>NC_139146.1:98140328-98471239 GCF_964270905.1 Leucopleurus acutus | reverse complement strand
AGGTCAATGGAGCACTCTGCATTAATTTACATGGGAGGAGTATCTGCACATGAATATATTACATATGTGTGTGTGTGTGTGTGTGTATATATATATATATGTGTGTGTGTGTAATGTACAAATGAACCAGATTGTATACACGTAGGACAAACAATATTCTAAACATTACCTCAATTTAAAAAGACTAAAAAATCGAACAAGAAATAATGGAATATTAACTTACAGGTTTTTTCCTAGCACATTCCATTCTAATTTACAACCTGGGAACCTGACTTCCAGAAAGGCTGTGCTGCCCTAGAAACCAGTTTTGGGAATGGAGAAATGCTGCCGCCTTGTGGCCGTTTCCCCCAACAGCACCTTTAAAGCCAGTAGTAGTGGTCACTAAATATTCACACTCATTACAAGCCTGTAAATGTCACCTGTTCTCAAAAAAAATCCTGGGGTCAAAAATCGAAGAAAAATTCAAAACAGGGCAACCTTCCCAGAAGACCACTTCAAGTGGTTTATTGTACTCACAGTTTTTTTCTGTTTTTGTTTAACAGAAAGAAAACAAAGCATGGAAAAATGCTGAACATTAGGAATTATTAAAGACATGCAAATCCAAATGACAAAAACCTATCAGCTCACACCAGTCATAATGGCCATCAGCAAAAATTCTGCAAACAATAAATGCTGAAGGGGTTGTGGAGAAATGCGCACCCTCGTTTCTAATTGGGACATGGTAAAAACCAGTAATGAAAACACAAAGGAGGTGCCTTGATAAGGTAAGTATTGAGCTACCATTCAATCAAGCATACCCACTGCTGGGCCTATCACCTGAGAGGATGAGAATCAAAAAGACACAGGGTGGCAATCCTGCACTCCAGCAATATTTACCACAGCCAACACTTGGAAGCAACAAAAATGTCTGTCAACAGAGGAAGGCACAAAGAAGAAGTGGTCCATGTACACAATGGAATATTACTCCAATAAAAAAAAATATAATTTCAATTTAGAAACCAAACGTAAGTAAGGAGACATCAGCTTTTGGGGGTTTGTCCGGGCACATTCCTCTCTAATATACAACTGAGGAACACCACTGGCAGGAAGGACTCTTTCCGTAATTCCCAGAATGGGGAAAGGAGAAATGCTGCCGCCCAATGACCGATACCTGCAACAGCAGCTTTAAAACCTGTGCTAATGGTCACTTCATATGCACAAGTACTGGAGGGCTGTAAATGAAACCTGCCCTCAGAATGTCTTCAGGGAGGTAATGGCCAAAATATTTCAAAATGTGACACATACTTCAAGAAAACCATTTGAAGAGGTAAGCACTACTCACAGCTTGAAAAACAGAGGACATGCCTGAAAGTTCAATTTCAAGGGATTATGAGATGCATGCAAATCCAACCTCAAAGAGGTGTCAGCTCACACCTGTCAGAATAAACATCAGCAGAAAAACTACAAACAATAAATGCTGAAAGGGTTGTGGACAAGGGCATACCCTCAAATTTAAGTGGAACATAACCTGGTAAGAGCCACTAATGAGAACAGAATGGAGACGCCTTTACAAGGTAAACATTTTGCTACCATATGATCCAACAGGCCCTCTCCTGGGCCTATAACCGAAGAAGACATAATTGAAAGACACAGGCAGGCAAACGTGCATTTCAGCAGTGTTACAATAACCAAGACATGGAAGCAACCAAAAAGTCCATCAACAGCTGAGTGGACAAAGAAAAACTGGTCCACGTACAGATGGAATATTAGCCAAGGAAAAAAATGACACAATGCCATTTGCATCACCATAGATGAGTCTAGAAGTAATCACACAACTTGTAGTAAGTCAGAAAGCGAAAGACACGTATCCTGTGATATCACTTATAGGTGTTACCTAAAAATTGATACCAGTGAAGATATTTCCACAGAGAAAGGCAATCACAGATTCATTAAACAAACTTATGGTTCACCAATGGAAAGGTGTGAGGATTGGATACATTAGGATGTCAGAGTTAACAGAGATATACAAACACAGGTGAAGTATATAATCACCAAAGACCTAAAGGATACCAAGAGAAGACTACTCAACATTGTGTCATAACCTAAAATGGGAAAAGGATCCAAAGAAGAAAAGAGATATGTATATGTGGAAAACAACCACATCTTGCACACCTAAAACAAGCAAAACATTGTAATCACACTTGCTGTGATAAACAATGAAAATTAAATTTAAAAAAAGAACAATATTTAGTGAGAAATAAACATAAGGGGCTTTTTCCTGGCCCATTCCATTCTAATTTGCAACCTAGAACAGGACTTCCATTGAGGCTCTGTTTCCCTAGTAACCAGATTTGGTTAATGAGAACTGCTGCCGCCTTGTGGCTGTTTCACACAACAGCAGCTCTAACTGCAGCTGTAATGGTTACTTGACAGTCAAAATAATTGCAGGCCTGTAAATGACACCTGTCCTCAAAACAATCCTTCGGTCGTAAATCGAGCAAAAATCTCCAAAGACATCCATATTTCAAAACGACAATTTCAAGAGGCATATTTTATGCACATTTTATATTCTGTCTCTTTTTTTTTGTTATAGAAAAAGGCATGGAAAAACGCTCAACGTCAGGAATTAATAAAGCCATGCAAATCCAGTCTAGAAACACATTCACCTCACAGCCGTCAGAAGGATCATCAGCAAAGAAGTCTACATAGTATAAATGCTGAAGGGGTTTTAGAGAACTGTGTACCCTCTAGCTGCTGATGGGATGTAACCTGGTAACAGCCAGTACAGAGAACAAAATGGAGGTGTGTTTAAAGGTAAAACTTGAGCTACTCTGTGATCTGGTAGGCCCACTGATGGGCCTATCCGCTGAGTAGACCTGAATCAAAAAGACACAGGCTGGCAATCCTTCACTGCAGCAACATGTACCATCGCCAAGAGCTGGAAGAAACCAAAATGTCCATCAACAGAAAAATGCACCAAGAAGAAGTGGTCCATGTACACAATGGAATATTAGCCATGGAAAAGCATGGAACAATGCTGTTGGTACCACCATAGAAGGATCTAGAGATAATCACCCTACCTGAAGTAAGAAAGAAAACGAAAGACAGATATCCTATTACATCACTTATAGGTGTTACCTAAAAATTGATACCCATGAAATAATTTCCAAGAGAAGGACACTCATAGACTCAGAAAACCAAATTATGCTTAACCAAGTGGAAAGGGGTAAGGAATGTATGAATTAGGATATGGGGGTTAACAGACATGTAGTAATACATATGAAATATATAATCACAAAATACCTATAGAATGCTAAAAGAGGTGTACTCAACACTCTGTAATAACCTACACGGGAAAGGATCCAAAGATGAATAGATCAATACATTGATATAATGAACCAGATTCCGTACACCTAGAAAAAACACAGTATTTTTATCCAATTTGCTGTGATAGCAAATAAAAATTAAATGTAAAAAACAAACAAGAAGTAAGGAGATATAAGCTCTTGGGAGTTTGCCGTGGCACATTCTGCTCTAATTTGCAGCTTACAAACACGATTTCCAGGAACCCTCTATTGCCCAAAAACCCAGAGTTGGAAATGTAGAAATGCTGCCGCCTTGTGGCCGTTTCCCACAAGAGTGGCTTTAAACCCACAGCTAACGGTCACTTAACATTCACAAGGACTCAGGACAGTAAAGGACAACTGCCCTCAAAAATTCACAAGTGGCAAAATTTTCAAGGAGATAGTATGAAGAGGTAAATTTTACTCATTATTTTTCTAAAAACAAGGAAAATGGATAAAAGCTCAACAACATAAATTTTTAAACTCATGCAAATCTAGCCTACAAAAAGATTTCAACACACACACGTCAACTACCATCAGCCAAAGGTCTACAAACAATAAATGCTGAAGGGGTTTTAGAGAACTGTGTACCCTCTAGCTGCTGGTGAGATGTAAAGTGGTAAGAGCCAATAGTGAGCACAGAAAGGAGCTGTGTTTAAAAGTAAAAATTGAGTCAGCATTCCATTCAGCAGGTCAACTGCTGAAACTCTCACCTGAAAATACCAGAATCGAGAAGGCACAGGCTGCAACAGCTTCACTGCAGGATTTTTCACAATAGCCAAGACACGGAAGCAACCAAAATGTCCATCAATGGATGAATGGATAAAGAAGAAGTGGTCCATGTACATAATGGAATATTAGCCATGGAAAACAGTGAAACACTGCTCGTTGAGGCACCATTTATGAGCCTAGATATAATCTCAGAACATGCCGTAAGTCAGAAAGAAAAAGACATATAGTATGATATCACTTAAAGGCGTTATCTAACAACTGACAAAAATGATAGCATTTTCACAGAGAAAGAAACTCACAGACTTAGAAAACAAACTATTCTTATGTAAATGGAAAGGTGGGTGGTATGGAAAATTAAGATTAGGGTTACCATATGTGTACAAATACCTACTAAATACATTTATCAAAGAGAACGACCATATAGCAAGGGAGGTCAATGGAGCACTCTGCATTAATTTACATGGGAGGAGTATCTGCACATGAATATATTACATATGTGTGTGTGTGTGTGTGTATATATATATATATATGTGTGTGTGTGTAATGTACAAATGAACCAGATTGTATACACGTAGGACAAACAATATTCTAAACATTACCTCAATTTAAAAAGACTAAAAAATCGAACAAGAAATAATGGAATATTAACTTACAGGTTTTTTCCTAGCACATTCCATTCTAATTTACAACCTGGGAACCTGACTTCCAGAAAGGCTGTGCTGCCCTAGAAACCAGTTTTGGGAATGGAGAAATGCTGCCGCCTTGTGGCCGTTTCCCCCAACAGCACCTTTAAAGCCAGTAGTAGTGGTCACTAAATATTCACACTCATTACAAGCCTGTAAATGTCACCTGTTCTCAAAAAAAATCCTGGGGTCAAAAATCGAAGAAAAATTCAAAACAGGGCAACCTTCCCAGAAGACCACTTCAAGTGGTTTATTGTACTCACAGTTTTTTTCTGTTTTTGTTTAACAGAAAGAAAACAAAGCATGGAAAAATGCTGAACATTAGGAATTATTAAAGACATGCAAATCCAAATGACAAAAACCTATCAGCTCACACCAGTCATAATGGCCATCAGCAAAAATTCTGCAAACAATAAATGCTGAAGGGGTTGTGGAGAAATGCGCACCCTCGTTTCTAATTGGGACATGGTAAAAACCAGTAATGAAAACACAAAGGAGGTGCCTTGATAAGGTAAGTATTGAGCTACCATTCAATCAAGCATACCCACTGCTGGGCCTATCACCTGAGAGGATGAGAATCAAAAAGACACAGGGTGGCAATCCTGCACTCCAGCAATATTTACCACAGCCAACACTTGGAAGCAACAAAAATGTCTGTCAACAGAGGAAGGCACAAAGAAGAAGTGGTCCATGTACACAATGGAATATTACTCCAATAAAAAAAAATATAATTTCAATTTAGAAACCAAACGTAAGTAAGGAGACATCAGCTTTTGGGGGTTTGTCCGGGCACATTCCTCTCTAATATACAACTGAGGAACACCACTGGCAGGAAGGACTCTTTCCGTAATTCCCAGAATGGGGAAAGGAGAAATGCTGCCGCCCAATGACCGATACCTGCAACAGCAGCTTTAAAACCTGTGCTAATGGTCACTTCATATGCACAAGTACTGGAGGGCTGTAAATGAAACCTGCCCTCAGAATGTCTTCAGGGAGGTAATGGCCAAAATATTTCAAAATGTGACACATACTTCAAGAAAACCATTTGAAGAGGTAAGCACTACTCACAGCTTGAAAAACAGAGGACATGCCTGAAAGTTCAATTTCAAGGGATTATGAGATGCATGCAAATCCAACCTCAAAGAGGTGTCAGCTCACACCTGTCAGAATAAACATCAGCAGAAAAACTACAAACAATAAATGCTGAAAGGGTTGTGGACAAGGGCATACCCTCAAATTTAAGTGGAACATAACCTGGTAAGAGCCACTAATGAGAACAGAATGGAGACGCCTTTACAAGGTAAACATTTTGCTACCATATGATCCAACAGGCCCTCTCCTGGGCCTATAACCGAAGAAGACATAATTGAAAGACACAGGCAGGCAAACGTGCATTTCAGCAGTGTTACAATAACCAAGACATGGAAGCAACCAAAAAGTCCATCAACAGCTGAGTGGACAAAGAAAAACTGGTCCACGTACAGATGGAATATTAGCCAAGGAAAAAAATGACACAATGCCATTTGCATCACCATAGATGAGTCTAGAAGTAATCACACAACTTGTAGTAAGTCAGAAAGCGAAAGACACGTATCCTGTGATATCACTTATAGGTGTTACCTAAAAATTGATACCAGTGAAGATATTTCCACAGAGAAAGGCAATCACAGATTCATTAAACAAACTTATGGTTCACCAATGGAAAGGTGTGAGGATTGGATACATTAGGATGTCAGAGTTAACAGAGATATACAAACACAGGTGAAGTATATAATCACCAAAGACCTAAAGGATACCAAGAGAAGACTACTCAACATTGTGTCATAACCTAAAATGGGAAAAGGATCCAAAGAAGAAAAGAGATATGTATATGTGGAAAACAACCACATCTTGCACACCTAAAACAAGCAAAACATTGTAATCACACTTGCTGTGATAAACAATGAAAATTAAATTTAAAAAAAGAACAATATTTAGTGAGATATAAACATAAGGGGCTTTTTCCTGGCCCATTCCATTCTAATTTGCAACCTAGAACAGGACTTCCATTGAGGCTCTGTTTCCCTAGTAACCAGATTTGGTTAATGAGAACTGCTGCCGCCTTGTGGCCGTTTCACACAACAGCAGCTCTAACTGCAGCTGTAATGGTTACTTGACAGTCAAAATAATTGCAGGCCTGTAAATGACACCTGTCCTCAAAACAATCCTTCGGTCGTAAATCGAGCAAAAATCTCCAAAGACATCCATATTTCAAAATGACAATTTCAAGAGGCATATTTTATGCACATTTTATATTCTGTCTCTTTTTTTTTGTTATAGAAAAAGGCATGGAAAAACGCTCAACGTCAGGAATTAATAAAGCCATGCAAATCCAGTCTAGAAACACATTCACCTCACAGCCGTCAGAAGGATCATCAGCAAAGAAGTCTACATAGTATAAATGCTGAAGGGGTTTTAGAGAACTGTGTACCCTCTAGCTGCTGATGGGATGTAACCTGGTAACAGCCAGTACAGAGAACAAAATGGAGGTGTGTTTAAAGGTAAAACTTGAGCTACTCTGTGATCTGGTAGGCCCACTGATGGGCCTATCCGCTGAGTAGACCTGAATCAAAAAGACACAGGCTGGCAATCCTTCACTGCAGCAACATGTACCATCGCCAAGAGCTGGAAGAAACCAAAATATCCATCAACAGAAAAATGCACCAAGAAGAAGTGGTCCATGTACACAATGGAATATTAGCCATGGAAAAGCATGGAACAATGCTGTTGGCACCACCATAGAAGGATCTAGAGATAATCACCCTACCTGAAGTAAGAAAGAAAACGAAAGACAGATATCCTATTACATCACTTATAGGTGTTACCTAAAAATTGATACCCATGAAATAATTTCCAAGAGAAGGACACTCATAGACTCAGAAAACCAAATTATGTTTAACCAAGTGGAAAGGGGTAAGGAATGTATGAATTAGGATATGGGGGTTAACAGACATGTAGTAATACATATGAAATATATAATCACAAAATACCTATAGAATGCTAAAAGAGGTGTACTCAACACTCTGTAATAACCTACACGGGAAAGGATCCAAAGATGAATAGATCAATACATTGATATAATGAACCAGATTCCGTACACCTAGAAAAAACACAGTATTTTTATCCAATTTGCTGTGATAGTAAATAAAAATTAAATGTGAAAAACAAACAAGAAGTAAGGAGACATAAGCTCTTGGGAGTTTGCCGTGGCACATTCTGCTCTAATTTGCAGCTTACAAACACGATTTCCAGGAACCCTCTGTTGCCCAAAATCCCAGAGTTGGAAATGTAGAAATGCTGCCGCCTTGTGGCCGTTTCCCACAAGAGCGGCTTTAAAACCACAGCTAACGGTCACTTAACATTCACAAGGACTCAGGACAGTAAAGGACAACTGCCCTCAAAAATTCACAAGTGGCAAAATTTTCAAGGAGATAGTATGAAGAGGTAAATTTTACTCATTATTTTTCTAAAAACAAGGAAAATGGATAAAAGCTCAACAACATAAATTTTTAAACTCATGCAAATCTAGCCTACAAAAAGATTTCAACACACACACGTCAACTACCATCAGCCAAAGGTCTACAAACAATAAATGCTGAAGGGGTTTTAGAGAACTCTGTACCCTCTAGCTGCTGGTGAGATGTAAAGTGGTAAGAGCCAATAGTGAGCACAGAAAGGAGCTGTGTTTAAAAGTAAAAATTGAGTTAGCATTCCATTCAGCAGGTCAACTGCTGAAACTCTCACCTGAAAATACCAGAGTCGAGAAGGCACAGGCTGCAACAGCTTCACTGCAGGATTTTTCACAATAGCCAAGACACGGAAGCAACCAAAATGTCCATCAATGGATGAATGGATAAAGAAGAAGTGGTCCATGTACATAATGGAATATTAGCCATGGAAAACAGTGAAACACTGCTCGTTGAGGCACCATTTATGAGCCTAGATATAATCTCAGAACATGCCGTAAGTCAGAAAGAAAAAGACATATAGTATGATATCACTTAAAGGCGTTATCTAACAACTGACAAAAATGATAGCATTTTCACAGAGAAAGAAACTCACAGACTTAGAAAACAAACTATTCTTATGTAAATGGAATGGTGGGTGGTATGGAAAATTAAGATTAGGGTTACCATATGTGTACAAATACCTACTAAATACATTTATCAAAGAGAACGACCATATAGCAAGGGAGGTCAATGGAGCACTCTGCAATAATTTACATGGGAAGAGTATCTGCACATGAATATATTACATATGTGTGTGTGTGTGTGTGTATATATATATATATGTGTGTGTGTGTAATGTACAAATGAACCAGATTGTATACACGTAGGACAAACAATATTCTAAACATTACCTCGATTTAAAAAGACTAAAAAATCGAACAAGAAATAATGGAATATTAACTTACAGGTTTTTTCCTAGCACATTCCATTCTAATTTACAACCTGGGAACCTGACTTCCAGAAAGGCTGTGCTGCCCTAGAAACCAGTTTTGGGAATGGAGAAATGCTGCCGCCTTGTGGCCGTTTCCCCCAACAGCACCTTTAAAGCCAGTAGTAGTGGTCACTAAATATTCACACTCATTACAAGCCTGTAAATGTCACCTGTTCTCAAAAAAAATCCTGGGGTCAAAAATCGACGAAAAATTCAAAACAGGGCAACCTTCCCAGAAGACCACTTCAAGTGGTTTATTATACTCAGTTTTTTTCTGTTTTTGTTTAACAGAAAGAAAACAAAGCATGGAAAACTGCTGAACATTAGGAATTATTAAAGACATGCAAATCCAAATGACAAAAACCTATCAGCTCACACCAGTCATAATGGCCATCAGCAAAAATTCTGCAAACAATAAATGCTGAAGGGGTTGTGGAGAAATGCGCACCCTCGTTTCTAATTGGGACATGGTAAAAAACCAGTAATGAAAACACAAAGGAGGTACCTTGATAAGGTAAGTATTGAGCTACCATTCAATCAAGCATACCCACTGCTGGGCCTATCACCTGAGAGGATGAGAATCAAAAAGACACAGGGTGGCAATCCTGCACTCCAGCAATATTTACCACAGCCAACACTTGGAAGCAACAAAAATGTCTGTCAACAGAGGAAGGCACAAAGAAGAAGTGGTCCATGTACACAATGGAATATTACTCCAATAAAAAAAAATATAATTTCAATTTAGAAACCAAACGTAAGTAAGGAGACATCAGCTTTTGGGGGTTTGTCCGGGCACATTCCTCTCTAATATACAACTGAGGAACACCACTGGCAGGAAGGACTCTTTCCGTAATTCCCAGAATGGGGAAAGGAGAAATGCTGCCGCCCAATGACCGATACCTGCAACAGCAGCTTTAAAACCTGTGCTAATGGTCACTTCATATGCACAAGTACTGGAGGGCTGTAAATGAAACCTGCCCTCAGAATGTCTTCAGGGAGGTAATGGCCAAAATATTTCAAAATGTGACACATACTTCAAGAAAACCATTTGAAGAGGTAAGCACTACTCACAGCTTGAAAAACAGAGGACATGCCTGAAAGTTCAATTTCAAGGGATTATGAGATGCATGCAAATCCAACCTCAAAGAGGTGTCAGCTCACACCTGTCAGAATAAACATCAGCAGAAAAACTACAAACAATAAATGCTGAAAGGGTTGTGGACAAGGGCATACCCTCAAATTTAAGTGGAACATAACCTGGTAAGAGCCACTAATGAGAACAGAATGGAGACGCCTTTACAAGGTAAACATTTTGCTACCATATGATCCAACAGGCCCTCTCCTGGGCCTATAACCGAAGAAGACATAATTGAAAGACACAGGCAGGCAAACGTGCATTTCAGCAGTGTTACAATAACCAAGACATGGAAGCAACCAAAAAGTCCATCAACAGCTGAGTGGACAAAGAAAAACTGGTCCACGTACAGATGGAATATTAGCCAAGGAAAAAAATGACACAATGCCATTTGCATCACCATAGATGAGTCTAGAAGTAATCACACAACTTGTAGTAAGTCAGAAAGCGAAAGACACGTATCCTGTGATATCACTTATAGGTGTTACCTAAAAATTGATACCAGTGAAGATATTTCCACAGAGAAAGGCAATCACAGATTCATTAAACAAACTTATGGTTCACCAATGGAAAGGTGTGAGGATTGGATACATTAGGATGTCAGAGTTAACAGAGATATACAAACACAGGTGAAGTATATAATCACCAAAGACCTAAAGGATACCAAGAGAAGACTACTCAACATTGTGTCATAACCTAAAATGGGAAAAGGATCCAAAGAAGAAAAGAGATATGTATATGTGGAAAACAACCACATCTTGCACACCTAAAACAAGCAAAACATTGTAATCACACTTGCTGTGATAAACAATGAAAATTAAATTTAAAAAAAGAACAATATTTAGTGAGATATAAACATAAGGGGCTTTTTCCTGGCCCATTCCATTCTAATTTGCAACCTAGAACAGGACTTCCATTGAGGCTCTGTTTCCCTAGTAACCAGATTTGGTTAATGAGAACTGCTGCCGCCTTGTGGCCGTTTCACACAACAGCAGCTCTAACTGCAGCTGTAATGGTTACTTGACAGTCAAAATAATTGCAGGCCTGTAAATGACACCTGTCCTCAAAACAATCCTTCGGTCGTAAATCGAGCAAAAATCTCCAAAGACATCCATATTTCAAAACGACAATTTCAAGAGGCATATTTTATGCACATTTTATATTCTGTCTCTTTTTTTTTGTTATAGAAAAAGGCATGGAAAAACGCTCAACGTCAGGAATTAATAAAGCCATGCAAATCCAGTCTAGAAACACATTCACCTCACAGCCGTCAGAAGGATCATCAGCAAAGAAGTCTACATAGTATAAATGCTGAAGGGGTTTTAGAGAACTGTGTACCCTCTAGCTGCTGATGGGATGTAACCTGGTAACAGCCAGTACAGAGAACAAAATGGAGGTGTGTTTAAAGGTAAAACTTGAGCTACTCTGTGATCTGGTAGGCCCACTGATGGGCCTATCCGCTGAGTAGACCTGAATCAAAAAGACACAGGCTGGCAATCCTTCACTGCAGCAACATGTACCATCGCCAAGAGCTGGAAGAAACCAAAATGTCCATCAACAGAAAAATGCACCAAGAAGAAGTGGTCCATGTACACAATGGAATATTAGCCATGGAAAAGCATGGAACAATGCTGTTGGTACCACCATAGAAGGATCTAGAGATAATCACCCTACCTGAAGTAAGAAAGAAAACGAAAGACAGATATCCTATTACATCACTTATAGGTGTTACCTAAAAATTGATACCCATGAAATAATTTCCAAGAGAAGGACACTCATAGACTCAGAAAACCAAATTATGCTTAACCAAGTGGAAAGGGGTAAGGAATGTATGAATTAGGATATGGGGGTTAACAGACATGTAGTAATACATATGAAATATATAATCACAAAATACCTATAGAATGCTAAAAGAGGTGTACTCAACACTCTGTAATAACCTACACGGGAAAGGATCCAAAGATGAATAGATCAATACATTGATATAATGAACCAGATTCCGTACACCTAGAAAAAACACAGTATTTTTATCCAATTTGCTGTGATAGCAAATAAAAATTAAATGTAAAAAACAAACAAGAAGTAAGGAGATATAAGCTCTTGGGAGTTTGCCGTGGCACATTCTGCTCTAATTTGCAGCTTACAAACACGATTTCCAGGAACCCTCTATTGCCCAAAAACCCAGAGTTGGAAATGTAGAAATGCTGCCGCCTTGTGGCCGTTTCCCACAAGAGCGGCTTTAAACCCACAGCTAACGGTCACTTAACATTCACAAGGACTCAGGACAGTAAAGGACAACTGCCCTCAAAAATTCACAAGTGGCAAAATTTTCAAGGAGATAGTATGAAGAGGTAAATTTTACTCATTATTTTTCTAAAAACAAGGAAAATGGATAAAAGCTCAACAACATAAATTTTTAAACTCATGCAAATCTAGCCTACAAAAAGATTTCAACACACACACGTCAACTACCATCAGCCAAAGGTCTACAAACAATAAATGCTGAAGGGGTTTTAGAGAACTGTGTACCCTCTAGCTGCTGGTGAGATGTAAAGTGGTAAGAGCCAATAGTGAGCACAGAAAGGAGCTGTGTTTAAAAGTAAAAATTGAGTCAGCATTCCATTCAGCAGGTCAACTGCTGAAACTCTCACCTGAAAATACCAGAATCGAGAAGGCACAGGCTGCAACAGCTTCACTGCAGGATTTTTCACAATAGCCAAGACACGGAAGCAACCAAAATGTCCATCAATGGATGAATGGATAAAGAAGAAGTGGTCCATGTACATAATGGAATATTAGCCATGGAAAACAGTGAAACACTGCTCGTTGAGGCACCATTTATGAGCCTAGATATAATCTCAGAACATGCCGTAAGTCAGAAAGAAAAAGACATATAGTATGATATCACTTAAAGGCGTTATCTAACAACTGACAAAAATGATAGCATTTTCACAGAGAAAGAAACTCACAGACTTAGAAAACAAACTATTCTTATGTAAATGGAAAGGTGGGTGGTATGGAAAATTTAGATTAGGGTTACCATATGTGTACAAATACCTACTAAATACATTTATCAAAGAGAACGACCATATAGCAAGGGAGGTCAATGGAGCACTCTGCATTAATTTACATGGGAGGAGTATCTGCACATGAATATATTACATATGTGTGTGTGTGTGTGTGTGTATATATATATATATGTGTGTGTGTGTAATGTACAAATGAACCAGATTGTATACACGTAGGACAAACAATATTCTAAACATTACCTCAATTTAAAAAGACTAAAAAATCGAACAAGAAATAATGGAATATTAACTTACAGGTTTTTTCCTAGCACATTCCATTCTAATTTACAACCTGGGAACCTGACTTCCAGAAAGGCTGTGCTGCCCTAGAAACCAGTTTTGGGAATGGAGAAATGCTGCCGCCTTGTGGCCGTTTCCCCCAACAGCACCTTTAAAGCCAGTAGTAGTGGTCACTAAATATTCACACTCATTACAAGCCTGTAAATGTCACCTGTTCTCAAAAAAAATCCTGGGGTCAAAAATCGAAGAAAAATTCAAAACAGGGCAACCTTCCCAGAAGACCACTTCAAGTGGTTTATTGTACTCACAGTTTTTTTCTGTTTTTGTTTAACAGAAAGAAAACAAAGCATGGAAAAATGCTGAACATTAGGAATTATTAAAGACATGCAAATCCAAATGACAAAAACCTATCAGCTCACACCAGTCATAATGGCCATCAGCAAAAATTCTGCAAACAATAAATGCTGAAGGGGTTGTGGAGAAATGCGCACCCTCGTTTCTAATTGGGACATGGTAAAAACCAGTAATGAAAACACAAAGGAGGTGCCTTGATAAGGTAAGTATTGAGCTACCATTCAATCAAGCATACCCACTGCTGGGCCTATCACCTGAGAGGATGAGAATCAAAAAGACACAGGGTGGCAATCCTGCACTCCAGCAATATTTACCACAGCCAACACTTGGAAGCAACAAAAATGTCTGTCAACAGAGGAAGGCACAAAGAAGAAGTGGTCCATGTACACAATGGAATATTACTCCAATAAAAAAAAATATAATTTCAATTTAGAAACCAAACGTAAGTAAGGAGACATCAGCTTTTGGGGGTTTGTCCGGGCACATTCCTCTCTAATATACAACTGAGGAACACCACTGGCAGGAAGGACTCTTTCCGTAATTCCCAGAATGGGGAAAGGAGAAATGCTGCCGCCCAATGACCGATACCTGCAACAGCAGCTTTAAAACCTGTGCTAATGGTCACTTCATATGCACAAGTACTGGAGGGCTGTAAATGAAACCTGCCCTCAGAATGTCTTCAGGGAGGTAATGGCCAAAATATTTCAAAATGTGACACATACTTCAAGAAAACCATTTGAAGAGGTAAGCACTACTCACAGCTTGAAAAACAGAGGACATGCCTGAAAGTTCAATTTCAAGGGATTATGAGATGCATGCAAATCCAACCTCAAAGAGGTGTCAGCTCACACCTGTCAGAATAAACATCAGCAGAAAAACTACAAACAATAAATGCTGAAAGGGTTGTGGACAAGGGCATACCCTCAAATTTAAGTGGAACATAACCTGGTAAGAGCCACTAATGAGAACAGAATGGAGACGCCTTTACAAGGTAAACATTTTGCTACCATATGATCCAACAGGCCCTCTCCTGGGCCTATAACCGAAGAAGACATAATTGAAAGACACAGGCAGGCAAACGTGCATTTCAGCAGTGTTACAATAACCAAGACATGGAAGCAACCAAAAAGTCCATCAACAGCTGAGTGGACAAAGAAAAACTGGTCCACGTACAGATGGAATATTAGCCAAGGAAAAAAATGACACAATGCCATTTGCATCACCATAGATGAGTCTAGAAGTAATCACACAACTTGTAGTAAGTCAGAAAGCGAAAGACACGTATCCTGTGATATCACTTATAGGTGTTACCTAAAAATTGATACCAGTGAAGATATTTCCACAGAGAAAGGCAATCACAGATTCATTAAACAAACTTATGGTTCACCAATGGAAAGGTGTGAGGATTGGATACATTAGGATGTCAGAGTTAACAGAGATATACAAACACAGGTGAAGTATATAATCACCAAAGACCTAAAGGATACCAAGAGAAGACTACTCAACATTGTGTCATAACCTAAAATGGGAAAAGGATCCAAAGAAGAAAAGAGATATGTATATGTGGAAAACAACCACATCTTGCACACCTAAAACAAGCAAAACATTGTAATCACACTTGCTGTGATAAACAATGAAAATTAAATTTAAAAAAAGAACAATATTTAGTGAGATATAAACATAAGGGGCTTTTTCCTGGCCCATTCCATTCTAATTTGCAACCTAGAACAGGACTTCCATTGAGGCTCTGTTTCCCTAGTAACCAGATTTGGTTAATGAGAACTGCTGCCGCCTTGTGGCCGTTTCACACAACAGCAGCTCTAACTGCAGCTGTAATGGTTACTTGACAGTCAAAATAATTGCAGGCCTGTAAATGACACCTGTCCTCAAAACAATCCTTCGGTCGTAAATCGAGCAAAAATCTCCAAAGACATCCATATTTCAAAATGACAATTTCAAGAGGCATATTTTATGCACATTTTATATTCTGTCTCTTTTTTTTTGTTATAGAAAAAGGCATGGAAAAACGCTCAACGTCAGGAATTAATAAAGCCATGCAAATCCAGTCTAGAAACACATTCACCTCACAGCCGTCAGAAGGATCATCAGCAAAGAAGTCTACATAGTATAAATGCTGAAGGGGTTTTAGAGAACTGTGTACCCTCTAGCTGCTGATGGGATGTAACCTGGTAACAGCCAGTACAGAGAACAAAATGGAGGTGTGTTTAAAGGTAAAACTTGAGCTACTCTGTGATCTGGTAGGCCCACTGATGGGCCTATCCGCTGAGTAGACCTGAATCAAAAAGACACAGGCTGGCAATCCTTCACTGCAGCAACATGTACCATCGCCAAGAGCTGGAAGAAACCAAAATATCCATCAACAGAAAAATGCACCAAGAAGAAGTGGTCCATGTACACAATGGAATATTAGCCATGGAAAAGCATGGAACAATGCTGTTGGCACCACCATAGAAGGATCTAGAGATAATCACCCTACCTGAAGTAAGAAAGAAAACGAAAGACAGATATCCTATTACATCACTTATAGGTGTTACCTAAAAATTGATACCCATGAAATAATTTCCAAGAGAAGGACACTCATAGACTCAGAAAACCAAATTATGTTTAACCAAGTGGAAAGGGGTAAGGAATGTATGAATTAGGATATGGGGGTTAACAGACATGTAGTAATACATATGAAATATATAATCACAAAATACCTATAGAATGCTAAAAGAGGTGTACTCAACACTCTGTAATAACCTACACGGGAAAGGATCCAAAGATGAATAGATCAATACATTGATATAATGAACCAGATTCCGTACACCTAGAAAAAACACAGTATTTTTATCCAATTTGCTGTGATAGTAAATAAAAATTAAATGTGAAAAACAAACAAGAAGTAAGGAGACATAAGCTCTTGGGAGTTTGCCGTGGCACATTCTGCTCTAATTTGCAGCTTACAAACACGATTTCCAGGAACCCTCTGTTGCCCAAAATCCCAGAGTTGGAAATGTAGAAATGCTGCCGCCTTGTGGCCGTTTCCCACAAGAGCGGCTTTAAAACCACAGCTAACGGTCACTTAACATTCACAAGGACTCAGGACAGTAAAGGACAACTGCCCTCAAAAATTCACAAGTGGCAAAATTTTCAAGGAGATAGTATGAAGAGGTAAATTTTACTCATTATTTTTCTAAAAACAAGGAAAATGGATAAAAGCTCAACAACATAAATTTTTAAACTCATGCAAATCTAGCCTACAAAAAGATTTCAACACACACACGTCAACTACCATCAGCCAAAGGTCTACAAACAATAAATGCTGAAGGGGTTTTAGAGAACTCTGTACCCTCTAGCTGCTGGTGAGATGTAAAGTGGTAAGAGCCAATAGTGAGCACAGAAAGGAGCTGTGTTTAAAAGTAAAAATTGAGTTAGCATTCCATTCAGCAGGTCAACTGCTGAAACTCTCACCTGAAAATACCAGAGTCGAGAAGGCACAGGCTGCAACAGCTTCACTGCAGGATTTTTCACAATAGCCAAGACACGGAAGCAACCAAAATGTCCATCAATGGATGAATGGATAAAGAAGAAGTGGTCCATGTACATAATGGAATATTAGCCATGGAAAACAGTGAAACACTGCTCGTTGAGGCACCATTTATGAGCCTAGATATAATCTCAGAACATGCCGTAAGTCAGAAAGAAAAAGACATATAGTATGATATCACTTAAAGGCGTTATCTAACAACTGACAAAAATGATAGCATTTTCACAGAGAAAGAAACTCACAGACTTAGAAAACAAACTATTCTTATGTAAATGGAATGGTGGGTGGTATGGAAAATTAAGATTAGGGTTACCATATGTGTACAAATACCTACTAAATACATTTATCAAAGAGAACGACCATATAGCAAGGGAGGTCAATGGAGCACTCTGCAATAATTTACATGGGAAGAGTATCTGCACATGAATATATTACATATGTGTGTGTGTGTGTGTGTATATATATATATATGTGTGTGTGTGTAATGTACAAATGAACCAGATTGTATACACGTAGGACAAACAATATTCTAAACATTACCTCGATTTAAAAAGACTAAAAAATCGAACAAGAAATAATGGAATATTAACTTACAGGTTTTTTCCTAGCACATTCCATTCTAATTTACAACCTGGGAACCTGACTTCCAGAAAGGCTGTGCTGCCCTAGAAACCAGTTTTGGGAATGGAGAAATGCTGCCGCCTTGTGGCCGTTTCCCCCAACAGCACCTTTAAAGCCAGTAGTAGTGGTCACTAAATATTCACACTCATTACAAGCCTGTAAATGTCACCTGTTCTCAAAAAAAATCCTGGGGTCAAAAATCGACGAAAAATTCAAAACAGGGCAACCTTCCCAGAAGACCACTTCAAGTGGTTTATTATACTCAGTTTTTTTCTGTTTTTGTTTAACAGAAAGAAAACAAAGCATGGAAAACTGCTGAACATTAGGAATTATTAAAGACATGCAAATCCAAATGACAAAAACCTATCAGCTCACACCAGTCATAATGGCCATCAGCAAAAATTCTGCAAACAATAAATGCTGAAGGGGTTGTGGAGAAATGCGCACCCTCGTTTCTAATTGGGACATGGTAAAAAACCAGTAATGAAAACACAAAGGAGGTACCTTGATAAGGTAAGTATTGAGCTACCATTCAATCAAGCATACCCACTGCTGGGCCTATCACCTGAGAGGATGAGAATCAAAAAGACACAGGGTGGCAATCCTGCACTCCAGCAATATTTACCACAGCCAACACTTGGAAGCAACAAAAATGTCTGTCAACAGAGGAAGGCACAAAGAAGAAGTGGTCCATGTACACAATGGAATATTACTCCAATAAAAAAAAATATAATTTCAATTTAGAAACCAAACGTAAGTAAGGAGACATCAGCTTTTGGGGGTTTGTCCGGGCACATTCCTCTCTAATATACAACTGAGGAACACCACTGGCAGGAAGGACTCTTTCCGTAATTCCCAGAATGGGGAAAGGAGAAATGCTGCCGCCCAATGACCGATACCTGCAACAGCAGCTTTAAAACCTGTGCTAATGGTCACTTCATATGCACAAGTACTGGAGGGCTGTAAATGAAACCTGCCCTCAGAATGTCTTCAGGGAGGTAATGGCCAAAATATTTCAAAATGTGACACATACTTCAAGAAAACCATTTGAAGAGGTAAGCACTACTCACAGCTTGAAAAACAGAGGACATGCCTGAAAGTTCAATTTCAAGGGATTATGAGATGCATGCAAATCCAACCTCAAAGAGGTGTCAGCTCACACCTGTCAGAATAAACATCAGCAGAAAAACTACAAACAATAAATGCTGAAAGGGTTGTGGACAAGGGCATACCCTCAAATTTAAGTGGAACATAACCTGGTAAGAGCCACTAATGAGAACAGAATGGAGACGCCTTTACAAGGTAAACATTTTGCTACCATATGATCCAACAGGCCCTCTCCTGGGCCTATAACCGAAGAAGACATAATTGAAAGACACAGGCAGGCAAACGTGCATTTCAGCAGTGTTACAATAACCAAGACATGGAAGCAACCAAAAAGTCCATCAACAGCTGAGTGGACAAAGAAAAACTGGTCCACGTACAGATGGAATATTAGCCAAGGAAAAAAATGACACAATGCCATTTGCATCACCATAGATGAGTCTAGAAGTAATCACACAACTTGTAGTAAGTCAGAAAGCGAAAGACACGTATCCTGTGATATCACTTATAGGTGTTACCTAAAAATTGATACCAGTGAAGATATTTCCACAGAGAAAGGCAATCACAGATTCATTAAACAAACTTATGGTTCACCAATGGAAAGGTGTGAGGATTGGATACATTAGGATGTCAGAGTTAACAGAGATATACAAACACAGGTGAAGTATATAATCACCAAAGACCTAAAGGATACCAAGAGAAGACTACTCAACATTGTGTCATAACCTAAAATGGGAAAAGGATCCAAAGAAGAAAAGAGATATGTATATGTGGAAAACAACCACATCTTGCACACCTAAAACAAGCAAAACATTGTAATCACACTTGCTGTGATAAACAATGAAAATTAAATTTAAAAAAAGAACAATATTTAGTGAGATATAAACATAAGGGGCTTTTTCCTGGCCCATTCCATTCTAATTTGCAACCTAGAACAGGACTTCCATTGAGGCTCTGTTTCCCTAGTAACCAGATTTGGTTAATGAGAACTGCTGCCGCCTTGTGGCCGTTTCACACAACAGCAGCTCTAACTGCAGCTGTAATGGTTACTTGACAGTCAAAATAATTGCAGGCCTGTAAATGACACCTGTCCTCAAAACAATCCTTCGGTCGTAAATCGAGCAAAAATCTCCAAAGACATCCATATTTCAAAACGACAATTTCAAGAGGCATATTTTATGCACATTTTATATTCTGTCTCTTTTTTTTTGTTATAGAAAAAGGCATGGAAAAACGCTCAACGTCAGGAATTAATAAAGCCATGCAAATCCAGTCTAGAAACACATTCACCTCACAGCCGTCAGAAGGATCATCAGCAAAGAAGTCTACATAGTATAAATGCTGAAGGGGTTTTAGAGAACTGTGTACCCTCTAGCTGCTGATGGGATGTAACCTGGTAACAGCCAGTACAGAGAACAAAATGGAGGTGTGTTTAAAGGTAAAACTTGAGCTACTCTGTGATCTGGTAGGCCCACTGATGGGCCTATCCGCTGAGTAGACCTGAATCAAAAAGACACAGGCTGGCAATCCTTCACTGCAGCAACATGTACCATCGCCAAGAGCTGGAAGAAACCAAAATGTCCATCAACAGAAAAATGCACCAAGAAGAAGTGGTCCATGTACACAATGGAATATTAGCCATGGAAAAGCATGGAACAATGCTGTTGGTACCACCATAGAAGGATCTAGAGATAATCACCCTACCTGAAGTAAGAAAGAAAACGAAAGACAGATATCCTATTACATCACTTATAGGTGTTACCTAAAAATTGATACCCATGAAATAATTTCCAAGAGAAGGACACTCATAGACTCAGAAAACCAAATTATGCTTAACCAAGTGGAAAGGGGTAAGGAATGTATGAATTAGGATATGGGGGTTAACAGACATGTAGTAATACATATGAAATATATAATCACAAAATACCTATAGAATGCTAAAAGAGGTGTACTCAACACTCTGTAATAACCTACACGGGAAAGGATCCAAAGATGAATAGATCAATACATTGATATAATGAACCAGATTCCGTACACCTAGAAAAAACACAGTATTTTTATCCAATTTGCTGTGATAGCAAATAAAAATTAAATGTAAAAAACAAACAAGAAGTAAGGAGATATAAGCTCTTGGGAGTTTGCCGTGGCACATTCTGCTCTAATTTGCAGCTTACAAACACGATTTCCAGGAACCCTCTATTGCCCAAAAACCCAGAGTTGGAAATGTAGAAATGCTGCCGCCTTGTGGCCGTTTCCCACAAGAGCGGCTTTAAACCCACAGCTAACGGTCACTTAACATTCACAAGGACTCAGGACAGTAAAGGACAACTGCCCTCAAAAATTCACAAGTGGCAAAATTTTCAAGGAGATAGTATGAAGAGGTAAATTTTACTCATTATTTTTCTAAAAACAAGGAAAATGGATAAAAGCTCAACAACATAAATTTTTAAACTCATGCAAATCTAGCCTACAAAAAGATTTCAACACACACACGTCAACTACCATCAGCCAAAGGTCTACAAACAATAAATGCTGAAGGGGTTTTAGAGAACTGTGTACCCTCTAGCTGCTGGTGAGATGTAAAGTGGTAAGAGCCAATAGTGAGCACAGAAAGGAGCTGTGTTTAAAAGTAAAAATTGAGTCAGCATTCCATTCAGCAGGTCAACTGCTGAAACTCTCACCTGAAAATACCAGAATCGAGAAGGCACAGGCTGCAACAGCTTCACTGCAGGATTTTTCACAATAGCCAAGACACGGAAGCAACCAAAATGTCCATCAATGGATGAATGGATAAAGAAGAAGTGGTCCATGTACATAATGGAATATTAGCCATGGAAAACAGTGAAACACTGCTCGTTGAGGCACCATTTATGAGCCTAGATATAATCTCAGAACATGCCGTAAGTCAGAAAGAAAAAGACATATAGTATGATATCACTTAAAGGCGTTATCTAACAACTGACAAAAATGATAGCATTTTCACAGAGAAAGAAACTCACAGACTTAGAAAACAAACTATTCTTATGTAAATGGAAAGGTGGGTGGTATGGAAAATTTAGATTAGGGTTACCATATGTGTACAAATACCTACTAAATACATTTATCAAAGAGAACGACCATATAGCAAGGGAGGTCAATGGAGCACTCTGCATTAATTTACATGGGAGGAGTATCTGCACATGAATATATTACATATGTGTGTGTGTGTGTGTGTGTATATATATATATATGTGTGTGTGTGTAATGTACAAATGAACCAGATTGTATACACGTAGGACAAACAATATTCTAAACATTACCTCAATTTAAAAAGACTAAAAAATCGAACAAGAAATAATGGAATATTAACTTACAGGTTTTTTCCTAGCACATTCCATTCTAATTTACAACCTGGGAACCTGACTTCCAGAAAGGCTGTGCTGCCCTAGAAACCAGTTTTGGGAATGGAGAAATGCTGCCGCCTTGTGGCCGTTTCCCCCAACAGCACCTTTAAAGCCAGTAGTAGTGGTCACTAAATATTCACACTCATTACAAGCCTGTAAATGTCACCTGTTCTCAAAAAAAATCCTGGGGTCAAAAATCGAAGAAAAATTCAAAACAGGGCAACCTTCCCAGAAGACCACTTCAAGTGGTTTATTGTACTCACAGTTTTTTTCTGTTTTTGTTTAACAGAAAGAAAACAAAGCATGGAAAAATGCTGAACATTAGGAATTATTAAAGACATGCAAATCCAAATGACAAAAACCTATCAGCTCACACCAGTCATAATGGCCATCAGCAAAAATTCTGCAAACAATAAATGCTGAAGGGGTTGTGGAGAAATGCGCACCCTCGTTTCTAATTGGGACATGGTAAAAACCAGTAATGAAAACACAAAGGAGGTACCTTGATAAGGTAAGTATTGAGCTACCATTCAATCAAGCATACCCACTGCTGGGCCTATCACCTGAGAGGATGAGAATCAAAAAGACACAGGGTGGCAATCCTGCACTCCAGCAATATTTACCACAGCCAACACTTGGAAGCAACAAAAATGTCTGTCAACAGAGGAAGGCACAAAGAAGAAGTGGTCCATGTACACAATGGAATATTACTCCAATAAAAAAAAATATAATTTCAATTTAGAAACCAAACGTAAGTAAGGAGACATCAGCTTTTGGGGGTTTGTCCGGGCACATTCCTCTCTAATATACAACTGAGGAACACCACTGGCAGGAAGGACTCTTTCCGTAATTCCCAGAATGGGGAAAGGAGAAATGCTGCCGCCCAATGACCGATACCTGCAACAGCAGCTTTAAAACCTGTGCTAATGGTCACTTCATATGCACAAGTACTGGAGGGCTGTAAATGAAACCTGCCCTCAGAATGTCTTCAGGGAGGTAATGGCCAAAATATTTCAAAATGTGACACATACTTCAAGAAAACCATTTGAAGAGGTAAGCACTACTCACAGCTTGAAAAACAGAGGACATGCCTGAAAGTTCAATTTCAAGGGATTATGAGATGCATGCAAATCCAACCTCAAAGAGGTGTCAGCTCACACCTGTCAGAATAAACATCAGCAGAAAAACTACAAACAATAAATGCTGAAAGGGTTGTGGACAAGGGCATACCCTCAAATTTAAGTGGAACATAACCTGGTAAGAGCCACTAATGAGAACAGAATGGAGACGCCTTTACAAGGTAAACATTTTGCTACCATATGATCCAACAGGCCCTCTCCTGGGCCTATAACCGAAGAAGACATAATTGAAAGACACAGGCAGGCAAACGTGCATTTCAGCAGTGTTACAATAACCAAGACATGGAAGCAACCAAAAAGTCCATCAACAGCTGAGTGGACAAAGAAAAACTGGTCCACGTACAGATGGAATATTAGCCAAGGAAAAAAATGACACAATGCCATTTGCATCACCATAGATGAGTCTAGAAGTAATCACACAACTTGTAGTAAGTCAGAAAGCGAAAGACACGTATCCTGTGATATCACTTATAGGTGTTACCTAAAAATTGATACCAGTGAAGATATTTCCACAGAGAAAGGCAATCACAGATTCATTAAACAAACTTATGGTTCACCAATGGAAAGGTGTGAGGATTGGATACATTAGGATGTCAGAGTTAACAGAGATATACAAACACAGGTGAAGTATATAATCACCAAAGACCTAAAGGATACCAAGAGAAGACTACTCAACATTGTGTCATAACCTAAAATGGGAAAAGGATCCAAAGAAGAAAAGAGATATGTATATGTGGAAAACAACCACATCTTGCACACCTAAAACAAGCAAAACATTGTAATCACACTTGCTGTGATAAACAATGAAAATTAAATTTAAAAAAAGAACAATATTTAGTGAGAAATAAACATAAGGGGCTTTTTCCTGGCCCATTCCATTCTAATTTGCAACCTAGAACAGGACTTCCATTGAGGCTCTGTTTCCCTAGTAACCAGATTTGGTTAATGAGAACTGCTGCCGCCTTGTGGCCGTTTCACACAACAGCAGCTCTAACTGCAGCTGTAATGGTTACTTGACAGTCAAAATAATTGCAGGCCTGTAAATGACACCTGTCCTCAAAACAATCCTTCGGTCGTAAATCGAGCAAAAATCTCCAAAGACATCCATATTTCAAAACGACAATTTCAAGAGGCATATTTTATGCACATTTTATATTCTGTCTCTTTTTTTTTGTTATAGAAAAAGGCATGGAAAAACGCTCAACGTCAGGAATTAATAAAGCCATGCAAATCCAGTCTAGAAACACATTCACCTCACAGCCGTCAGAAGGATCATCAGCAAAGAAGTCTACATAGTATAAATGCTGAAGGGGTTTTAGAGAACTGTGTACCCTCTAGCTGCTGATGGGATGTAACCTGGTAACAGCCAGTACAGAGAACAAAATGGAGGTGTGTTTAAAGGTAAAACTTGAGCTACTCTGTGATCTGGTAGGCCCACTGATGGGCCTATCCGCTGAGTAGACCTGAATCAAAAAGACACAGGCTGGCAATCCTTCACTGCAGCAACATGTACCATCGCCAAGAGCTGGAAGAAACCAAAATGTCCATCAACAGAAAAATGCACCAAGAAGAAGTGGTCCATGTACACAATGGAATATTAGCCATGGAAAAGCATGGAACAATGCTGTTGGTACCACCATAGAAGGATCTAGAGATAATCACCCTACCTGAAGTAAGAAAGAAAACGAAAGACAGATATCCTATTACATCACTTATAGGTGTTACCTAAAAATTGATACCCATGAAATAATTTCCAAGAGAAGGACACTCATAGACTCAGAAAACCAAATTATGCTTAACCAAGTGGAAAGGGGTAAGGAATGTATGAATTAGGATATGGGGGTTAACAGACATGTAGTAATACATATGAAATATATAATCACAAAATACCTATAGAATGCTAAAAGAGGTGTACTCAACACTCTGTAATAACCTACACGGGAAAGGATCCAAAGATGAATAGATCAATACATTGATATAATGAACCAGATTCCGTACACCTAGAAAAAACACAGTATTTTTATCCAATTTGCTGTGATAGCAAATAAAAATTAAATGTAAAAAACAAACAAGAAGTAAGGAGATATAAGCTCTTGGGAGTTTGCCGTGGCACATTCTGCTCTAATTTGCAGCTTACAAACACGATTTCCAGGAACCCTCTATTGCCCAAAAACCCAGAGTTGGAAATGTAGAAATGCTGCCGCCTTGTGGCCGTTTCCCACAAGAGTGGCTTTAAACCCACAGCTAACGGTCACTTAACATTCACAAGGACTCAGGACAGTAAAGGACAACTGCCCTCAAAAATTCACAAGTGGCAAAATTTTCAAGGAGATAGTATGAAGAGGTAAATTTTACTCATTATTTTTCTAAAAACAAGGAAAATGGATAAAAGCTCAACAACATAAATTTTTAAACTCATGCAAATCTAGCCTACAAAAAGATTTCAACACACACACGTCAACTACCATCAGCCAAAGGTCTACAAACAATAAATGCTGAAGGGGTTTTAGAGAACTGTGTACCCTCTAGCTGCTGGTGAGATGTAAAGTGGTAAGAGCCAATAGTGAGCACAGAAAGGAGCTGTGTTTAAAAGTAAAAATTGAGTCAGCATTCCATTCAGCAGGTCAACTGCTGAAACTCTCACCTGAAAATACCAGAATCGAGAAGGCACAGGCTGCAACAGCTTCACTGCAGGATTTTTCACAATAGCCAAGACACGGAAGCAACCAAAATGTCCATCAATGGATGAATGGATAAAGAAGAAGTGGTCCATGTACATAATGGAATATTAGCCATGGAAAACAGTGAAACACTGCTCGTTGAGGCACCATTTATGAGCCTAGATATAATCTCAGAACATGCCGTAAGTCAGAAAGAAAAAGACATATAGTATGATATCACTTAAAGGCGTTATCTAACAACTGACAAAAATGATAGCATTTTCACAGAGAAAGAAACTCACAGACTTAGAAAACAAACTATTCTTATGTAAATGGAAAGGTGGGTGGTATGGAAAATTAAGATTAGGGTTACCATATGTGTACAAATACCTACTAAATACATTTATCAAAGAGAACGACCATATAGCAAGGGAGGTCAATGGAGCACTCTGCATTAATTTACATGGGAGGAGTATCTGCACATGAATATATTACATATGTGTGTGTGTGTGTGTGTATATATATATATATATGTGTGTGTGTGTAATGTACAAATGAACCAGATTGTATACACGTAGGACAAACAATATTCTAAACATTACCTCAATTTAAAAAGACTAAAAAATCGAACAAGAAATAATGGAATATTAACTTACAGGTTTTTTCCTAGCACATTCCATTCTAATTTACAACCTGGGAACCTGACTTCCAGAAAGGCTGTGCTGCCCTAGAAACCAGTTTTGGGAATGGAGAAATGCTGCCGCCTTGTGGCCGTTTCCCCCAACAGCACCTTTAAAGCCAGTAGTAGTGGTCACTAAATATTCACACTCATTACAAGCCTGTAAATGTCACCTGTTCTCAAAAAAAATCCTGGGGTCAAAAATCGAAGAAAAATTCAAAACAGGGCAACCTTCCCAGAAGACCACTTCAAGTGGTTTATTGTACTCACAGTTTTTTTCTGTTTTTGTTTAACAGAAAGAAAACAAAGCATGGAAAACTGCTGAACATTAGGAATTATTAAAGACATGCAAATCCAAATGACAAAAACCTATCAGCTCACACCAGTCATAATGGCCATCAGCAAAAATTCTGCAAACAATAAATGCTGAAGGGGTTGTGGAGAAATGCGCACCCTCGTTTCTAATTGGGACATGGTAAAAACCAGTAATGAAAACACAAAGGAGGTGCCTTGATAAGGTAAGTATTGAGCTACCATTCAATCAAGCATACCCACTGCTGGGCCTATCACCTGAGAGGATGAGAATCAAAAAGACACAGGGTGGCAATCCTGCACTCCAGCAATATTTACCACAGCCAACACTTGGAAGCAACAAAAATGTCTGTCAACAGAGGAAGGCACAAAGAAGAAGTGGTCCATGTACACAATGGAATATTACTCCAATAAAAAAAAATATAATTTCAATTTAGAAACCAAACGTAAGTAAGGAGACATCAGCTTTTGGGGGTTTGTCCGGGCACATTCCTCTCTAATATACAACTGAGGAACACCACTGGCAGGAAGGACTCTTTCCGTAATTCCCAGAATGGGGAAAGGAGAAATGCTGCCGCCCAATGACCGATACCTGCAACAGCAGCTTTAAAACCTGTGCTAATGGTCACTTCATATGCACAAGTACTGGAGGGCTGTAAATGAAACCTGCCCTCAGAATGTCTTCAGGGAGGTAATGGCCAAAATATTTCAAAATGTGACACATACTTCAAGAAAACCATTTGAAGAGGTAAGCACTACTCACAGCTTGAAAAACAGAGGACATGCCTGAAAGTTCAATTTCAAGGGATTATGAGATGCATGCAAATCCAACCTCAAAGAGGTGTCAGCTCACACCTGTCAGAATAAACATCAGCAGAAAAACTACAAACAATAAATGCTGAAAGGGTTGTGGACAAGGGCATACCCTCAAATTTAAGTGGAACATAACCTGGTAAGAGCCACTAATGAGAACAGAATGGAGACGCCTTTACAAGGTAAACATTTTGCTACCATATGATCCAACAGGCCCTCTCCTGGGCCTATAACCGAAGAAGACATAATTGAAAGACACAGGCAGGCAAACGTGCATTTCAGCAGTGTTACAATAACCAAGACATGGAAGCAACCAAAAAGTCCATCAACAGCTGAGTGGACAAAGAAAAACTGGTCCACGTACAGATGGAATATTAGCCAAGGAAAAAAATGACACAATGCCATTTGCATCACCATAGATGAGTCTAGAAGTAATCACACAACTTGTAGTAAGTCAGAAAGCGAAAGACACGTATCCTGTGATATCACTTATAGGTGTTACCTAAAAATTGATACCAGTGAAGATATTTCCACAGAGAAAGGCAATCACAGATTCATTAAACAAACTTATGGTTCACCAATGGAAAGGTGTGAGGATTGGATACATTAGGATGTCAGAGTTAACAGAGATATACAAACACAGGTGAAGTATATAATCACCAAAGACCTAAAGGATACCAAGAGAAGACTACTCAACATTGTGTCATAACCTAAAATGGGAAAAGGATCCAAAGAAGAAAAGAGATATGTATATGTGGAAAACAACCACATCTTGCACACCTAAAACAAGCAAAACATTGTAATCACACTTGCTGTGATAAACAATGAAAATTAAATTTAAAAAAAGAACAATATTTAGTGAGATATAAACATAAGGGGCTTTTTCCTGGCCCATTCCATTCTAATTTGCAACCTAGAACAGGACTTCCATTGAGGCTCTGTTTCCCTAGTAACCAGATTTGGTTAATGAGAACTGCTGCCGCCTTGTGGCCGTTTCACACAACAGCAGCTCTAACTGCAGCTGTAATGGTTACTTGACAGTCAAAATAATTGCAGGCCTGTAAATGACACCTGTCCTCAAAACAATCCTTCGGTCGTAAATCGAGCAAAAATCTCCAAAGACATCCATATTTCAAAATGACAATTTCAAGAGGCATATTTTATGCACATTTTATATTCTGTCTCTTTTTTTTTGTTATAGAAAAAGGCATGGAAAAACGCTCAACGTCAGGAATTAATAAAGCCATGCAAATCCAGTCTAGAAACACATTCACCTCACAGCCGTCAGAAGGATCATCAGCAAAGAAGTCTACATAGTATAAATGCTGAAGGGGTTTTAGAGAACTGTGTACCCTCTAGCTGCTGATGGGATGTAACCTGGTAACAGCCAGTACAGAGAACAAAATGGAGGTGTGTTTAAAGGTAAAACTTGAGCTACTCTGTGATCTGGTAGGCCCACTGATGGGCCTATCCGCTGAGTAGACCTGAATCAAAAAGACACAGGCTGGCAATCCTTCACTGCAGCAACATGTACCATCGCCAAGAGCTGGAAGAAACCAAAATATCCATCAACAGAAAAATGCACCAAGAAGAAGTGGTCCATGTACACAATGGAATATTAGCCATGGAAAAGCATGGAACAATGCTGTTGGCACCACCATAGAAGGATCTAGAGATAATCACCCTACCTGAAGTAAGAAAGAAAACGAAAGACAGATATCCTATTACATCACTTATAGGTGTTACCTAAAAATTGATACCCATGAAATAATTTCCAAGAGAAGGACACTCATAGACTCAGAAAACCAAATTATGTTTAACCAAGTGGAAAGGGGTAAGGAATGTATGAATTAGGATATGGGGGTTAACAGACATGTAGTAATACATATGAAATATATAATCACAAAATACCTATAGAATGCTAAAAGAGGTGTACTCAACACTCTGTAATAACCTACACGGGAAAGGATCCAAAGATGAATAGATCAATACATTGATATAATGAACCAGATTCCGTACACCTAGAAAAAACACAGTATTTTTATCCAATTTGCTGTGATAGTAAATAAAAATTAAATGTGAAAAACAAACAAGAAGTAAGGAGACATAAGCTCTTGGGAGTTTGCCGTGGCACATTCTGCTCTAATTTGCAGCTTACAAACACGATTTCCAGGAACCCTCTGTTGCCCAAAATCCCAGAGTTGGAAATGTAGAAATGCTGCCGCCTTGTGGCCGTTTCCCACAAGAGCGGCTTTAAAACCACAGCTAACGGTCACTTAACATTCACAAGGACTCAGGACAGTAAAGGACAACTGCCCTCAAAAATTCACAAGTGGCAAAATTTTCAAGGAGATAGTATGAAGAGGTAAATTTTACTCATTATTTTTCTAAAAACAAGGAAAATGGATAAAAGCTCAACAACATAAATTTTTAAACTCATGCAAATCTAGCCTACAAAAAGATTTCAACACACACACGTCAACTACCATCAGCCAAAGGTCTACAAACAATAAATGCTGAAGGGGTTTTAGAGAACTCTGTACCCTCTAGCTGCTGGTGAGATGTAAAGTGGTAAGAGCCAATAGTGAGCACAGAAAGGAGCTGTGTTTAAAAGTAAAAATTGAGTTAGCATTCCATTCAGCAGGTCAACTGCTGAAACTCTCACCTGAAAATACCAGAGTCGAGAAGGCACAGGCTGCAACAGCTTCACTGCAGGATTTTTCACAATAGCCAAGACACGGAAGCAACCAAAATGTCCATCAATGGATGAATGGATAAAGAAGAAGTGGTCCATGTACATAATGGAATATTAGCCATGGAAAACAGTGAAACACTGCTCGTTGAGGCACCATTTATGAGCCTAGATATAATCTCAGAACATGCCGTAAGTCAGAAAGAAAAAGACATATAGTATGATATCACTTAAAGGCGTTATCTAACAACTGACAAAAATGATAGCATTTTCACAGAGAAAGAAACTCACAGACTTAGAAAACAAACTATTCTTATGTAAATGGAAAGGTGGGTGGTATGGAAAATTAAGATTAGGGTTACCATATGTGTACAAATACCTACTAAATACATTTATCAAAGAGAACGACCATATAGCAAGGGAGGTCAATGGAGCACTCTGCATTAATTTACATGGGAGGAGTATCTGCACATGAATATATTACATATGTGTGTGTGTGTGTGTGTATATATATATATATATGTGTGTGTGTGTAATGTACAAATGAACCAGATTGTATACACGTAGGACAAACAATATTCTAAACATTACCTCAATTTAAAAAGACTAAAAAATCGAACAAGAAATAATGGAATATTAACTTACAGGTTTTTTCCTAGCACATTCCATTCTAATTTACAACCTGGGAACCTGACTTCCAGAAAGGCTGTGCTGCCCTAGAAACCAGTTTTGGGAATGGAGAAATGCTGCCGCCTTGTGGCCGTTTCCCCCAACAGCACCTTTAAAGCCAGTAGTAGTGGTCACTAAATATTCACACTCATTACAAGCCTGTAAATGTCACCTGTTCTCAAAAAAAATCCTGGGGTCAAAAATCGAAGAAAAATTCAAAACAGGGCAACCTTCCCAGAAGACCACTTCAAGTGGTTTATTGTACTCACAGTTTTTTTCTGTTTTTGTTTAACAGAAAGAAAACAAAGCATGGAAAAATGCTGAACATTAGGAATTATTAAAGACATGCAAATCCAAATGACAAAAACCTATCAGCTCACACCAGTCATAATGGCCATCAGCAAAAATTCTGCAAACAATAAATGCTGAAGGGGTTGTGGAGAAATGCGCACCCTCGTTTCTAATTGGGACATGGTAAAAACCAGTAATGAAAACACAAAGGAGGTGCCTTGATAAGGTAAGTATTGAGCTACCATTCAATCAAGCATACCCACTGCTGGGCCTATCACCTGAGAGGATGAGAATCAAAAAGACACAGGGTGGCAATCCTGCACTCCAGCAATATTTACCACAGCCAACACTTGGAAGCAACAAAAATGTCTGTCAACAGAGGAAGGCACAAAGAAGAAGTGGTCCATGTACACAATGGAATATTACTCCAATAAAAAAAAATATAATTTCAATTTAGAAACCAAACGTAAGTAAGGAGACATCAGCTTTTGGGGGTTTGTCCGGGCACATTCCTCTCTAATATACAACTGAGGAACACCACTGGCAGGAAGGACTCTTTCCGTAATTCCCAGAATGGGGAAAGGAGAAATGCTGCCGCCCAATGACCGATACCTGCAACAGCAGCTTTAAAACCTGTGCTAATGGTCACTTCATATGCACAAGTACTGGAGGGCTGTAAATGAAACCTGCCCTCAGAATGTCTTCAGGGAGGTAATGGCCAAAATATTTCAAAATGTGACACATACTTCAAGAAAACCATTTGAAGAGGTAAGCACTACTCACAGCTTGAAAAACAGAGGACATGCCTGAAAGTTCAATTTCAAGGGATTATGAGATGCATGCAAATCCAACCTCAAAGAGGTGTCAGCTCACACCTGTCAGAATAAACATCAGCAGAAAAACTACAAACAATAAATGCTGAAAGGGTTGTGGACAAGGGCATACCCTCAAATTTAAGTGGAACATAACCTGGTAAGAGCCACTAATGAGAACAGAATGGAGACGCCTTTACAAGGTAAACATTTTGCTACCATATGATCCAACAGGCCCTCTCCTGGGCCTATAACCGAAGAAGACATAATTGAAAGACACAGGCAGGCAAACGTGCATTTCAGCAGTGTTACAATAACCAAGACATGGAAGCAACCAAAAAGTCCATCAACAGCTGAGTGGACAAAGAAAAACTGGTCCACGTACAGATGGAATATTAGCCAAGGAAAAAAATGACACAATGCCATTTGCATCACCATAGATGAGTCTAGAAGTAATCACACAACTTGTAGTAAGTCAGAAAGCGAAAGACACGTATCCTGTGATATCACTTATAGGTGTTACCTAAAAATTGATACCAGTGAAGATATTTCCACAGAGAAAGGCAATCACAGATTCATTAAACAAACTTATGGTTCACCAATGGAAAGGTGTGAGGATTGGATACATTAGGATGTCAGAGTTAACAGAGATATACAAACACAGGTGAAGTATATAATCACCAAAGACCTAAAGGATACCAAGAGAAGACTACTCAACATTGTGTCATAACCTAAAATGGGAAAAGGATCCAAAGAAGAAAAGAGATATGTATATGTGGAAAACAACCACATCTTGCACACCTAAAACAAGCAAAACATTGTAATCACACTTGCTGTGATAAACAATGAAAATTAAATTTAAAAAAAGAACAATATTTAGTGAGATATAAACATAAGGGGCTTTTTCCTGGCCCATTCCATTCTAATTTGCAACCTAGAACAGGACTTCCATTGAGGCTCTGTTTCCCTAGTAACCAGATTTGGTTAATGAGAACTGCTGCCGCCTTGTGGCCGTTTCACACAACAGCAGCTCTAACTGCAGCTGTAATGGTTACTTGACAGTCAAAATAATTGCAGGCCTGTAAATGACACCTGTCCTCAAAACAATCCTTCGGTCGTAAATCGAGCAAAAATCTCCAAAGACATCCATATTTCAAAACGACAATTTCAAGAGGCATATTTTATGCACATTTTATATTCTGTCTCTTTTTTTTTGTTATAGAAAAAGGCATGGAAAAACGCTCAACGTCAGGAATTAATAAAGCCATGCAAATCCAGTCTAGAAACACATTCACCTCACAGCCGTCAGAAGGATCATCAGCAAAGAAGTCTACATAGTATAAATGCTGAAGGGGTTTTAGAGAACTGTGTACCCTCTAGCTGCTGATGGGATGTAACCTGGTAACAGCCAGTACAGAGAACAAAATGGAGGTGTGTTTAAAGGTAAAACTTGAGCTACTCTGTGATCTGGTAGGCCCACTGATGGGCCTATCCGCTGAGTAGACCTGAATCAAAAAGACACAGGCTGGCAATCCTTCACTGCAGCAACATGTACCATCGCCAAGAGCTGGAAGAAACCAAAATGTCCATCAACAGAAAAATGCACCAAGAAGAAGTGGTCCATGTACACAATGGAATATTAGCCATGGAAAAGCATGGAACAATGCTGTTGGTACCACCATAGAAGGATCTAGAGATAATCACCCTACCTGAAGTAAGAAAGAAAACGAAAGACAGATATCCTATTACATCACTTATAGGTGTTACCTAAAAATTGATACCCATGAAATAATTTCCAAGAGAAGGACACTCATAGACTCAGAAAACCAAATTATGCTTAACCAAGTGGAAAGGGGTAAGGAATGTATGAATTAGGATATGGGGGTTAACAGACATGTAGTAATACATATGAAATATATAATCACAAAATACCTATAGAATGCTAAAAGAGGTGTACTCAACACTCTGTAATAACCTACACGGGAAAGGATCCAAAGATGAATAGATCAATACATTGATATAATGAACCAGATTCCGTACACCTAGAAAAAACACAGTATTTTTATCCAATTTGCTGTGATAGCAAATAAAAATTAAATGTAAAAAACAAACAAGAAGTAAGGAGATATAAGCTCTTGGGAGTTTGCCGTGGCACATTCTGCTCTAATTTGCAGCTTACAAACACGATTTCCAGGAACCCTCTATTGCCCAAAAACCCAGAGTTGGAAATGTAGAAATGCTGCCGCCTTGTGGCCGTTTCCCACAAGAGCGGCTTTAAACCCACAGCTAACGGTCACTTAACATTCACAAGGACTCAGGACAGTAAAGGACAACTGCCCTCAAAAATTCACAAGTGGCAAAATTTTCAAGGAGATAGTATGAAGAGGTAAATTTTACTCATTATTTTTCTAAAAACAAGGAAAATGGATAAAAGCTCAACAACATAAATTTTTAAACTCATGCAAATCTAGCCTACAAAAAGATTTCAACACACACACGTCAACTACCATCAGCCAAAGGTCTACAAACAATAAATGCTGAAGGGGTTTTAGAGAACTGTGTACCCTCTAGCTGCTGGTGAGATGTAAAGTGGTAAGAGCCAATAGTGAGCACAGAAAGGAGCTGTGTTTAAAAGTAAAAATTGAGTCAGCATTCCATTCAGCAGGTCAACTGCTGAAACTCTCACCTGAAAATACCAGAATCGAGAAGGCACAGGCTGCAACAGCTTCACTGCAGGATTTTTCACAATAGCCAAGACACGGAAGCAACCAAAATGTCCATCAATGGATGAATGGATAAAGAAGAAGTGGTCCATGTACATAATGGAATATTAGCCATGGAAAACAGTGAAACACTGCTCGTTGAGGCACCATTTATGAGCCTAGATATAATCTCAGAACATGCCGTAAGTCAGAAAGAAAAAGACATATAGTATGATATCACTTAAAGGCGTTATCTAACAACTGACAAAAATGATAGCATTTTCACAGAGAAAGAAACTCACAGACTTAGAAAACAAACTATTCTTATGTAAATGGAAAGGTGGGTGGTATGGAAAATTTAGATTAGGGTTACCATATGTGTACAAATACCTACTAAATACATTTATCAAAGAGAACGACCATATAGCAAGGGAGGTCAATGGAGCACTCTGCATTAATTTACATGGGAGGAGTATCTGCACATGAATATATTACATATGTGTGTGTGTGTGTGTGTGTATATATATATATATGTGTGTGTGTGTAATGTACAAATGAACCAGATTGTATACACGTAGGACAAACAATATTCTAAACATTACCTCAATTTAAAAAGACTAAAAAATCGAACAAGAAATAATGGAATATTAACTTACAGGTTTTTTCCTAGCACATTCCATTCTAATTTACAACCTGGGAACCTGACTTCCAGAAAGGCTGTGCTGCCCTAGAAACCAGTTTTGGGAATGGAGAAATGCTGCCGCCTTGTGGCCGTTTCCCCCAACAGCACCTTTAAAGCCAGTAGTAGTGGTCACTAAATATTCACACTCATTACAAGCCTGTAAATGTCACCTGTTCTCAAAAAAAATCCTGGGGTCAAAAATCGAAGAAAAATTCAAAACAGGGCAACCTTCCCAGAAGACCACTTCAAGTGGTTTATTGTACTCACAGTTTTTTTCTGTTTTTGTTTAACAGAAAGAAAACAAAGCATGGAAAACTGCTGAACATTAGGAATTATTAAAGACATGCAAATCCAAATGACAAAAACCTATCAGCTCACACCAGTCATAATGGCCATCAGCAAAAATTCTGCAAACAATAAATGCTGAAGGGGTTGTGGAGAAATGCGCACCCTCGTTTCTAATTGGGACATGGTAAAAACCAGTAATGAAAACACAAAGGAGGTACCTTGATAAGGTAAGTATTGAGCTACCATTCAATCAAGCATACCCACTGCTGGGCCTATCACCTGAGAGGATGAGAATCAAAAAGACACAGGGTGGCAATCCTGCACTCCAGCAATATTTACCACAGCCAACACTTGGAAGCAACAAAAATGTCTGTCAACAGAGGAAGGCACAAAGAAGAAGTGGTCCATGTACACAATGGAATATTACTCCAATAAAAAAAATATAATTTCAATTTAGAAACCAAACGTAAGTAAGGAGACATCAGCTTTTGGGGGTTTGTCCGGGCACATTCCTCTCTAATATACAACTGAGGAACACCACTGGCAGGAAGGACTCTTTCCGTAATTCCCAGAATGGGGAAAGGAGAAATGCTGCCGCCCAATGACCGATACCTGCAACAGCAGCTTTAAAACCTGTGCTAATGGTCACTTCATATGCACAAGTACTGGAGGGCTGTAAATGAAACCTGCCCTCAGAATGTCTTCAGGGAGGTAATGGCCAAAATATTTCAAAATGTGACACATACTTCAAGAAAACCATTTGAAGAGGTAAGCACTACTCACAGCTTGAAAAACAGAGGACATGCCTGAAAGTTCAATTTCAAGGGATTATGAGATGCATGCAAATCCAACCTCAAAGAGGTGTCAGCTCACACCTGTCAGAATAAACATCAGCAGAAAAACTACAAACAATAAATGCTGAAAGGGTTGTGGACAAGGGCATACCCTCAAATTTAAGTGGAACATAACCTGGTAAGAGCCACTAATGAGAACAGAATGGAGACGCCTTTACAAGGTAAACATTTTGCTACCATATGATCCAACAGGCCCTCTCCTGGGCCTATAACCGAAGAAGACATAATTGAAAGACACAGGCAGGCAAACGTGCATTTCAGCAGTGTTACAATAACCAAGACATGGAAGCAACCAAAAAGTCCATCAACAGCTGAGTGGACAAAGAAAAACTGGTCCACGTACAGATGGAATATTAGCCAAGGAAAAAAATGACACAATGCCATTTGCATCACCATAGATGAGTCTAGAAGTAATCACACAACTTGTAGTAAGTCAGAAAGCGAAAGACACGTATCCTGTGATATCACTTATAGGTGTTACCTAAAAATTGATACCAGTGAAGATATTTCCACAGAGAAAGGCAATCACAGATTCATTAAACAAACTTATGGTTCACCAATGGAAAGGTGTGAGGATTGGATACATTAGGATGTCAGAGTTAACAGAGATATACAAACACAGGTGAAGTATATAATCACCAAAGACCTAAAGGATACCAAGAGAAGACTACTCAACATTGTGTCATAACCTAAAATGGGAAAAGGATCCAAAGAAGAAAAGAGATATGTATATGTGGAAAACAACCACATCTTGCACACCTAAAACAAGCAAAACATTGTAATCACACTTGCTGTGATAAACAATGAAAATTAAATTTAAAAAAAGAACAATATTTAGTGAGATATAAACATAAGGGGCTTTTTCCTGGCCCATTCCATTCTAATTTGCAACCTAGAACAGGACTTCCATTGAGGCTCTGTTTCCCTAGTAACCAGATTTGGTTAATGAGAACTGCTGCCGCCTTGTGGCCGTTTCACACAACAGCAGCTCTAACTGCAGCTGTAATGGTTACTTGACAGTCAAAATAATTGCAGGCCTGTAAATGACACCTGTCCTCAAAACAATCCTTCGGTCGTAAATCGAGCAAAAATCTCCAAAGACATCCATATTTCAAAACGACAATTTCAAGAGGCATATTTTATGCACATTTTATATTCTGTCTCTTTTTTTTTGTTATAGAAAAAGGCATGGAAAAACGCTCAACGTCAGGAATTAATAAAGCCATGCAAATCCAGTCTAGAAACACATTCACCTCACAGCCGTCAGAAGGATCATCAGCAAAGAAGTCTACATAGTATAAATGCTGAAGGGGTTTTAGAGAACTGTGTACCCTCTAGCTGCTGATGGGATGTAACCTGGTAACAGCCAGTACAGAGAACAAAATGGAGGTGTGTTTAAAGGTAAAACTTGAGCTACTCTGTGATCTGGTAGGCCCACTGATGGGCCTATCCGCTGAGTAGACCTGAATCAAAAAGACACAGGCTGGCAATCCTTCACTGCAGCAACATGTACCATCGCCAAGAGCTGGAAGAAACCAAAATATCCATCAACAGAAAAATGCACCAAGAAGAAGTGGTCCATGTACACAATGGAATATTAGCCATGGAAAAGCATGGAACAATGCTGTTGGCACCACCATAGAAGGATCTAGAGATAATCACCCTACCTGAAGTAAGAAAGAAAACGAAAGACAGATATCCTATTACATCACTTATAGGTGTTACCTAAATATTGATACCCATGAAATAATTTCCAAGAGAAGGACACTCATAGATTTAGAAAACCAAATTATGTTTAACCAAATGGAAAGGTGTAAGGAATGTGTGAATTAGGATATGGCGGTTAACAGACATGTACTAATATATATGAAATATATAATCACAAAATACCTATGGAATACCAAGAGAGGTCTACTCAACACTCTGTAATAACCTACATGGGAAAGGATCCAAAGATGAATAGATCTATACATAGATATAATGAAGCAGTTTCTGTTCAGCTAGAACACACACAACAGTTTTCTCAAATTTGCTCTTTTAATTAATAAAAATTAAATTTAAAAAAAGCAAGAAAGTATTATGGAGATATAAGCTCTTGGGCATTTGCCCTGACACATTCCACTCTAAATTGCAGCCTACAAATACGATTTCCAGGAAAGATCTCTTGCCCAAAAACCCAGAATTGGAAACGTAGGAATGCTGTCGCCTTGTGCCATTTCCCACAAGAGCGGCTTTAAAACCACAGGTAACCATCACTTAACATTCACAAGGACTCACTCTGGGCTGTAAAGCACACCTGCCGTCAAAACTTGTGCTGAGGTATGGAATGGCCAAAAAAATTCAAACCTGACAAATTTTTCAAGGAGATAGTATGAAGAGGTAAGTTTTACTCACTATTTTTCAAATAAAAAAAGATAATGGATAAAAACTCAACATCAGGAATTATTAGACTCATGCAAATCTAGCCTACAAAAAGGTTTCAACTCACGCAAGTCAACTACCATCAGCCAAAAGTCTACAAACAATAAACGCTGAATGTGTTTTAGAGAACTGTGTATCCTCTAGCTGCTTGTGAGATGTAAAGTGGTAAGATCCGGTAATGAGAACAGAAAGGAGCTGCGTTTAAAAGTAAAAATTGAGACATCATTCGATCCAACACGCCCACCACTGGGCCTATCACCGAAGCACCGAATCGAGAAGACACACGCTGACAAACCTCTACTGAAGTAATACTGAAAATAGCCAGGACATGGAAGCAGCAAAAATGTCAGTTAACAGATGAATGGACAAAGAAGAAGTGGTACATGTACCTAATGGAAGATTAGCTTTCAAAAAAATGAACAATGTCATTTTCATGACTGCAGGTGGGTCTAGAAATAATCATATTATGTGAAGTCAAAAGTGTATGATATATATTCTATGATGTAATTTATAGATGTTATCTTAAGATTCCTACCAATGAACATATTTCCAAAGGAAAAGACACTCAGAGACGTATAAAACAAACTAATGGTTAACCAAAATGAAAGGTGAGAGGATGAGTAAATTAGGATTATGGGGTTAACATACATACACTAATATATGTTATAAGTATATAAACTTATAATATATAAAATATACAAATTATATAATCATTAATATATATAAATTATATAATCACCAAACACCTACCAAATACCAAGGGAGCTCTACTCAACACTCTATAATAACCTACATGGTAACAGGATCCAATGATGAACAGATATATGTATGAAAAATTGATCCTAATTGGTACATCCAGAGAATCACAACACTCTAATAAAATTTACTCCAACAGGGGCTTCCCTAGTGGCGCAGTGGTTGAGAATCTGCCTGCCAATGCAGGGAACATGGATTCGAGGCCTGGTCTGGGAGGATCCCACATGCCGTGGAGCAACTATGCCCATGAGCCACAACTACTGAGCTTGCGCATCTGCAGCCTGTGCTCCACAACAAGAGAGGCCACAATAGTGAGAGGCCCACGCACCTCGATGAAGAGTGGTCCCCGCTTGCTGCAACTAGAGAAAGCCCTCTCACAGAAACGAAGACGCAACGCAGCCAAAAATAAATAAGTAAGTAAGAATCTTAAAACCTATGGATTTAAATGTCTCTGTAAGTGAATCAAGCATGTGTACAGTGGCATAAGTGCAGCAGTGAAAATCAGCTAAATCCCATTACAAAAATAAATTTCTTAAACAAAACACAATGACAGTGAATTAGAGAGCAATTCTTAAATAATTCACTCAGGGCTTGGGATGCAACCTGGATTTACCACATCTACACACAGAGCTGGGTGACACATAAGGCTGGACACTTGGGGCTGATAGGATTGGTGAGGTTCGGTGAGCAAATGCAGACCCTTTGAAGTCATATTTCATGGTACCCATTCCGTGTGTCCAAACTCTCCAGGTTTAAGGGATTCTTCCTTCCACTAAAACATGCATAGGGAACCCACAGAACGGTCCATGGTGTGATTGGGAACCGTTCTAAATGCATCTCAGTTTTCATACCCAGGTAGTCGGGTGCAACATTCCAGACGCTTTACTAAGACTCTCTCCACTAGGAGAGTCAGTGCCTTTAACCTCCTGTAGAACCCAGTTTGCAATTTCTGCGGAAGATGAACAGGAATAGGGAGAACCAATGAGAGACTAGTTGGAGGTGTCTGGATGGGCAAATTTAACTCTCACTTCCCACCAGGAAGAGGAATTAACCAAAGGCTGAGCATGACGTGCTGGAACCACACTAGGGCTTAAAGCAGTCCTGCGGTGTTGCGGCCAGCTCACAAGAGAGCGAGTTGAAGAAAGGAGCTAGGGGCACTGTAATTCACAGACATGCAGAGTTATAAATGACAGCTATCGTCCAAAAATATATTGAAGTAAGGCTGCCAAGAGGACTTGAAAGCGGGGCAGAATTGCAGGAAACTGGTTTCAGGAGGTAGACTGGAATTGCATGTAAAGCATAGGAAAAGAGGCAGAACGTCCACAATGATGCACTTGGCCAAAAAGGGCGTATGCGTTTTTTCCTTAATATATTCAGGAAAAAACGCATACGCCCTTTTTGGCCAACCAAGCAAGCTTGCAAAGGAAATCTGCTCTACAATGAAGTCTCACTTCCCCCCAGTCAAAAGGGACATCTGAAAAAAGTGTAAAATCCAGAAAGGCAGGAAAGGCCATGGGAACTGGGAGCCTTGTTATGCTGATGGGCGGGATGTAAATTGCCAATAATAACTCTGGAGAAGTGTATGGTGTTTCATGAAACATCTAAAAAACAAAGCAACAGATCCTAGGGCACTTCCACTTATGGTCCTATAGCTTAGGGAAATTAAAATGAAAAAGACACAGCCACCCCAAAGTTTGGGACGCCTCTGTTTACAAGAACCTCGATTACAGTAGAAGTTCAATATCGCAGAAAGCAAGAAATGGATAAAGAACTTGTGGTACCTACGTACAATGCAATATCACTCAGCAATGAAATCTATGTCATCAGGCCCGTAGCAGCGTAATGAGTGGATTCAGGTACGATGATTCTAAGTGAAATAAGTCACACAGAAAACGAAACATCATAAGATATCACTAATACACGGAATGTAAACTTGGCTACACAGGAACTGAATTACAAAGCAGAACAGGGTCTCAAATGTAGAAAACCAACTTATGCTTGCTTAAGGGGAAAGGTGAGTTGGGGTGCTGCATAAAACCAGAGATTGAAATTAGCACAGATACCGTTCCATAAGCCAAATATGTAATAGACAAGAGCTACTCCTTGCTCAACGAAGTGGACTCAACACGCCATATTAAACGACTAAGAATATACCTGACTAGTAAGAATTAAAACCTATGGATTTATATGTCTCCGAAAGAGAATCAAGCGTGTGTACAGCGTCATAACCGAAGCAGTGATAGGATTGGTGAGGTTCGGTCTGCAAATGCAGGCTGTTAGAAGTCATATTGCATTGTACCCATTCCATGGGTCTCAACTCTCCAGGTTTAAGGGATTCTTCCTTCAGCTAAAACATGCATGTGGAACCCAGAGTATGATCCACCGTGTGATCGGGAAACGTGTTCAAATGTGTCTCAGTTTTCATCCCCTGATACTCGGGTGCAACATTCCAGAAGCTTCACTAACACTCTCCCCACTTGGAGAGTCAGTGCCTTTAACCTCCTGTATGGCGCAGTTTGCAATTTCTGCAGAAGATGAACAGGAATAGGGAGAACAAATGTGAGACTAGCTGGAGGTGTCTGGATGGGCAAATTTAACTCTCATTTCCCACCAGGAAGAGGAATTAACCAAAGGCTCTGCGTGCCATACCGGAACCACACTAGGGACTGAAGCAATCCTGTGGTGTTGAGGTCAGCTCACAAGAAAGTGAGTTGAAGAAAGGAACTCAGGGGAACTGTCATTCACAAACCTGCAGAGTTACAAATTACAGCTATCGTCCAAAAATGTACTGAAGTAAGGCTGCCAAGAGGACTTGAAAGCAGGGCAGAATTGCAGGAAACCGATTTCAGGAGGTAGACTGGAATTGCATTGAAAGCATAGGAAAAGAGGCAGAATGTCCACAATGATGCACTTGGCCAAAAAGGGCGTATGCGTTTTTTTCTGAATATATTCAGGAAAAAACGCATACGCCCTTTTTGGCCAACCAAGCAAGCTTGCAAAGGAAATCTGCACTACAACGAAGTGTCACTTTCCCCTGGTCAAAAGGGCCATCTGAAAAAAGTGTAAAATCCAGAAAGGCAGGACAGGCCATGGAGAACTGGGAGCCTTGTTATGCTGGTGGGTGGGATGTAAATTGCAAAGAGTCACTCTGGAGAAATGTATGGTGTTTCCTGAAACATCTAAAAAACAAAGCAACAGAGCCTAGGGCCCTTCCACTTATGGTCTTATAGATTCGGGAAATTAAAATGAAAAAGACACAGCCACCCCAAAGTTTGGGACGGCTCTGTTTACAAGAACCTCGTTTACGGTACAAGTTCAATATTGCAGAAAGCGAAAAATGGATAAAGAAGTTGTGATACTTACATACAGTGCAATATCACTCAGCAATTAAATCTATGTCATCAGGCCCGTAGCAGCATAATGAGTGGATTCAGGTACGATGATTCTAAGTGAAATAAGTCACACAGAAAAAGAAACATCATAAGATATCACTAATACACGGAATGTAAACGTGGCTACACAGGAACTGAATTACAAAACAGAAAAGGGCCTCAAATGTAGAAAACCAACTTATGCTTGCTTAAGGGGAAAGGTGAGTTGGGGTGCTGCATAAAACCAGAGATTGAAATTAGCACAGATACCGTTCCATAAGCCAAATATGTAACAGAGAAGAGCTACCCCTTGCTCAATGAAATGGACTCAACACCTCACATTAAACGCCTAAGAATATACCTGACTAGTAAGAATTAAAATCTATGGATTTATATGTCTCCGAAAGATAATCAAGCGTGTGTACAGCGGCATAAACGCAGCAGTGATAGGATTGGTGAGCTTCGGTGAGCAAATGCAGACCCGTTGAAGTCATACTGCATGGTACACATTCCATGGGTCTCTACTCTCCAGGTTTAAGCTATTCTTCCTTCAGCTAAAACATGCATGTGGAACCCAGAGTATGATCCACCATGTGATCAGGTTACGTGTTCAAATGTGTCTCAGTTTTCGTCCCCTGGTAGTCGGATGCAACATTCCACACGCTTTACTAACACTCTCCGCACTTGGAGAGTCAGTGCCTTTAACCCCCTGTTTGGCACAGTTTGCAATTTCTGCGTAAGATGAACAGGAATAAGGAGAACCAATAAGAGACTAGCTGGAGGTGTTGGGCCGGCAAATTTAACTCTCATTTCCCACCAGGAAAAGGAATTAACCAAAGGCTCAGCGTGCCATGCCGGAACCACACTAGGGCCTGAAGCAATCCTGCGGTGCTGTGGCCAGCTCACAAGAAAGCGAGTTGAAGAAAGGAGCTCAGGGACACTGTAGTTCACAAACCTGCAGAGTTATAAATGACAGCTAATGTCCAAAAATATATTGAAGTAAGTCTGCCAAGAGGACTTGAAAGCGGGACAGAATTGCAGGAAACCGATTTCTGGAGGTAGACTGGAATTGCATGTAAAACATAGGAAAAGAGGCAGAACGTCCACAATGATGCACTTGGCCAAAAAGGGCATATGCGTTTTTTCCTGAATATATTCAGGAAAAAACGCATACGCTCTTTTTGCCCAAACAAGCAAGCTTGCAAAGGAAATCTGCACTACAATGAAGTCTCACTTCCCCCCGGTCAAAAGGGCCATCTGTATAAAGTGTAAAATCCAGAAAGGAAGGAGAGGCCATGGAGAACTGGGAGCCTTGTTATGCTGATGGGTGGGATGTAAACTGGTATCAGCCACTCTGGAGAAGTGTATGGTGTTTCCTGAAACATCCAAAAAACAAATCAACAGAGCCGAGGGCAATTCCACTTATGGTCCTATAGCTTAGGGAAATTAAAATCAAAAAGACACAGCCACCCCAAAGTTTGGGATGGCTCTGTTTACAAGAACCTCGTTTAGGGTACAAGTTCAATATAGCCGAAAGCAAAAAATGGATAAAGAAGTTGTGGTACTTACGTACAATGCAATATCACTCAGCAATGAAATCTATGTCATCAGGCCCGTAGCAGCATAATGAGTGTATTCAGGTACGATGATTCTATGTGAAATAGGTCACACAGAAAAAGAAACATCATAAGATATCACTAATACACGGATGTTAACTTGGCTACACAGGAACTGAATTACAAAACAGAACAGGGTCTCAAATGTAGAAAACCAACTTATGCTTGCTTAAGGGGAAAAGAGAGTTGGGGTTACTGCATAAAACCAGAGATTGAAAGTAGCACAGATACCGTTCCATAAGCCAAATATGTAATAGACAAGAGGTACTCCTTGCTCAACGAAGTGGACTCCACACGCCATATTAAACGCCTAAGAATATACCTGACTAGTAAGAATCTTAAAACCTATGGATTTATATGTCTCCGAAATAGAATCAAGCGTGTGTACAGCAACATAAGCGCAGCAGTGATAGGATTGGTGAGGTTCGGTGAGCAAATGCAGACCCTTTGAGGTCATATTGCATGGTACCCATTCCAAGGGTCTCAACTCTCCAGGTTTAAGGGATCCTTCCTTCAGCTAAAACATGCATGTGGAACCCAGAGTATGATCCACCGTTTGATCAGTATAAGTGTTCAAATGTGTCTCAGTTTTCGTCCCCTCATAGTCGGGTGCAACATTACACACGCTTTAGTAACACTCTCCCCACTTGGAGAGTCAGTGCCTTTAACCTCCTGTTTGGCCCAGTTTACAATTTTTGCGGAAAATGAACAAGAATAGGGAGAAGCAATGAGAGACTAGCTGGAGGTGTCTGGACGGGCAAATTTAACTCTCATTTCCCACCAGCAAGAGGAATTAACCAATGGCTCAACGTGCAATGCCTGAATCACACTAGGGCCTGAAGCAATCCTGCGGTGTTGCGGCCAGCTCACAAGAAAGCGAGTTGAAGAAAGGAGCTCAGGGACACTGTCATTCACAAACTTGCAGAATTATACATGACAGCTATTGTCCAAAAATATATTGAAGTAAGGCTGCCAAGAGGACTTGAAAGCGGGGCAGAATTGCAGGAAACTGGTTTCAGGAGGTAGACTGGAATTGCATGTAAAGCATAGGAAAAGAGGCAGAACGTCCACAATGATGCACTTGGCCAAAAAGGGCGTATGCATTTTGTCCTGAATATATTCAGGAAAAAACGCATACGCCCTTTTTGGCCAACCAAGCAAGCTTGCAAAGGAAATCTGCACTACAATGAAGTCTCACTGCCCCCCGGTCAAAAGGGCAATCTGAAAAATGTGTAAAATCCAGAAAGGCAGAACAGGCTATGGAGAACTGGCAGCCATGTTATGCTGATGGGCGGGATGTAAATTGCCAACAGCCACTCTGGAGAAGTGTATGGTGTTTCCTGAAACATCTAAAAAACAAAGCAACAGAGTCTAAGGCACTTCCACTTATGGTCCTATAGCTTAGGGAAATTAAAATCAAAAAGACACAGCCACCCCAAAGTTTCGGATGGCTCTGTTTACAAGAACCTCGTTTACGGTACAAGTTCAATATCACAGAAAGCGAAAAATGGATAAAGAAGTTGTGGTACATACGTACAATGCAATATCACTCAGCAAGGAAATCTATATCATCAGGCATCAGGCATTATGTAATAGCATAATGAGTGGATTCTGGTACGATGATTCTAAGATTCTAAACTTGCAGAATTATACATGACAGCTATCGTCCAAAAATATATTGAATTAAGGCTGCCAAGAGGACTTGAAAGCGGGGCAGAATTGCAGGAAACCGGTTTCAGGAGGTAGACTGGAATTGCATGTATAGCATAGGAAAAGAGACAGAACTTGGTAAATAATGCACTTGGCAAAAAAGGGCATATGTGTTTTATCCAGAGCTCTCATAACTGAGGGGAGGAGATCCCCAGCAGGCTCCAACTGCCACCTGGGGGCTCACATTGCCAAGGCAACGTGAGCAAGCCAGGCAGGAGTGACCTCACAGCACAGGTCCCACCTCACAGAAGGGTGAGAAACCCAGCCAACATCAGACTCTCACCAGAGGGCCCACATCACTAAGGGGATGGGAACCAGGCAGGAGTGTCTTCACAACCATGGGGCCACATCATCGAAAGGTGAGGTACTCAGCACATGTGTCCTCAAACCAGAGGACCCACATCACCAAGGGCCTTGTAGTGAGGCAGGCAGGAGTAGCCTCACAACACTGGGCCCATAGAAAAAAAAGTGAGGAATCCAGCAGTTGGAACCTCCCAGCAGGCGGCCCAGAGCACCGAGGCTATGGGATCCAGGCCACAGTGAACTCACAGAAGAGGGCCCATGTCATGAAACTGAGCAACCCAGCCATTGGGACCTCAGAGCAGGAGGCCCACATCCCCATGGGGATGGAAATCTGGTAGGAGTGTCCTCGCACCACTGAGAACGTATCAGAAAATTTTGGGTGACCAGCAGTTACGGCCTGACGTCAGAGGACCCTCATCACCAAGGGAAGGAGGCTCCCAGCAGGCTCCAACTGCCACCTGAGGGCTGACGTCGCCAAGGCGATGTGTGCCAACCAGGCACGAATGACCTCACAGCAGAGGGCCCACCTCAGAGAAGTGTGACGAACCCAGTCAGGATCAGACTCGCACCAGAGGGCCCATATCACCAAATGGATGGGAACCAGGCAGGAGTGTCCTCACATGAGTAGGGCCACATCATCTAAAGGTGGGGAACCCAGGACATGTGGCTTCAAACCATAGGACACCCATCACCAAGGGGCTGGGAGTGAGGCAGGCAGGAGGAGCCTCACAACAGGGGGCCCAAAAATAAGAAAGGTGAGGAATCCAGCAGTTGGACCCTCCCAGCAGGTGGTCCAGAGCACAGAGGCTAGGGGATCCAGGCCGGAGTGAACTAACACCAGACAGCCCACATCATGAAACTGTGAGCAACCCAGACATTGGGACCTCAGAGCAGAAGGCCCACATCCCCATGGTGATGGGAGCATGACAAGAGTGTCCTGGCATCACTGGGCTCACATCAGAAAACGTGGGGTGCTCAGAAGTGAGGGCCTGACGCTAGAGGGCACTCATCACCGAGGGGAGGAGGCTCCCAGCAGGCTCCAGCTGCCACCAGACGGCCAACGTCGCCAAGGCGATGTGTGCCAGCCCGGCAGGAATGACCTCACAGCAGAGGGCCCACCTCACAGAAGGGTGAGGAACACAGCCAGGATCAGACTCTCACCAGAGGGCCCACATCACCAAGGGGATGGGAACCAGACAGGAGTGTCCCCACACCAGTGGGACAACATCATCGAAAGTTGAGGATCCCAGCACATGTAGCCTCAAACCAGAGGAACCACATCACCAAGGGGTTCAGAATTAGGCTGGCAGGACCGGCCTCACAACACAGGGTCCATAGAATATAAAAGTTGAGGAATCCAGCAGTTGGAACCTCCCAGCAAGCGGCCCAGAGCACCAAGGCTATGGGATCCAGGCCGCAGTGAGCTCACAGCAGAGGGCCCACATCATGAACCTGTGAGCAGCCCAGCCGTTGGGACCTCAGAACAGAAGGCCCACATCCCCATTGGGATGGGAACCTGGCAGGAGTGGCTTCTCACCACTTAGCACATATCAGAAAATGTTAGGAGCCCAGTAGTTAGGGCCTGAGGCCAGGGTGCCCTCATAACTGAGGGGAGGAGACTCCCAGCAGGTTCCAACTGCCAACAGAGGGCCCACGTCTACAAGGTGGCATGCGCCAGCCAGGCAGTAGTGACCTCACAGCAGAGGGCCTATCTCACAGAAGGGTGAGGAACCGAGGCAGGATGAGACTCTCGCCAGAGGGCCCACAACACCAAGGGGATGGGAACCAGTCAGGACTGTCCTCCCACCAGAGGGGCCACAACATCGAAAGGTGAGGAACCCAGCACATGCGGCCTCATATCAGAGGACATACATCACAAAGGGGATGGGAGTGAGGCAGGTAGGAGTAGCCTAAAAACAGAGGGCCCAAAGAATAAAAAAGGTGAGGAATCCAGCATTTGGAACCTCCCAGCAGGTGGCCGAGAGCACAGAAGCTATGGGATGCAGGCAGGAGTGAACTAACACCAGAGAGCCCACATCATGAAACTGTGAGCAATCCAGGCGTTGGAACCTCAGAGCAGAAGGCCCACATCCCCATGGGGATGGGAACCTAAGAGGAGTGCCCGAGCATCACTGGGCTCACTAAGAAAAGTTGGGGAGCCCAGCAGTTAGGGCCTGACGTCAGAGGGCCCTCATCACAGAGGTGAGGAGGCTCCCAGCAGGGTCCAAGTGCCACCAGAGGGCTCATGTCAACAAGGCGAGGTGAGCAAGCCAGGCAAGAGTTACCTGATAGTAGAGGGCCCACCTCACAGATGGGTGAGGAACCCAGCCAGGATCAGACTCTCACCAGAGGGCCCACATCACAAACGGGATGGGAACCAGTCAGGATTATCCTCACACCAGTGGGACCTCATCATCTTAAGGTGAGGAACCCAGCACATGTGTCCTCAAACCAGAGGACCCACATCACCAAGGGCCTTGGAGTGAGGCAGGCAGGAGTAGCCTCACAACACAGGGCACATAATATAAAAAACGTGAGGATTCCAGCATTTAGACCTTCCAGCAGGCGGCCCAGAACACCGAGGCTATGGGATCCAGGCCATAGTGAACTCACAGCAGAGGGCCCACATCATAAAACTGTGAGCAACCCAGGCGTTGGGACCTCAGTGCAGAAGGCCCACATCCCCATGGGAATGGGAACCTGGCTGGAGTGTCCTCGCACCACTGGGCGCACATCAGAAAATGTGGGGAGCCCACCATTTAGGGCCTGACGCCAGAGGGCCGTCATCACCGAGAGGAGGAGGCACCCTGCACGCTCCAACTGCCACCAGAGGGCTCACGTCTCCAAGATGACGTGTGCCAGCCAGGCAGGAGTGACCTCACAGCAGAGGGCCTACCTCACAGAACGTTGAGGAACCCAGCCAGGATTAGACTCTCGCCAGAGGGCCCACCTCACCAAGGGGATGGGAACCAGGCAGGAGTGTCCTCACATGAGTGGGGCCACATCATCGAAAGGTGAGGAACGCAGCACATGTGGCCTCAAGCCATAGGACAGTCATCACAAAGGGGCTGGCAGTGAGGCAGGCAGGAGGAGCCTCACAACAGAGGGCACATAGAATAAAAAAGTTGAGGAATCCAGCAGTTGGAACCTCCCAGCAGGCGGCTCAGAGCACCAATGATAAGGGATCCTTGCCGGAGTGAACTCACAGCAGAGGGCCCACATCATGGTACTGTGAGCAAGCCAGCCGTTTTGACCTCAGAGCAGAAGGCCCATATCGCCATGGGGATGGGAACCTGGCAAGAGTGTCCTCACTCACTTGGTGCACATCAGAAAATGTGGGGAGCCCAGCAGTTATGGCCTAAGGCAAGAGGTCCCTCATCACCAAGGGGAGGAGGATCCCAGCACACTCCAACTGCCACCAGAGGGCCCACGTCGCCAAGGTGACGTGTGCCAGACAGGCAAGATTGACCTCACAGCAGAGGGCCCACATCACAGAAGGGTGAGGAACCCAGCCAGGATCAGACTCTCACCTGAGGGCCCACATCAGCAAGGGGATGGGAACCAGTCAGGACTGTCTTCCCTCCAGTGGGGTCACATCATCGAAAGGTGAGGAACCCAGCACATGTGGCCTCAAATCAGAGGACACATATCACAAAGGGAATGGGAGTGAGGCAGGCAGGAGTAGCCTAAAAACAGAGGGCCCAAAGAATAAGAAAGGTGAGGAATCCAGCAGTTGGAACCTCCCAGCAGGCGGCCGAGAGCACAGAAGCTATGGGATGCAGGCAGGAGTGAACTAACAGCAGAGAGCCCACACCATGAAGCTGTGAGCAACCCAGGCGTTGGGACCCCAGAGCAGAAGGCCCACATCCCAATGGGGATGTGAACCTGGCTGAAGTGTCCTCGCACCACTGGGCACACATCACAAAATGTGGGGAGCCCAGCAGTTAGGGCCTGACGCCAGAGGGCCCTCATCACCGAGGGGAGGAGGCTCCCAGCAGGCTCCAAGTGCCACCAGAGGGCTCATGTCCAAAAGGTGAGGTGAGCAAGCCAGGCAGGAGTGACCTCACAGCAGACGGCCCACCTCACAGATGGGTGAGGAACCCAGCCAGGATCAGACTCTCAACAGAGGGCCCACATCACCAAGGGGATGTGAACCAGGCAGGAGTCTCCTAAGACCATTGGTCCCACATCATCGAAAGGTGAGGAACCCAGCACATGTGGCCTCAAACCAGACGACACACATCACGAAGGGGCTGGGAGTGAGGTAGGCAGGAGGATCCTCACAACAGAGGGCCCAAAAAATTAAAAAAGTGAGGACTCCAGCAGTTGGAACCTCCCAGCAGGCGGCCAAGAGCACAGAGGCTATGGGATCCAGGCCTCTGTGAAGTAACACCAGAGAGCCCACATCATGAAAATGTGAACAACCCAGCCGTTGGGACCTCAGAGCAGAAGGCCCACATCCCCATGGAGATGGGATCCTAAGAGGAGTGCCAAAGCATCACTGGGCTCACTAAGAAAAGTTGGTGAGCCCAGCAGTTAGGGCCTGACGCAAGAGGGCCCTCATCACCGGGGGGAGGAGATTCCCAGCACGCTCCAACTGTCACCACACGGCTGACTTCACCAAGGCAATGTGTGCCAGCCATGCAGGAGCGACCTATCAGCAGAGGGTCTCCCTCACAGAAGGGTGAGGAACACAGCCAGGAAGAGACTCTCACCAGGGGGTCGACATAACCACGTGGATGAGAACCAGGCAGGAGCGTCCTCACACTAGTGGGGCCACATCATCGAAAGGTGAGGAACCCAGCAAAGGTGGCCACAAACCAGAGGACCCACATAACCAAGGGGTTGAGAGTGAGGTAGGTGTCTGGACGGGCATATTTAACACTCATTTTCCACCAGGAAGAGGAATTAACCAAAGGCTCAGCGTGCCCTGCCAGAAGCAGATTAGGGCCTGAAGCAGTCTTGCGGGTTTGCGGCCAGCTCACAAGAAAGCGAGTTGAAGAAAGGAGCTCAGGGGCCCTGTAATTCACAAACCTGCAGAGTTATAAATGAGAGATAACGTCCAAAAATATATTGAAGTAAGGCTGCCAAGAGGACTTGAAAGCGGGGCAGAATTGCAGGAAACCGATTTCAGGAGGTAGACTGGAATTGCATGTAAAGCATAGGAAAAGAGGCAGAACGTCCACAATGATGCACTTGGCGAAAAAGAGCGTATGAGTTTGCTCCTGAATATATTCAGGATAAAAACACATACGCCTTTTTGGCAAACCAAGCAAGCTTGCAATGGAAATCCGAACTACTATGAAGTGTCACTTCCCCCCCGGTCTAAAGGGCCATCTGAGAAAAGTGTAAAATCCAGAAAGGCAAGACAGGCCATGGGGAAAAAGGAGCCTTGTTATGCTGATGGGCGGGATGTCAATTGCCAACAGCCACTCTGGAGAAGTGTATGGTGTTTCCCGATACATCTGAAAAACAAAGCAACAGAGTCTAGGGCATTTCCACTTATGGTCCTATAGCTTAGGGAAATTAAAATCAAAAAGACACAGCCACCCCAAAATTTGGGATGGCTCTGTTTACAGGAACTTCTTCTACAGTACAAGTTAAATATCCCAGAGATCAAGTAATTGATAAAGAAGTTGCGGTACTTACGTACAAAAGAATACCACTCAGCAATGAAATCTGTGTCACCAGGCCTGTACCAGCATAATGAGTGGATTGAGGCATGATGATTCTAAGTGAAATAAGTCACACAGAAAAAGAAACATCATAAGGTATCACTAATGCACGGAATGTAAACTTGGCTACACATGAACTGAATTATAAAACAGAACAGGGTCTCAAGTTTAGAAAACCAACTTATGCTTGCTTAAGGGGAAAGGTGAGTTGGGGTGCTGCATAAAACCAGAGTTTGAAATTAGCACAGATACCGTTCCATAAGCCAAATATGTAATAGACAAGACCTACCCCTTGCTCAACGAAATGGACTCAACAATGAGGTATCACCTCACACCTGTTAGAATGGGCATCATCTGAAAATCTACAAACAACAAATGCTGGAAAGGGTGTGGAGAAAAGGAAGCCTCTTCCACTATTGTTGGGAATATAAATTGATACAGTCACTATGGAGAACAATATGGAGTTTCTTAAGAAACTAATAATAGAATTACCATATGATACCGCAATCCCAGTACTGGACACATACCCAGACAAAACCATAAATTAAAAAGAGACATTCACCGCAATGTTCATTGCATCACTATTTACAATATCGAGGTAATGGAAGCAACCTAAATGTCCACAGATAGACGAATGCATAAAGATGTGGTACATATATAAAATGGAATATTACTAAGCCATGAAAGGAATGAAATTGGGTCATTTGTAGAGACGTCAATGGATCTAGAGACTGTCATACAGAGTGAAGTAAGTCAGAAAGAGAAAAACAAATCTTGTATATTCATGCATATATGTGGAACCTAGAAAAACTGTACAGATTAACCACTTTGCAACGCATAAATAGAGCAACAGATGTAGACAACAATCGTATGGACAACAAGGGGGGAAAGCTCTTGGAGGGGTGGTGGTGGGAGGAGTTGAGAGATTGGGATTGGCATGTAAATATTTATATGTATAAAATAGATAACCAATAAGAACCTGCTGTATAAAAATATAAAATAAAATTCAAAATTAAAAAGAAATAAAATTTAAAAAATAAAACAGAAAAAACAATTATTCCCTTCACATACATGTATTTATATGAATAAATTATTTCCATGCTTATATCTGTAAATACAAAAAAGAGGAATAAAATCTACCTTGAACCAAAAACGAAAAAGAGAAAAAAAAACCCAGAAGCCACCAGTTACTCAGAGGAAAACCGTATCAGGGCACTTGCTCCAGTTGTAAACAATTCTGAAGTTGGTCAGTGGTGGGGAATCGTCTCCCATTCAGCCAGCAGCTCCCACACGACAAGCGTTCTCATTGCAAAGCTGGGGCACCATGCTGAGGCATCTGTGAGTAAACGTGAGCTGAGCCCCAGGCCAGTTGCTGCTGAACTGTTCCCTGCCTTCCCAGGTAAAACACCTGAATATATACAAGGACTTGAAAGCCTAGAGGAAGGGCCATGGAGCCACACGAGTGACAGCATGCCAGCTGACTTGGTGCCTGCAGGCCAGCCAGGATGGTCCTGGCCCTGGGTGTTCTTCTGGAAAATTTCCATTTCCCTGCCTGAGATACCCGTCCTGTCCCTGCCCCCACTGCTTTTTTCCTTCCTCACCTCTGCCCAGGGAGAAATTCCAGCAGCAGGTATGGGTGACACATCCTCTTCTTTAGCAGGTGGTAGCCTGGCAACTGCTGCAGAAAGTCCAGCAGAGCCCCACTCACACTGGGCCACCCACAAAGCCGTGGCCTCTCACTCCCTCCCACCAGCCCAGCCCCGAGACTGCTGACAGGGCAGAGAAAATGGCGTCAGGCACAGCTTCAGGGGCTCTTGCTGCCTGGAGTGGTATTTATATTGATTTCAACCCAGGCACACCTGGGGAGGGCTGGCCGGCAAGCTAAGGCTGCCCAGGTCAGCCAATCATCACCCCTCAGGGGCTCACAGTTGCAGAAAATGGAACTTGCTGAACAGGCCAGGTCCAAGGAACAGGTGTGGGCTCCTGAGAGTCAGGATAGACAAGGGGCTGCAGCTTTGGCTTGTTTTCTAATCATTTTATCTGGCCCATGAGTGGCAGACAACTTCAAGAAAACCCTCTCCTAATGAGAGGAACCCAGGAGTCAGGGAGAGGAGGGGTGGGTGGTGGTTGGAGACAGAGGCCTGATGCCCTGGGTGCAGTGGAAGTCTCTGGAAGACCAGGTGGAGGGAGGCCACACAGAGTGATGCCCAGGGTCACAGACCTGTCGGAGCTGCTGTTTGTTAGTTCAAGTCCTGCTCTGAGGTGCTCTGTGTCAGCTCTGAGTGACAGGTGAGCTGGGGGTGCTCTTCAATGAGGGCTATGTGCACGGTTCCTGTGTGCCCAGCCCTGCCACGGTACCTGCAAGGGTAGCTCTGTATCCTGGGAGGGCCCTGACCATGAGAGCCCCGTGGGCTGGGTTGGGGGTGGGGTACCTGCCCAGGAGAGCTCCATATCCTGGGATTGGCCTGACCACGAGAGCCCCATGGGCTGCTGGGGACCTGGTAAAGGATGTCAGGACAGTCAGTGAAGCCACCGAGGATATACCTCCAGTTGCTCCTGATCCCTACACCCTGCTGGTCATTCTACCAACCACCAGGACATGGTATTCTGTATTAGTCTTCAATGATGCCTTCTTTTGTATTCCATTAGTCCCAGAGTCACAAGAAATTTTGGCTTGTGAGTGGCAGGACTCAACACACAACTAAAACAATACTTCCAGACCGTCTTGCCACAAGGGTTCAAAAATTCCCACACCATCTTTGGGGAAAGCTTAGCTAAAGACCAAAAAGTTCTACCTCTGGAAAAGGAAACCCTCCTTCAATATGCAGATGACATTCTGATCGCCAGCCCTACTAAGGAGGCCTCTGAACTACCAAGCCAATAAAGGATAGAAGTTGTCCAAGAAACAGCTCAAATATCACAGACTGCGGTGACCTGCCTGGGCTTCATTCTCACACAAGGTCAGAGAAGCCCATCCCAGGAAAGGGAAGAAACCATTTGCAGCCTTACCCCTTTCTAAAACTAGAAGACAGCTTAGGGGTTCCTGGGGAGGCCAGGGTTTGCTGCTTCTGGATCCCTAACTACAGTCTACTAGCTGGGCCTCTATATGAAACATTGAAAGGAAAAGATGATGATCCTTTTGAACAGAATCCAGAAGTGGCCTTTCAAGAATGGAAAGAGCAGTCAATTCAGACCCTTGCCCTGGAACTCCCTAATTGAGCTAAACCCTTTGACCTTTCCATTCCCGGGGAAAGGTGAATCGCCATTGGAGAATTAGTGCAAAAACTGGGACCACTTGAAATGGAACAACGCAAGAATGCCATCCAGGTAGGCTAAACTACAGTCACCAAGGGGCTTGGCCCACTGCCACATCTGGCCAAGATACTGGCGGTATCTAAAAACCTGGAAATCAGCAGCCCAAAAGGCCACCTCCCTCCTAAGGGAAAAGGACCCCACGTGGTGATCCTAATCACCAACCATGCCCTGAAGTTGCAGGGTTCACTCCGTGGGCACACCGACCTCGAGTGAGGAGGCCCTCCAACTCCAACATCCAGAGAGATAACCGGGAGCAACAGGGCACCATGACGACTCGTGTGAACATCACTTGACCTGGAGTTTCTCTCATAAAACAACAATAGTGTGTCCCGAAGGAGTAGACTACTGCTTGCAGGACTTCCTGCACCCGGAGGGGAGCTAATAATCTTGGCGGGGGAACCGTATATCACACTGTCACCATAGAAAAGCCTACAGACACCATGATGATGGTGGCCAATAAGACCGGCTGGACTCCTATTTACTTCAAAAGGCTGTTGACTCAGTGGCCATCATGGTCCTTGATCACCACTGACCCTGGACTGTCTGGGAGTTGAGCGGGCAGGGCTCTGACACTTGGTGCTGTTTTTACGTTAATTCAGGGGCCTAATTGAAGAAAGAGCAGACTACTGGTCAGAGCATCTAGGCTGGCAGAAACGGTCAGCCTAAGGTGGCCGAACAAATGTGGGGCGGGGTGAAACCGGCCCCCACAGCGTCTCTGCACATCTCTTTCCTGGACCCTTAAAGGTCATTAGAATCTATAACACTTCCAATGCTGGTGCTCAGGCGGACGAGCAGGGAGGCTGGGGTCCTGGGGCCAATCAACGTCACCTGGAGGCTGCTGGGGAGAAGTTCTGACCCTCTTCCCCTGGTATGAGGGCTCCCAACTCAGCACTCAGCAGTTACAGAAGAAGGGTCTGCACCCTCAGCACTCCAAGAATGAGGAACGGGACAAAAGGCAGAGGAGGGGTTTGTCCCCAGCAAAGCCCATTAAAAATCCCTGGGAGATAAAAATAGAATCTGGGTAATAAAGTCAAGTCTGACCTTTTTTATCCTTTGTGCTTTGTCTAATTTCACATGCTCCTAGGGTCCCGCATGCAGAGGTTCCACACCCAGCACTTCAGACCAGATTTCCTAGTGCAGAATGGCTGGGTCGACACCTCAGCTCCTGGGGCCCAGTGCAGACTCCGAGATATAGAGCCTGAGCTGCAGCCAACCTGGCCATCCAGAGCTCCGCCCCCTCCCTCCCACTGACTCTGACAGGATCTCTACACAGCAACCCAGCCCACAGCCCACGGGGTAGTGCATGCTCTCACCTCTCCATTCTCTGATCAAAATATAAAGTTTCCTTTGCTTGGGAACCAAACTCAGTCTCGATCTGTTGGCCCCAATGACACTGGGCAGGGGGACACTTGTTGGGGTCCACTCTGGAGGATCAGTAACAGAAATTGAGACTATTGTAACTTCAATGAACAGATGTGTGAGCCAAACTGTAGTTAACATAGAACAGTTTATAAGGCTCGGGTAAAATAAGATGTTTCTAACACTTCCATTTGATATTTCCATCACTTTATTATAAGCAAGTTCAGTGAAAAGGTTTGTCTTATTTGTCAGGTCAATATTAGAGAAATGAAGTGATTTCTTTCCAAGGATGTACATCTAATAATCTTGGTTAAAGCTTCAATCTTGTTTTAAATGCTTTTCCATTGAAAATGATACCTCTCTTTCAGCTCCCCCATTTCTGAGAAGTATAAAATCTTATAATTTATTATTACCAAAGGGGAAAGGTGGGAGGAGGGATAAATTAACAGTTTGGAATTAACACATACACACTGCTATGTATAAAATAGATCATCAACAAGGAACTACTGTATAGCACAGGGAACTACACTCAATATTTTGCAATAACCTATAAGGGGAAATAATCGGAAAAAGAATAGATATTTTTATTGACATCATCTATCAATGACAGTTAAAGTGTAACCTAAGGGAAGCCGGTGGTGAGTGCTTCTGACCCTGAAGACTTCAATCATCTAAAGTTTGGACTCTGCCTACTTCCCAAGGCCCTTAATGAACATATGTGTAGCCGTAGCTTAAAAAACTCCCCAGTTTGGGTTTCGGGGAGACACTGATTTTGAAAAAGCCCTGGTGTTCTCCTTACATGAATGGGACTCTTCCTACTGCTAAAACATGTCTGTCACACCCAGAGGATGGTATACCGTCTGATCGGGAAGAGTTTGGAAAAGGCATCTCATCTCCTCATCTCCTGGTGCTCGGGTTCACCCCTCCAGCGTCTTTACTAACAGTCTCCCCACTTGGAGATGTCAACACTGTCAACATCCTGTTGCGTACAGTTTGGAATTTGTCCAGAGGATGAAGGGAAGGATGAGGAACAATGAGAGACAAGTCCTAGGTGTTCAGACAGGCACATGTCACTCTAATTTCCAATCAGGAAGATGAATTGACCAAAGGCTAGGGTTGCCCATGGAAACAGTATAGGGCTTGAGGAAATCCCACTGCTTTGTGGCCAGTTCCCATAAACACAAGTTGAACAATGGAACTCAGGGGCAGTAAAATTCACAAAATTGCAGAGTTGGAAATATCTATCACTGAAAAATGTCTTGAGGAAAGTCAGAGAAAAGGATTGGTAAGCAAGGGAGAATGGCAGGAAAGGGATTTGAGGAGGTAGAAAGGACTCGCCATTAAGCACAAGAAAAGGGGCTGAACATTGCCAACATTGCAGTTGGCCAAAAGGCTGTATGCGTTTTTTTCTGTATATATTCAAGAAAAGGGCATACACTTTTTTAGCCAACCAAACAGGTGGGCACTGGAAATCAATACTACAAAAGATATCACTTCGCATCAGTCAGAAGAGCCATCCTCATAAAGTGTAAACACCAGAAATGCAGGACAGGGCAAGGAGAAGAGGGAGCCCTGTGAGGCTTATAGTGGAAATGTATATTGCCAACGGCCATTCTGGAGAAGTGTATTGTGTTTACTAAAGCATCTAAAAAATGAGCTACAGAGCATAGGGCACTTGCACTCATGGGCGTATATCTTGGGAAAAACAAAAATCGAGAGGACACAGGCACCCCAATGTTTACTGCCTCTCTGTTTAAAAGATCCTGGACTAGGATATAACTTAAATGTCTCTGGAGGGAAGAAATGGATAGAGATGTGGTACTTATGTAGAGTGGAATATTACTCAGCCTGGAAATCAGTGAAATATGGCCAGTTGTAACAACTCCGCAGGAGTTACGTATGATCATTCTAAGTGACATAATTCAAAAAGAAAAAGACACATATCATAAGATATCACTTAAAGGTGGAATCCAAAATGGCTACACATGAAATAAATTACAAAACAAAAACATAGTCAAATATGTAGAAAACACGCGTAAGGCTGCTAAACGGGAAAGGTGGGGAGGGGTGAGGCATCATCCAGGAGGTTGAAATTAGCAAAGATACCATTCCAAATACCAAACTGATAATCAACAAGGCCTACACGGTAGCTAAAAGAACTGCACTCAGCACACTCAAGTCACCGGAAAAGAATATCTATGACTGGTAAGAATCTGAAAAAGAATTTATTGATGTCTCTCTGTACGTGAATCAAGTGGATGTACAGCAGCAAGAAACAGAGCTTTGAAAATCAGCTGTAACCAATATAGTAATAAATTGAAAAAAATAAACGACAGAGAGACAGAGAAAACCTCTTACAACTTTTCCTCAGGGACGGTGATGCAACATGGATTGAACACATCTAGACCCACAGCAGGATGAGACATAAGGCTGGAAACTGTTCGCGCTAAGAGAAATGTGAGGTTGGGTGAGGAAATGCACACCCTTTAAAGTAATACTACCTGGTACCCATTCAATGGGTCCCAAATCTGCAGGTTCAAGGAATCTTCCTACAGCTAAAACATGCATGGAAAACCCAGAGGACTGTACACCATGTGATCGGGAGATGTGTCTAAAATGCACCTCATTTATCCTCTCCTGGTGCTCCTGTTCATCATTCCAGCCACGTTACTTAGAATCTCCCCACTTAGAGAATCAGCACATTTAAACTTCTGTTTCACACATTTTGCAAATTGTGAGGAGGATGAACGGGAAGAGGGGGAACCAATGAGAGAATAGTTGTAGGGGTTTGGACGGGCACATGTCACTCTAATTTCCCATTAAGAATAAGAATTAATTTTGTATCCTGCCACTTTACCAAATTCTTTGATTAGCTCTAGTAGTTTTCTGGTAGCATCTTTAGGGTTCTCTATGTATAGGATCATGTCATCTGCAAACAGTGACAGCTTTACTTCTTCTTTTCCGATTTGGATTCCTTTTATTTCCTTTTCTTCTCTGATTGCTGTGGCTAAAACTTCCAAAACTATGTTGAATAAGAGTGGTGAGAGTGGGCAACCTTGTCTTGTTCCTGATCTTAGTGGAAATGCTTTCAGTTTTTCACCATTGAGGATGATGTTTGCTGTGGGCTTGTCATATATGGCCTTTATTATGTTGAGGAAAGTTCCCTCTATACCTACTTTCTGCAGGGTTTTTATCATAAATGGGTGTTGAATTTTGTCAAAAGCTTTCTCTGCATCTATTGAGATATCATCTCACACCAGTCAGAATGGCCATCATCAAAAAATCTAGAAACAATAAATGCTGGAGAGGGTGTGGAGAAAAGGGAACCCTCTTACACTGTTGGTGGGAATGTAAATTGATACAGCCACTGTGGAGAACAGTATGGAGGTTCCTTAAAAAGCTACAAATAGAACTACCATATGACCCAGCAATCCCACTACTGGGCATATACCCTGAGAAAACCATAATTCAAAGAGTCATGTACCAAAATGTTCATTGCAGCTCTATTTACAATAGCCCAGAGATGGAAACAACCTAAGTGTCCATCATCGGATGAATGGATAAAGAAGATGTGGCACATATATACAATGGAATATTACTCAGCCATAAAAAGAGACGAAATTGAGCTATTTGTAATGAGGTGGATAGACCTAGAGTCTGTCATACAGAGTGAAGTAAGTCAGAAAGAGAGAGACAAATACCGTATGCTAACACATATATATGGAATTAAAAAAAAATGTCATGAAAAACCTAGGGGTGAAACAGGAATAAAGACACAGACTTACTAGAGAATGGACTTGAGGCTATGGGGAGGGGGAAGGGTAAACGGTGACAAAGCGATAAAGAGGCATGGACATATATACACTACCAAACGTAAGGTAGATAGCTAGTGGGAAGCAGCCGCATAGCACAGGGAGATCAGCTCAGTGCTTTGTGACCGCCTGGAGGGGTGGGATAGGGAGGGTGGGAGGGAGGGAGACGCAAGCGGGAAGAGATATGGGAATATATGTATATATATAACTGATTCATTTTGTTGTGAAGCTGAAACTAACATACCATTGTAAAGCAATTATACTCCAATAAAGATGTTAAAAAAAAAGAATAAGAATTAAAAAAAGGCTCAGCCCGCCTCGCCTGAGCCAAAATAGGGCCTGAAGCAATCCTGCGGCTTTGAGGCCAGCTCACAAAAGAGCAACTTAGAAAATGGAGCTCAGGGTCACTGCAATTCACAAACCTGCAGAGTTATAAATGAAAACTAACGTCTAAAAATATGTTGAGGTAAGGCAAAGAAGAGGATCTGAATGCAAGACAGAATTGCAAGAAACACATTTCAAGAGATAGATTGGACTCGTCTTTAAAGCACATGAAAAGCGGCAGAATTTCGACAATGATGCAGTTGGCCCAAAAGGGAGTATGCGTTATTTCCTGAATATATCCAGGAAAAAACGCATACGCACTTTATGGGCAACCAAGCAAGCAAGCAATGCAAATGTGCACAACAAAGAAGTCTCATTTCCCACCGGTCAAAGGGACCATCCGAAAAAATTGTAAAAACCAGAAATGCAGGACAGGCCATGGAGAACAGGGAGCCTTTATACGCTGATGGACAGTGTTTGAACTGCCAAGAGCCACTCTGGAGAAGTGTATGGTGGTTCCTAAATCATCTAAAAAACAGAGCTACAGAGCATAGGGCACTTCCAATCACGGGAGTATATCTAGGGAAGTCTAAAAATCAACAAGACACAAGCACACCACAGTTTAGGGCTACTCTGTTTACAAGAACCTCAACTTCAGTACACCTTAAATATCCCAGGAAAGAGAACAATGGATAAAGAAAATGTGGTACTTATGTACAATGGAATATCTCTTCACCATGAAATCAATGTAATAAGGCTAGTAGAAGGATAAAGAGTGGATTTAGGTCCGATAATACTACTTGAAATAAGTCAAACAGAAAAAGAAACATATCATAAGATATCACTTATAGAGGGAGGATAAATATGGCTGCACAAAAAATGAATTACAAAACAGAACAGTGTCTCACATTTAGAAAACACACTTATGTCAGCTTAAGGGGAAAGGAGAGGTGGGGTGATGCATAAAACCAGAGTTTGAAATTAGCACAGATACCGTTCAATAAACCAAATAGGTATTAGACAAGATCTACACCTTGCTCAATGAACTGGCCTCAACACACCCTATACACCGCAGAGAAATATATCTGAGTAATAAGAATCTTAAAACCCATGTATTGATATATCTCCATAAGGGAATCAAGTGTGTGCAGAGCGGCACAAACACAGCAGTGAAAATGAGCTAAATCCCATTATAGAAATAAATTTTAAAACCAAAACGCAGAAACAATGAAAGAGAGAAAAATTCTTACAAAATTCGCTCAGGGGCTGTGATGCAACCTGGAATGACCACATATAAACCCACAGCTGGATAAGACATAAGGCTGGACACTTGGGGATGAGAGGATTGGTGAGCTTTGGTGAGCAACTGCTGAAAGTTTAATGCAATACTTCATGCTACTCATTCCAAGGGTCCCAAAACTGCAGGTTGAAGGGAATCTTCCTACAGCTAAACCATGCATGGGAAATCCAGCAAATGGTATACCATATGATCGGGAAAGGTTTCTAAAACACACCTCATTTTCCTCTCCTGGGGCTCCGGATCAACATTCCAGCCACTTTACTAACAACATCCCCACATGGAGAGTCAATGCCTTTAAGTTCCGGTATCGCACAGTCTGCAGTTAGTGAGGAGGATGAATGGGAATAGGGGGAACCAGTGAGAAAATAGCTATAGCAGTTTCAATGGCCACATGTCACTCTAATTTCACATAGGAAGAAGAATTAACCAAAGGCACAGCAAGGCGCCCCAGAAGAAGAATAGGGCCTGAAGAATTCCTGAGGATATGAGGCAAGATCACAAAAATAAGAGCTGAAAAATGGAACTAAGGGCAACTGCAATTCAAAAAACTGCAGAGTTATAAAGGCCAACTATTTTCAAAAAGTATATTGAGGTAAGGCTATGAAGAGGCACTGACAGCAAGGCAGAATTGCAGGAAACCGATTTCAGGAGGTAGACTGGAATTGCATGTAAAGCATAGGAAAAGAGGCAGAACGTCCACAATGATGCACTTGGCCAAAAAGGGCGTATGCGTTTTTTCTTGAATATATTCAGGAAAAAACGCATACGCCCTTTTTGGCCAACCATGCAAACTTGCAAAGGAAATCTGCACTACAATGAAGTCTCACTGCCCCCCGGTCAAAACGGCCATCTGAAAAAAGTGTAAAATCCAGAAAGGCAGGACAGGCCATGGAGAACTGGGAGCCTTGTTATGCTGATGGGCGGGATGTAAATTGCCAACAGCCACTCTGGAGAAGTGTATGGTGTTTCCTGAAACATCCAAAAAACAAAGCAACAGAGCCTAGGACACTTCCACTTATGGTCCTATAGCTTAGGGAAATTAAAATAAAAAAGACACAGCCACCCCAAAGTTTCGGACGGCTCTGTTTACAAGAACCTCGTTTACGGTACAAGTTCAATATTGCAGAAAGCGAAAAATGGATAAAGAAGTTGTGGTACTTACGTACAATGCAATATCACTCAACAATGAAATCTATGTCATCAGGCCTGTAGCAGCATAATGAGTGGATTCAGGTACGATGATTCTAAGTGAAATAAGTCACACAGAAAAAGAAACATCATAAGATATCACTACTACACGGAATGTAAACTTGGCTACACAAGAACTGAATTACAAAACAGAACAGGGTGTCAAATGTAGAAAACCAACTTATGCTTGCTTAAGGGGAAGGGTGAGTTGGGGTGCTGCATAAAACCAGAGATTGAAATTAGCACAGATACAGTTCCATAAGCCAAATATGTAATAGACAAGAGCTACACCTTGCTCAACGAAGTGGACTCAACACCCCATATTAAACCCCTAAGAATATACCTGACTAGTAAGAATCTACCTGACTAGTAAGAATCTTAAAACCTATGGATTTATATGTCTCCGAAAGAGAATCAAGCATGTGTACAGCGGCATAAACGCAGCAGTGATAGGACTGGTGAGGTTCGGTGAGCAAATGCAGACCCTTTGAAGTCATATTGCATGGTACCCATTCCATGGGTCTCAACTCTCCATGTTTAAGGGATTCTTCCTTCAGCTAAAACATGCATGTGGAACCCAGAGTATGATCCACCGTGTGATCGGAAAACGTGTTCAAATGTGTCTCAGTTTTCGTCCCCTGGTACTCGGGTGCAACATTCCAGACGCTTTAATAACACTCCCCCACTTGGAGAGCCAGTGCCTTTAACCTCCTGTTTGGCCCAGTTTGCAATTTCTGTGGAAAATGAACAGGAAGAGGGAGAACCAAGGAGAGACTAGCTGGAGGTGTCCGAACGGGCAAATTTAACTCTCATTTTCCACCAGGAAGAGGAATTAACCAAAGGCTCAGCGTGCCATGCCGGAAGCACACTAGGGCCTGAAGCAATCCTGCGGTGTTGCGGCCAGCTCACAAGAAAGCGAGTTGAAGAAAGGAGCTCAGGGGCACTGTAATTCACAAACCTGCAGAGTTATAAATAACAGTTATCGTCCAAAAATATATTGAAGGAAGGCTGCCAAGAGGACTTGAAAGCGGGGCAGAATTGCAGGAAACCGATTTCAGGAGGTAGACTGGAATTGCATGTAAAGCATAGGAAAAGAGGCAGAACATCCACAATGATGCACTTGGCCAAAAAGGGCGTATGCCTTTTTTCCTGAATATATTCAGGAAAAACGCATACGTCCTTTTTGGCCAACCAAGCAAGCTTGCAAAGGAAATCTGCACTACAATGAAGTCTCACTGCCCCCCAGTCAAAAGGGCTATCTGAAAAACGTGTAAAATCCAGAAAGGCAGGACAGGCCATGGAGAACTGGGATCCCTGTTATGCTGATGGGCGGGATGTAAATTGCCAGCAGCCACTCTGGAGAAGTGTATGGTGTTTCCTGAAACATCCAAAAAACAAAGCAACAGAGCCTAGGGCACTTCCACTTATGGTCCTATAGCTTAGGGAAATTAAAATAAAAAAGACACACCCACCCCAAAGTTTGGGACGGCTCTGTTTACAAGAACCTCGTTTACCGTACAAGATCAATATCACAGAAAGCGAAAAATAGATAAAGAAGTTGTGGTACTTATGTACAATGCAATATCACTCAGCAATGAAATCTATGACATCAGGCCCATAGCAGCATAATGAGTGGATTCAGGTATGATGATTCTAAGTGAAATAAGTCACACAGAAAAAGAAACATCATAAGATATCACTACTACACGGAATGTAATCTTGGCTACACAAGAACTGAATTACAAAACAGAACAGGGTGTCAAATGTAGAAAACCAACTTATGCTTGCTTAAGGGGAAACGTGAGTTGGGGTGCTGCATAAAACCAGAGATTGAAATTAGCACAGATACCGTTCCATAAGCCAAATATGTAATAGACAAGAGCTACTCCTTGCTCAACGAAGTGGACTCAATACCCCATATTAAACGCCTAAGAATATACCTGACTAGTAAGAATCTTAAAACCTATGGATTTATATGTCTCCAAAAGAGAATCAAGCGTGTGTACAGCGGCATAAACGCAGCAGTGATAGGACTGGTGAGGTTCGGTGAGCAAATGCAGACCCTTTGAAGTCATATTGCATGGTACCCATTCCATGGGTCTCAACTCTCCATTTTTAAGGGATTCTTTCTTCAGCTAAAACATGCATGTGGAACCCAGAGTATGATCCACCGTGTGATCGGAAAACGTGTTCAAATGTGTCTCAGTTTTCGTCCCCTGGTACTCGGGTGTAACATTCCAGACGCTTTAATAACACTCCCCCACTTGGAGAGCCAGTGCCTTTAACCTCCTGTTTGGCCCAGTTTGCAATTTCTGTGGAAAATGAACAGGAATAGGGAGAAACAATGAGAGACTAGGTGGAGGTGTCTGGACGGGCATATTTAACTCTCATTTCCCACCAGGAAGAGGAATTAACCTAAGGCACAGCATGCCGTGCCGGAACCAAACTAGGGCCTGAAGCAATCCTGCGATGTTGCGGCCAGCTCACAAGAAAGTGAGTTGAAGAAAGGAGCTCAGGGGCACTGTAATTCACAAACCTGCAGAGTTATAAATAACAGTTATCGTCCAAAAATATATTGAAGGAAGGCTGCCAAGAGGACTTGAAAGCGGGGCAGAATTGCAGGAAACCGATTTCAGGAGGTAGACTGGAATTGCATGTAAAGCATAGGAAAAGAGGCAGAACGTCCACAATGATGCACTTGGCCAAAAAGGGCGTATGCGTTTTTTCCTGAATATATTCAGGAAAAAACGCATACGCACTTTTTGGCCAACCAAGCAAGCTTGCAAAGGAAATCTGCACTACAATGAAGTCTCACTGCCCACCGGTCAAAAGGGCCATCTGAAAAAAGTGTAAAATCCAGAAAGGCAGGACAGGCCATGGAGAACTGGGAGCCTTGTTATGCTGATGGGCAGGATGTAAATTGGCAGCAGCCACTCTGGAGAAGTGTATGGTGTTTCCTGAAACATCCAAAAAACAAAGCAACAGAGCCTAGGGCACTTCCACTTATGGTCCTATAGCTTAGGGAAATTAAAATCAAAAAGACACAGCCATCACAAAGTTTGGGCCGGCTCTGTTTACAAGAACCTTGTTTAGGGTACAAGTTCAATATCACAGAAAGCGAAAAATGGATAAAGAAGTTGTGGTACTTACGTACAATGCAATATCACTCAGCAATGAAATCTATGACATCAGGCCCGTAGCAGCATAATGAGTGGATTCAGGTATGATGATTCTAAGTGAAATAAGTCACACAGAAAAAGAAACATCATAAGATATCACTACTACACGGAATGTAATCTTGGCTACACAAGGACTGAATTACAAAACACAACAGGGTGTCAAATGTAGAAAACCAACTTATGCTTGCTTAAGGGGAAACGTGAGTTGGGGTGCTGCATAAAACCAGAGATTGAAATTAGCACAGATACCGTTCCATAAGCCAAATATGTAATAGACAAGAGCTACTCCTTGCTCAACGAAGTGGACTCAATACCCCATATTAAACGCCTAAGAATATACCTGACTAGTAAGAATCTTAAAACCTATGGATTTATATGTCTCCAAAAGAGAATCAAGCGTGTGTACAGCGGCATAAACGCAGCAGTGATAGGACTGGTGAGGTTCGGTGAGCAAATGCAGACCCTTTGAAGTCATATTGCATGGTACCCATTCCATGGGTCTCAACTCTCCATGTTTAAGGGATTCTTCCTTCAGCTAAAACATGCATGTGGAACCCAGAGTATGATCCACCGTGTGATCGGAAAACGTGTTCAAATGTGTCTCAGTTTTCGTCCCCTGGTACTCGGGTGCAACATTCCAGACGCTTTAATAACACTCCCCCACTTGGAGAGCCACTGCCTTTAACCTCCTGTTTGGCCCAGTTTGCAATTTCTGTGGAAAATGAACAGGAATAGGGAGAAACAATGAGAGACTAGGTGGAGGTGTCTGGACGGGCATATTTAACTCTCATTTCCCACCAGGAAGAGGAATTAACCTAAGGCGCAGCATGCCGTGCCGGAACCAAACTAGGGCCTGAAGCAATCCTGCGATGTTGCGGCCAGCTCACAAGAAAGTGAGTTGAAGAAAGGAGCTCAGGGGCACTGTAATTCACAAACCTGCAGAGTTATAAATAACAGTTATCGTCCAAAAATATATTGAAGGAAGGCTGCCAAGAGGACTTGAAAGCGGGGCAGAATTGCAGGAAACCGATTTCAGGAGGTAGACTGGAATTGCATGTAAAGCACAGGAAAAGAGGCAGAACGTCCACAATGATGCACTTGGCTTAAAAGGGCGTATGCGTTTTTTCCTGAATATATTCAGGAAAAAACGCATACGCACTTTTTGGCCAACCAAGCAAGCTTGCAAAGGAAATCTGCACTACAATGAAGTCTCACTGCCCACCGGGCAAAAGGGCCATCTGAAAAAAGTGTAAAATCCAGAAAGGCAGGACAGGCCATGGAGAACTGGGAGCCTTGTTATGCTGATGGGCGGGATGTAAATTGGCAGCAGCCACTCTGGAGAAGTGTATGGTGTTTCCTGAAACATCCAAAAAACAAAGCAACAGAGCCTAGGGCACTTCCACTTATGGTCCTATAGCTTAGGGAAATTAAAATAAAAAAGACACAGCCACCCCAAAGTTTCGGACGGCTCTGTTTACAAGAACCTCGTTTACGGTACAAGTTCAATATTGCAGAAAGCGAAAAATGGATAAAGAAGTTGTGGTACTTACGTACAATGCAATATCACTCAACAATGAAATCTATGTCATCAGGCCTGTAGCAGCATAATGAGTGGATTCAGGTACGATGATTCTAAGTGAAATAAGTCACACAGAAAAAGAAACATCATAAGATATCACTACTACACGGAATGTAAACTTGGCTACACAAGAACTGAATTACAAAACAGAACAGGGTGTCAAATGTAGAAAACCAACTTATGCTTGCTTAAGGGGAAGGGTGAGTTGGGGTGCTGCATAAAACCAGAGATTGAAATTAGCACAGATACAGTTCCATAAGCCAAATATGTAATAGACAAGAGCTACACCTTGCTCAACGAAGTGGACTCAACACCCCATATTAAACCCCTAAGAATATACCTGACTAGTAAGAATCTACCTGACTAGTAAGAATCTTAAAACCTATGGATTTATATGTCTCCGAAAGAGAATCAAGCATGTGTACAGCGGCATAAACGCAGCAGTGATAGGACTGGTGAGGTTCGGTGAGCAAATGCAGACCCTTTGAAGTCATATTGCATGGTACCCATTCCATGGGTCTCAACTCTCCATGTTTAAGGGATTCTTCCTTCAGCTAAAACATGCATGTGGAACCCAGAGTATGATCCACCGTGTGATCGGAAAACGTGTTCAAATGTGTCTCAGTTTTCGTCCCCTGGTACTCGGGTGCAACATTCCAGACGCTTTAATAACACTCCCCCACTTGGAGAGCCAGTGCCTTTAACCTCCTGTTTGGCCCAGTTTGCAATTTCTGTGGAAAATGAACAGGAAGAGGGAGAACCAAGGAGAGACTAGCTGGAGGTGTCCGAACGGGCAAATTTAACTCTCATTTTCCACCAGGAAGAGGAATTAACCAAAGGCTCAGCGTGCCATGCCGGAAGCACACTAGGGCCTGAAGCAATCCTGCGGTGTTGCGGCCAGCTCACAAGAAAGCGAGTTGAAGAAAGGAGCTCAGGGGCACTGTAATTCACAAACCTGCAGAGTTATAAATAACAGTTATCGTCCAAAAATATATTGAAGGAAGGCTGCCAAGAGGACTTGAAAGCGGGGCAGAATTGCAGGAAACCGATTTCAGGAGGTAGACTGGAATTGCATGTAAAGCATAGGAAAAGAGGCAGAACATCCACAATGATGCACTTGGCCAAAAAGGGCGTATGCCTTTTTTCCTGAATATATTCAGGAAAAACGCATACGTCCTTTTTGGCCAACCAAGCAAGCTTGCAAAGGAAATCTGCACTACAATGAAGTCTCACTGCCCCCCAGTCAAAAGGGCTATCTGAAAAACGTGTAAAATCCAGAAAGGCAGGACAGGCCATGGAGAACTGGGATCCCTGTTATGCTGATGGGCGGGATGTAAATTGCCAGCAGCCACTCTGGAGAAGTGTATGGTGTTTCCTGAAACATCCAAAAAACAAAGCAACAGAGCCTAGGGCACTTCCACTTATGGTCCTATAGCTTAGGGAAATTAAAATAAAAAAGACACACCCACCCCAAAGTTTGGGACGGCTCTGTTTACAAGAACCTCGTTTACCGTACAAGATCAATATCACAGAAAGCGAAAAATAGATAAAGAAGTTGTGGTACTTATGTACAATGCAATATCACTCAGCAATGAAATCTATGACATCAGGCCCATAGCAGCATAATGAGTGGATTCAGGTATGATGATTCTAAGTGAAATAAGTCACACAGAAAAAGAAACATCATAAGATATCACTACTACACGGAATGTAATCTTGGCTACACAAGAACTGAATTACAAAACAGAACAGGGTGTCAAATGTAGAAAACCAACTTATGCTTGCTTAAGGGGAAACGTGAGTTGGGGTGCTGCATAAAACCAGAGATTGAAATTAGCACAGATACCGTTCCATAAGCCAAATATGTAATAGACAAGAGCTACTCCTTGCTCAACGAAGTGGACTCAATACCCCATATTAAACGCCTAAGAATATACCTGACTAGTAAGAATCTTAAAACCTATGGATTTATATGTCTCCAAAAGAGAATCAAGCGTGTGTACAGCGGCATAAACGCAGCAGTGATAGGACTGGTGAGGTTCGGTGAGCAAATGCAGACCCTTTGAAGTCATATTGCATGGTACCCATTCCATGGGTCTCAACTCTCCATTTTTAAGGGATTCTTTCTTCAGCTAAAACATGCATGTGGAACCCAGAGTATGATCCACCGTGTGATCGGAAAACGTGTTCAAATGTGTCTCAGTTTTCGTCCCCTGGTACTCGGGTGTAACATTCCAGACGCTTTAATAACACTCCCCCACTTGGAGAGCCAGTGCCTTTAACCTCCTGTTTGGCCCAGTTTGCAATTTCTGTGGAAAATGAACAGGAATAGGGAGAAACAATGAGAGACTAGGTGGAGGTGTCTGGACGGGCATATTTAACTCTCATTTCCCACCAGGAAGAGGAATTAACCTAAGGCACAGCATGCCGTGCCGGAACCAAACTAGGGCCTGAAGCAATCCTGCGATGTTGCGGCCAGCTCACAAGAAAGTGAGTTGAAGAAAGGAGCTCAGGGGCACTGTAATTCACAAACCTGCAGAGTTATAAATAACAGTTATCGTCCAAAAATATATTGAAGGAAGGCTGCCAAGAGGACTTGAAAGCGGGGCAGAATTGCAGGAAACCGATTTCAGGAGGTAGACTGGAATTGCATGTAAAGCATAGGAAAAGAGGCAGAACGTCCACAATGATGCACTTGGCCAAAAAGGGCGTATGCGTTTTTTCCTGAATATATTCAGGAAAAAACGCATACGCACTTTTTGGCCAACCAAGCAAGCTTGCAAAGGAAATCTGCACTACAATGAAGTCTCACTGCCCACCGGTCAAAAGGGCCATCTGAAAAAAGTGTAAAATCCAGAAAGGCAGGACAGGCCATGGAGAACTGGGAGCCTTGTTATGCTGATGGGCAGGATGTAAATTGGCAGCAGCCACTCTGGAGAAGTGTATGGTGTTTCCTGAAACATCCAAAAAACAAAGCAACAGAGCCTAGGGCACTTCCACTTATGGTCCTATAGCTTAGGGAAATTAAAATCAAAAAGACACAGCCATCACAAAGTTTGGGCCGGCTCTGTTTACAAGAACCTTGTTTAGGGTACAAGTTCAATATCACAGAAAGCGAAAAATGGATAAAGAAGTTGTGGTACTTACGTACAATGCAATATCACTCAGCAATGAAATCTATGACATCAGGCCCGTAGCAGCATAATGAGTGGATTCAGGTATGATGATTCTAAGTGAAATAAGTCACACAGAAAAAGAAACATCATAAGATATCACTACTACACGGAATGTAATCTTGGCTACACAAGGACTGAATTACAAAACACAACAGGGTGTCAAATGTAGAAAACCAACTTATGCTTGCTTAAGGGGAAACGTGAGTTGGGGTGCTGCATAAAACCAGAGATTGAAATTAGCACAGATACCGTTCCATAAGCCAAATATGTAATAGACAAGAGCTACTCCTTGCTCAACGAAGTGGACTCAATACCCCATATTAAACGCCTAAGAATATACCTGACTAGTAAGAATCTTAAAACCTATGGATTTATATGTCTCCAAAAGAGAATCAAGCGTGTGTACAGCGGCATAAACGCAGCAGTGATAGGACTGGTGAGGTTCGGTGAGCAAATGCAGACCCTTTGAAGTCATATTGCATGGTACCCATTCCATGGGTCTCAACTCTCCATGTTTAAGGGATTCTTCCTTCAGCTAAAACATGCATGTGGAACCCAGAGTATGATCCACCGTGTGATCGGAAAACGTGTTCAAATGTGTCTCAGTTTTCGTCCCCTGGTACTCGGGTGCAACATTCCAGACGCTTTAATAACACTCCCCCACTTGGAGAGCCACTGCCTTTAACCTCCTGTTTGGCCCAGTTTGCAATTTCTGTGGAAAATGAACAGGAATAGGGAGAAACAATGAGAGACTAGGTGGAGGTGTCTGGACGGGCATATTTAACTCTCATTTCCCACCAGGAAGAGGAATTAACCTAAGGCGCAGCATGCCGTGCCGGAACCAAACTAGGGCCTGAAGCAATCCTGCGATGTTGCGGCCAGCTCACAAGAAAGTGAGTTGAAGAAAGGAGCTCAGGGGCACTGTAATTCACAAACCTGCAGAGTTATAAATAACAGTTATCGTCCAAAAATATATTGAAGGAAGGCTGCCAAGAGGACTTGAAAGCGGGGCAGAATTGCAGGAAACCGATTTCAGGAGGTAGACTGGAATTGCATGTAAAGCACAGGAAAAGAGGCAGAACGTCCACAATGATGCACTTGGCTTAAAAGGGCGTATGCGTTTTTTCCTGAATATATTCAGGAAAAAACGCATACGCACTTTTTGGCCAACCAAGCAAGCTTGCAAAGGAAATCTGCACTACAATGAAGTCTCACTGCCCACCGGGCAAAAGGGCCATCTGAAAAAAGTGTAAAATCCAGAAAGGCAGGACAGGCCATGGAGAACTGGGAGCCTTGTTATGCTGATGGGCGGGATGTAAATTGGCAGCAGCCACTCTGGAGAAGTGTATGGTGTTTCCTGAAACATCCAAAAAACAAAGCAACAGAGCCTAGGGCACTTCCACTTATGGTCCTATAGCTTAGGGAAATTAAAATCAAAAAGACACAGCCATCACAAAGTTTGGGCCGGCTCTGTTTACAAGAACCTCGTTTAGGGTACAAGTTCAATATCACAGAAAGCGAAAAATGGATAAAGAAGTTGTGGTACTTACGTACAATGCAATATCACTCAGCAATGAAATCTATGTCATCAGGCCCATAGCAGCATAATGAGTGGATTCAGGTACGATGATTCTAAGTGAAATAAGTCACACAGAAAAAGAAACATCATAAGATATCACTACTACACGGAATGTAAACTTGGCTACACAAGAACTGAATTACAAAACAGAACAGGGTGTCAAATGTAGAAAACCAACTTATGCTTGCTTAAGGGGAAAGGTGAGTTGGGCTGCTGCATACAACAAGTGATTGAAATTAGCACAGATACCGTTCCATAAGCCAAATATGTAATAGACAAGAGCTACTCCTTGCTCAACGAAGTGGACTCAACACCCCATATTAAACGCCTAACAATATACCTGACTAGTAAGAATCTTAAAACCTATGGATTTATATGTCTCCGAAAGAGAATCAAGCGTGTGTACAGCGGCATAAATGAAGCAGTGATAGGATTGTTGAGGTTTGGTGAGCAAATGCAGACCCTTTGAAGTCATATTGCATGGTACCCATTCCATGGGTCTCAACTCTCCATGTTTAAGGGATTCTTCCTTCAGCTAAAACATGCATGTGGAACCCAGAGTATGATCCACCGTGTGATTCGAAAACGTGTTCAAATGTGTCTCAGTTTTCGTCCCCTGGTACTCGGGTGCAACATTCCAGACGCTTTACTAACACTCTCCCCACTTGGAGAGTCAGTGCCTTTAACCTCCTGTTTGGCCCAGTTTGCAATTTCTGTGGAAAATGAACAGGAATAGGGAGAACCAATGAGAGACTAGGTGGAGGTGTCTGGACGGGCAAATTTAACTCTCATTTCCCACCAGGAAGAGGAATTAACCAAAGGCTCAGCATGCCGTGCCGGAACCAAACTAGGGCCTGAAGCAATCCTGTGGTGTTGCGGCCAGCTCACAAGAAAGCGAGTTGAAGAAAGGAGCTCAGGGGCACTGTAATTCACAAACCTGCAGAGTTATAAATGACAGCTAACTTCCAAAAATATATTGAAGTAAGGCTACCAAGAGGAGTTGAAAGAGGGGCAGAATTGCAGGAAACCGATTTCAGGAAGTAGACTGGAATTGCATGTAAAGCATAGGAAAAGAGGCAGAACGTCCACAATGATGCACTTGGCCAAAAAGGGCGTATGCGTTTTTTCCTGAATATATTCAGGAAAAAACGCATACGCCCTTTTTGGCCAACCAAGCAAGCTTGCAAAGGAAATCTGCACTACAATGAAGTCTCACTGCCCCCCGGTCAAAAGGGCCATCTGAAAAAAGTGTAAAATCCAGAAAGGCAGGACAGGCCATGGAGAAATGGGAGCCTTGTTATGCTGATGGGCAGGATGTAAATTGCCAGCAGCCACTCTGGAGAAGTGTATGGTGTTTCCTGAAACATCCAAAAAACAAAGCAACAGAGCCTAGGGCACTTCCACTTATGGTCCTATAGCTTAGGGAAATTAAAATCAAAAAGACACAGCCACCCCAAAGTTTGGGACGGCTCTGTTTACAAGAACCTCGTTTACCGTACAAGTTCAATATCACAGAAAGCGAAAAATGAATAAAGAAGTTGTGGTACTTACGTACAATGCAATATCACTCAGCAATGAAATCTATGTCATCAGGCCCGTGACAGCATAATGAGTGGATTCAGGTATGATGATTCTAAGAGAAATAAGTCACACAGAAAAAGAAACATCATAAGATATCACTACTACACGGAATGTAAACTTGGCTACACAGAAACTGAATTACAAAACAGAACAGCGTCTCAAATGTAGAAAACCAACTTACGCTTCCTTAATGGGAAAGGTGAGTTGGGGTGCGGCATAAAACCACAGACTGAAATTAGCACAGATACCGTTCCATAAGCCAAATATGTAATAGACAAGAGCTACTCCTTGCTCAACGATGTGGACTCAACACCCAATATTAAACGCCTAAGAATATACCTGACTAGTAAGAATCTTAAAACCTATGGATTTATATGTCTCCGAAAGAGAATCAAGCGTGTATTCAGCGGCATAAACGCAGCAGTGATAGGATTGGTGAGGTTCGGTGAGCAAATGCAGACCCTTTGAAGTCATATTGCATGGTACCCATTCCATGGGTCTCAACTCTCCAGGTTTAAGGGATTCTTCCTTCAGCTAAAACATGCATGTGGAACCCAGAGTATGATCCACCGTGTGATCGGGAAACGTGTTCAAATGTGTCTCAGTTTTCGTCCCCTGGTACTCGAGTGCAACATTCCAGACGCTTTACTAACACTCTCCCCACTTGGAGAGTCAGTGCCTTTAACTTCTTGTTTGGCCCAGTTTGCAATTTCTGCGTAAGATAAACAGGAAGAGGGAGAACCAATGAGAGACTAGCTGGAGGTGTCTGGACGGGCAAATTTAACTCTCATTTCCCACCAGGAAGAGGAATTAACCAAAGGCTCAGCATGCGATGCCAGAACCAAACTAGGGCCTGAAGCAATCCTGCGGTGTTGCGGCCAGCTCACAAGAAAGCGAGTTGAAGAAAGGAGCTCAGGGGCACTGTAATTCACAAACCTGCAGTTATAAATGACAGCTATCGTCCAAAATATATTGAAGGAAGGCTGCCAAGAGGACTTGAAAGCGGGGCAGAATTGCAGGAAACCGATTTCAGGAGGTAGACTGGAATTGCATGTAAAGCATAGGAAAAGAGGCAGAACGTCCACAATGATGCACTTGGCCAAAAAGGGCGTATGCGTTTTTTCCTGAATATATTCAGGAAAAAACGCATACGCCCTTTTTGGCCAACCAAGCAAGCTTGCAAAGGAAATCTGCACTACAATGAAGTCTCACTGCCCCCCGGTCAAAAGGGCTATCTGAAAAAAGTGTAAAATCCAGAAAGGCAGGACAGGCCATGGAGAACTGGGAGCCTTGTTATGCTGATGGGCAGGATGTAAATTGCCTACAGCCACTCTGGAGAAGTGTATGGTGTTTCCTGAAACATCCAAAAAACAAAGCAACAGAGCCTAGGGCACTTCCACTTATGGTCCTATAGCTTAGGGAAATTAAAATCAAAAAGACACAGCCACCCCAAAGTTTGGGACGGCTCTGTTTACAAGAACCTCGTTTACGGTACAAGTTCAATATCACTGAAAGCGAAAAATGGATAAAGAAGTTGTGGTACTTACGTACAATGCAATATCACTCAGCAATGAAATCTATGTCATCAGGCCCGTAGCAGCATAATGAGTGGATTCAGGTACGATGATTCTAAGTGAAATAAGTCACACAGAAAAAGAAACATCATAAGATATCACTACTACACGGAATGTAAACTTGGCTACACAAGAACTGAATTACAAAACAGAACAGGGCCTCAAATGTAGAAAACCAACTTATGCTTGCTTAAGGGGAAAGGTGAGTTGGGGTGCTTCATAAAACCAGAGATTGAAATTAGCACAGATACCGTTCCATAAGCCAAATATGTAATAGACAAGAGCTACTCCTTGTTCAACGAAGTGGACTCAACACCCCATATTAAACGCCTAAGAATATACCTGACTAGTAAGAATCTTAAAACCTATGGATATATATGTCTCCGAAAGAGAATCACGTGTGTGTACAGCGGCCTAAGCGTAGCAGTGATAGGATTGGTGAGGTTCGGTGAGCAAATGCAGACCCTTTGAAGTCATATTGCATGGTACCCATTCCATGGGTCTCAACTCTCCAGGTTTAAGGGATTCTTCCTTCAGCTAAAACATGCATGTGGAACCCAGAGTATGATCCACCGTGAGATCGGAAAACGTGTTCAAATGTGTCTCAGTTTTCGTCCCCTGGTACTCGGGTGCAACATTCCAGACGCTTTACTAACACTCTCCCCACTTGGAGAGTCAGTGCCTTTAACCTCCTGTTTGGCCCAGTTTGCAATTTCTGTGGAAAATGAACAGGAATAGGGAGAACCAATGAGAGACTAGGTGGAGGTGTCTGGACGGGCAAATTTAACTCTCATTTCCCACCAGGAAGAGGAATTAACCAAAGGCTCAGCATGCCGTGCCGGAACCAAACTAGGGCCTGAAGCAATCCTGTGGTGTTGCGGCCAGCTCACAAGAAAGCGAGTTGAAGAAAGGAGCTCAGGGGCACTGTAATTCACAAACCTGCAGAGTTATAAATGACAGCTAACTTCCAAAAATATATTGAAGTAAGGCTACCAAGAGGAGTTGAAAGAGGGGCAGAATTGCAGGAAACCGATTTCAGGAAGTAGACTGGAATTGCATGTAAAGCATAGGAAAAGAGGCAGAACGTCCACAATGATGCACTTGGCCAAAAAGGGCGTATGCGTTTTTTCCTGAATATATTCAGGAAAAAACGCATACGCCCTTTTTGGCCAACCAAGCAAGCTTGCAAAGGAAATCTGCACTACAATGAAGTCTCACTGCCCCCCGGTCAAAAGGGCCATCTGAAAAAAGTGTAAAATCCAGAAAGGCAGGACAGGCCATGGAGAAATGGGAGCCTTGTTATGCTGATGGGCAGGATGTAAATTGCCAGCAGCCACTCTGGAGAAGTGTATGGTGTTTCCTGAAACATCCAAAAAACAAAGCAACAGAGCCTAGGGCACTTCCACTTATGGTCCTATAGCTTAGGGAAATAATAATCAAAAAGACACAGCCTCCCCAAAGTTTGGGACGGCTCTGTTTACAAGAACCTCGTTTACGGTACAGGTTCAATATCGCAGAAAGCGAAAAATGGATAAAGAAATTGTGGTACTTACGTACAATGCAATATCACTCAGCAATGAAATCTATGTCATCAGGCCCGTGACAGCATAATGAGTGGATTCAGGTATGATGATTCTAAGAGAAATAAGTCACACAGAAAAAGAAACATCATAAGATATCACTACTACACGGAATGTAAACTTGGCTACACAGAAACTGAATTACAAAACAGAACAGCGTCTCAGATGTAGAAAACCAACTTACGCTTCCTTAATGGGAAAGGTGAGTTGGGGTGCGGCATAAAACCACAGATTGAAATTAGCACAGATACCGTTCCATAAGCCAAATATGTAATAGACAAGAGCTACTCCTTGCTCAACGATGTGGACTCAACACCCAATATTAAACGCCTAAGAATATACCTGACTAGTAAGAATCTTAAAACCTATGGATTTATATGTCTCCGAAAGAGAATCAAGCGTGTATACAGCGGCATAAACGCAGCAGTGATAGGATTGGTGAGGTTCGGTGAGCAAATGCAGACCCTTTGAAGTCATATTGCATGGTACCCATTCCATGGGTCTCAACTCTCCAGGTTTAAGGGATTCTTCCTTCAGCTAAAACATGCATGTGGAACCCAGAGTATGATCCACCGTGTGATCGGGAAACGTGTTCAAATGTGTCTCAGTTTTCGTCCCCTGGTACTCGAGTGCAACATTCCAGACGCTTTACTAACACTCTCCCCACTTGGAGAGTCATTGCCTTTAACCTCTTGTTTGGCCTAGTTTGCAATTTCTGCGTAAGATAAACAGGAAGAGGGAGAACCAATGAGAGACTAGCTGGAGGTGTCTGGACGGGCAAATTTAACTCTCATTTCCCACCAGGAAGAGGAATTAACCAAAGGCTCAGCATGCGATGCCGGAACCAAACTAGGGCCTGAAGCAATCCTGCGGTGTTGCGGCCAGCTCACAAGAAAGCGAGTTGAAGAAAGGAGCTCAGGGGCACTGTAATTCACAAACCTGCAGTTATAAATGACAGCTATCGTCCAAAATATATTGAAGGAAGGCTGCCAAGAGGACTTGAAAGCGGGGCAGAATTGCAGGAAACCGATTTCAGGAGGTAGACTGGAATTGCATGTAAAGCATAGGAAAAGAGGCAGAACGTCCAAAATGATGCACTTGGCCAAAAAGTGCGTATGCGTTTTTTCCTGAATATATTCAGGAAAAAACGCATACGCCCTTTTTGGCCAACCAAGCAAGCTTGCAAAGGACATCTGCACTACAATGATGTCTCACTGCCCCCCGGTCAAAAGGGCTATCTGATAAAAGTGTAAAATCCAGAAAGGCAGGACAGGCCATGGATAACTGGGAGCCTTGTTATACTGATGGGCAGGATGTAAATTGCCAACAGCCACTCTGGAGAAGTGTATGGTGTTTCCTGAAACATCAAAAAAACAAAGCAACAGAGCCTAGGGCACTTCCACTTATGGTCCTATAGCTTAGGGAAATTAAAATCAAAAAGACACAGCCACCCCAAAGTTTGGGCCGGCTCTGTTTACAACAACCTCGTTTACCTTACAAGTTCAATATCACAGAAAGCGAAATATGGATAAAGAAGTTGTGGTACTTACGTACAATGCAATATCACTTAGCAATGAAATCTATGTCATCAGGCCCGTAGCAGCATAATGAGTGGATTCAGGTACGATTATTTTAAGTGAAATAAGTCACACAGAAAAAGAAACATCATAAGATATCACTACTACACGGAATGTAAACTTGGCTACACATGAACTGAATTACAAAACAGAACAGGGCCTCAAATGTAGAAAACCAACTTATGCTTGCTTAAGGGGAAAGGTGAGTTGGGGTACGGCATAAAACCAGAGATTGAAATTAGCACAGATACCGTTCCATAATCCAAATATGTAATAGACAAGAGCTACTCCTTGCTCAACGATGTGGACTCAACACCACATATTAAACGCCTAAGAATATACCTGACTAGTAAGAATCTTAAAACCTATGGATTTATATGTCTCCGAAAGAGAATCAAGTATGTGTACAGCGGCATAAACGCAGCAGTGATAGGATTGGTGAGGTTTGGTGAGCAAATGCAGACTCTTTGAAGTCATATTGCATGGTACCCATTCCATGGGTCTCAACTCTCCAGGTTTAAGGGATTCTTCCTTCAGCTAAAACATGCATGTGGAACCCAGAGTATGATCCACCGTGTGATCGGAAAACGTGTTCAAATGTGTCTCAGTTTTCGTCCCCTGGTACTCGGGTGCAACATTCCAGACGCTTTACTAACACTCTCCCCACTTGGAGAGTCAGTGCCTTTAACCTCCTGTTTGGCCCAGTTTGCAATTTCTGTGGAAAATGAACAGGAATAGGGAGAACCAATGAGAGACTAGGTGGAGGTGTCCGGACGGGCAAATTTAACTCTCATTTCCCACCAGGAAGAGGAATTAACCAAAGGCGCAGAATGCCGTGCCGGAACCAAACTAGGGCCTGAAGTAATCCTGCGATGTTGCGGCCAGCTCACAAGAAAGTGAGTTGAAGAAAGGAGCTCAGGGGCACTGTAATTCACAAACCTGCAGAGTTATAAATGACAGCTATCTTCCAAAAATATATTGAAGTAAGGCTGCCAAGAGGACTTGAAAGCGGGGCAGAATTGCAGGAAACCGATTTCAGGAGGTAGACTGGAATTGCATGTAAAGCATAGGAAAAGAGGCAGAACGTCCACAATGATGCACTTGGCCAAAAAGGGCGTATGCGTTTTTTCCTGAATATATTCAGGAAAAAACGCATACGTGGTTTTTTGGCCAACCAAGCAAGCTTGCAAAGGAAATCTGCACTACAATGAAGTCTCACTGCCCCCCGGTCAAAAGGGCCATCTGAAAAAAGTGTAAAATCCAGAAAGGCAGGACAGGCCATGGAGAACTGGGAGCCTTGTTATGCTGATCGGCGGGATGTAAATTGCCAGCAGCCACTCTGGAGAAGTGTATGGTGTTTCCTGAAACATCCAAAAAACAAAGCAACAGAGCCTAGGGCACTTCCACTTATGGTCCTATAGCTTAGGGAAATTAAAATCAAAAAGACACAGCCACCCCAAAGTTTGGGACGGCTCTGTTTACAAGAACCTCGTTTACGGTACAAGTTCAATATCACAGAAAGCGAAAAATGGATAAAGAAGTTGTGGTACTTACGTACAATGCAATATCACTCAGCAATGAAATCTATGTCATCAGGTCCATAGCAGCATAATGAGTGGATTCAGTTACTTTGATTGTAAGTGAAATAAGTCACACAGAAAAAGAAACATCATAAGGTATCACTAATACAGGGAATGTAAACTTGGCTACACAGGAACTGAATTACAAAACAGAACAGGGTGTAAAATGTAGAAAACCAACTTATGCTTGCTTAAGGGGAGAGGTGAGTTGGGGTGCTGCATAAAACCAGAGATTAAAATTAGCACAGATAACGTTCCATAAGCCAAATATGTAATAGACAAGAGCTACTCCTTGCTCAACGAAGTGGACTCAACACCCCATATTAAACGCCTAACAATATACCTGACTAGTAAGAATCTACCTGACTAGTAAGAATCTTAAACCGTATGGATTTATATGTCTCCAAAAGAGAATCAAGCGTGTGTACAGCGGCATAAACGCAGCAGTGATAGGACTGGTGAGGTTCGGTGAGCAAATGCAGACCCTTTGAAGTCATATTGCATGGTACCCATTCCATGGGTCTCAACTCTCCATGTTTAAGGGATTCTTCCTTCAGCTAAAACATGCATGTGGAACCCAGAGTATGATCCACCGTGTGATCGGAAAACGTGTTCAAATGTGTCTCAGTTTTTGTCCCCTGGTACTCGGGTGCAACATTCCAGACGCTTTAATAACACTCCCCCACTTGGAGAGCCAGTGCCTTTAAGCTCCTGTTTGGCCCAGTTTGCAATTTCTGTGGAAAATGAACAGGAAGAGGGAGAACCAAGGAGAGACGAGCTGGAGGTGTCCGGACGGGCAAATTTAACTCTCATTTCCCACCAGGAAGAGGAATTAACCAAAGGCTCAGCGTGCCATACCGGAAGCACACTAGGGCCTGAAGCAATCCTGCGGTGTTGCGGCCAGCTCACAAGAAAGCGAGTTGAAGAAAGGAGCTCAGGGGCACTGTAATTCACAAACCTGCAGAGTTATAAATAACAGTTATCGTCCAAAAATATATTGAAGTAAGGCTGCCAAGAGGACTTGAAAGCGGGGCAGAATTGCAGGAAACCGATTTCAGGAGGTAGACTGGAATTGCATTGAAAGCATAGGAAAAGAGGCAGAACGTCCACAATGATGCACTTGGCCAAAAAGGGCGTATGCGTTTTTTCCTGAATATATTCAGGAAAAAACGCATACGCCCTTTTTGGCCAACCAAGCAAGCTTGCAAAGGAAATCTGCACTACAATGAAGTCTCACTGCCCCCCGGTCAAAAGGGCCATCTGAAAAAAGTGTAAAATCCAGAAAGGCAGGACAGGCCAAGGAGAACTAGGAGCCTTCTTAGGCTGATGGGCGGGACGTAAATTGCCAGCAGCCACTCTGGAGAAGTGTATGGTGTTTCCTGAAACATCCAAAAAACAAAGCAACAGAGCCTAGGGCACTTCCACTTATGGTCCTATAGCTTAGGGAAATTAAAATCAAAAAGACACAGCCATCACAAAGTTTGGGCCGGCTCTGTTTACAAGAACCTCGTTTAGGGTACAAGTTCAATATCACAGAAAGCGAAAAATGGATAAAGAAGTTGTGGTACTTACGTACAATGCAATATCACTCAGCAATGAAATCTATGTCATCAGGCCCGTAGCAGCATAATGAGTGGATTCAGGTACGATGATTCTAAGTGAAATAAGTCACACAGAAAAAGAAACATCATAAGATATCACTACTACATGGAATGTAAACTTGGCTACACAAGAACTGAATTACAAAACAGAACAGGGTGTCAAATGTAGAAAACCAACTTATGCTTGCTTAAGGGGAAAGGTGAGTTGGGGTGCTGCATACAACAAGTGATTGAAATTATCACAGATACCGTTCCATAAGCCAAATATGTAATAGACAAGAGCTACTCCTTGCTCAACGAAGTGGACTCAACACCCCATATTAAACGCCTAACAATATACCTGACTAGTAAGAATCTTAAAACCTATGGATTTATATGTCTCCGAAAGAGAATCAAGCGTGTGTACAGCGACATAAATGCAGCAGTGATAGGATTGTTGAGGTTTGGTGAGCAAATGCAGACCCTTTGAAGTCATATTGCATGGTACCCATTCCATGGGTCTCAACTCTCCATGTTTAAGGGATTCTTCCTTCAGCTAAAACATGCATGTGGAACCCAGAGTATGATCCACCGTGTGATTCGAAAACGTGTTCAAATGTGTCTCAGTTTTCGTCCCCTGGTACTCGGGTGCAACATTCCAGACGCTTTAGTAACACTCTCCCCACTTGGAGAGTCAGTGCCTTTAACCTCCTGTTTGGCCCAGTTTGCAATTTCTGTGGAAAATGAACAGGAATAGGGAGAACCAATGAGAGACTAGGTGGAGGTGTCTGGACGGGCAAATTTAACTCTCATTTCCCACCAGGAAGAGGAATTAACCAAAGGCTCAGCATGCCGTGCCGGAACCAAACTAGGGCCTGAAGCAATCCTGTGGTGTTGCGGCCAGCTCACAAGAAAGCGAGTTGAAGAAAGGAGCTCAGGGGCACTGTAATTCACAAACCTGCAGAGTTATAAATGACAGCTAACTTCCAAAAATATATTGAAGTAAGGCTACCAAGAGGAGTTGAAAGAGGGGTAGAATTGCAGGAAACCGATTTCAGGAAGTAGACTGGAATTGCATGTAAAGCATAGGAAAAGAGGCAGAACGTCCACAATGATGCACTTGGCCAAAAAGTGCGTATGCGTTTTTTCCTGAATATATTCAGGAAAAAACGCATACGCCCTTTTTGGCCAACCAAGCAAGCTTGCAAAGGAAATCTGCACTACAATGAAGTCTCACTGCCCCCCGGTCAAAAGGGCCATCTGAAAAAAGTGTAAAATCCAGAAAGGCAGGACAGGCCATGGAGAAATGGGAGCCTTGTTATGCTGATGGGCAGGATGTAAATTGCCAGCAGCCACTCTGGAGAAGTGTATGGTGTTTCCTGAAACATCCAAAAAACAAAGCAACAGAGCCTAGGGCACTTCCACTTATGGTCCTATAGCTTAGGGAAATTAAAATCAAAAAGACACAGCCACCCCAAAGTTTGGGACGGCTCTGTTTACAAGAACCTCGTTTACGGTACAAGTTCAATATCACAGAAAGCGAAAAATGGATAAAGAAGTTGTGGTACTTACGTACAATGCAATATCACTCAGCAATGAAATCTATGTCATCAGGCCCGTAGCAGCATAATGAGTGGATTCAGGTACGATGATTCTAAGTGAAATAAGTCACACAGAAAAAGAAACATCATAAGATATCACTACTACACGGAATGTAAACTTGGCTACACAAGAACTGAATTACAAAACAGAACAGGGCCTCAAATGTAGAAAACCAACTTATGCTTGCTTAAGGGGAAAGGTGAGTTGGGGTGCTTCATAAAACCAGAGATTGAAATTAGCACAGATACCGTTCCATAAGCCAAATATGTAATAGACAAGAGCTACTCCTTGTTCAACGAAGTGGACTCAACACCCCATATTAAACGCCTAAGAATATACCTGACTAGTAAGAATCTTAAAACCTATGGATATATATGTCTCCGAAAGAGAATCAAGTGTGTGTACAGCGGCATAAGCGTAGCAGTGATAGGATTGGTGAGGTTCGGTGAGCAAATGCAGACCCTTTGAAGTCATATTGCATGGTACCCATTCCATGGGTCTCAACTCTCCAGGTTTAAGGGATTCTTCCTTCAGCTAAAACATGCATGTGGAACCCAGAGTATGATCCACCGTGAGATCGGAAAACGTGTTCAAATGTGTCTCAGTTTTCGTCCCCTGGTACTCGGGTGCAACATTCCAGACGCTTTACTAACACTCTCCCCACTTGGAGAGTCAGTGCCTTTAACCTCTTGTTTGGCCCAGTTTGCAATTTCTGTGGAAAATGAACAGGAATAGGGAGAACCAATGAGAGACTAGGTGGAGGTGTCCGGACGGGCAAATTTAACTCTCATTTCCCACCAGGAAGAGGAATTAACCAAAGGCTCAGCGTGCCATGCCGGAACCACACTAGGGCCCGAAGCAATCCTGCGGTGTTGCGGCCAGCTCACAAGAAAGCGAGTTGAAGAAAGGAGCTCAGGGGCACTGTAATTCACAAACCTGCAGAGTTATAAATGACAGCCATCTTCCAAAAATATATTAAAGTAAGTCTCCCAAGAGGACTTGAAAGCGGGGCAGAATTGCAGGAAACCGATTTCAGGAGGTAGACTGGAATTGCATGTAAAGCATAGGAAAAGAGGTAGAACGTCCACAATGATGCACTTGGCCAAAAAGGGCGTATGCGTTTTTTCCTGAATATATTCAGGAAAAAACGCATACGCCCTTTTTGGCCAACCAAGCAAGCTTGCAAAGGAAATCTGCACTACAATGAAGTCTCACTGCCCCCCGGTCAAAAGGGCCATCTGAAAAAAGTGTAAAATCCAGAAAGGCAGGACAGGCCAAGGAGAACTAGGAGCCTTCTTATGCTGATGGGCGGGATGTAAATTGCCAGCAGCCACTCTGGAGAAGTGTATGGTGTTTCCTGAAACATCCAAAAAACAAAGCAACAGAGCCTAGGGCACTTCCACTTATGGTCCTATAGCTTAGGGAAATTAAATTCAAAAAGACACAGCCATCACAAAGTTTGGGCCGGCTCTGTTTACAAGAACCTCGTTTAGGGTACAAGTTCAATATCACAGAAAGCGAAAAATGGATAAAGAAGTTGTGGTACTTACGTACAATGCAATATCACTCAGCAATGAAATCTATGTCATCAGGCCCGTAGCAGCATAATGAGTGGATTCAGGTACGATGATTCTAAGTGAAATAAGTCACACAGAAAAAGAAACATCATAAGATATCACTACTACACGGAATGTAAACTTGGCTACACAAGAACTGAATTACAATATAGAACAGGGTGTCAAATGTAGAAAACCAACTTATGCTTGCTTAAGGGGAAAGGTGAGTTGGGGTGCTGCATACAACAAGTGATTGAAATTATCACAGATACCGTTCCATAAGCCAAATATGTAATAGACAAGAGCTACTCCTTGCTCAACGAAGTGGACTCAACACCCCATATTAAACGCCTAACAATATACCTGACTAGTAAGAATCTTAAAACCTATGGATTTATATGTCTCCGAAAGAGAATCAAGCATGTGTACAGCGGCATAAATGCAGCAGTGATAGGATTGTTGAGGTTTGGTGAGCAAATGCAGACCCTTTGAAGTCATATTGCATGGTACCCATTCCATGGGTCTCAACTCTCCATGTTTAAGGGATTCTTCCTTCAGCTAAAACATGCATGTGGAACCCAGAGTATGATCCACCGTGTGATTCGAAAACGTGTTCAAATGTGTCTCAGTTTTCGTCCCCTGGTACTCGGGTGCAACATTCCAGACGCTTTACTAACACTCTCCCCACTTGGAGAGTCAGTGCCTTTAACCTCCTGTTTGGCCCAGTTTGCAATTTCTGTGGAAAATGAACAGGAATAGGGAGAACCAATGAGAGACTAGGTGGAGGTGTCTGGACGGGCAAATTTAACTCTCATTTCCCACCAGGAAGAGGAATTAACCAAAGGCTCAGCATGCCGTGCCGGAACCAAACTAGGGCCTGAAGCAATCCTGTGGTGTTGCGGCCAGCTCACAAGAAAGCGAGTTGAAGAAAGGAGCTCAGGGGCACTGTAATTCACAAACCTGCAGAGTTATAAATGACAGCTAACTTCCAAAAATATATTGAAGTAAGGCTACCAAGAGGAGTTGAAAGAGGGGCAGAATTGCAGGAAACCGATTTCAGGAAGTAGACTGGAATTGCATGTAAAGCATAGGAAAAGAGGCAGAACGTCCACAATGATGCACTTGGCCAAAAAGGGCGTATGCGTTTTTTCCTGAATATATTCAGGAAAAAACGCATACGCCCTTTTTGGCCAACCAAGCAAGCTTGCAAAGGAAATCTGCACTACAATGAAGTCTCACTGCCCCCCGGTCAAAAGGGCCATCTGAAAAAAGTGTAAAATCCAGAAAGGCAGGACAGGCCATGGAGAAATGGGAGCCTTGTTATGCTGATGGGCAGGATGTAAATTGCCAGCAGCCACTCTGGAGAAGTGTATGGTGTTTCCTGAAACATCCAAAAAACAAAGCAACAGAGCCTAGGGCACTTCCACTTATGGTCCTATAGCTTAGGGAAATTAAAATCAAAAAGACACAGCCACCCCAAAGTTTGGGACGGCTCTGTTTACAAGAACCTCGTTTACGGTACAGGTTCAATATCGCAGAAAGCGAAAAATGGATAAAGAATTTGTGGTACTTACGTACAATGCAATATCACTCAGCAATGAAATCTATGTCATCAGGCCCGTGACAGCATAATGAGTGGATTCAGGTATGATGATTCTAAGAGAAATAAGTCACACAGAAAAAGAAACATCATAAGATATCACTACTACACGGAATGTAATCTTGGCTACACAGAAACTGAATTACAAAACAGAACAGCGTCTCAAATGTAGAAAACCAACTTACGCTTCCTTAATGGGAAAGGTGAGTTGGGGTGCGGCATAAAACCACAGATTGAAATTAGCACAGATACCGTTCCATAAGCCAAATATATAATAGACAAGAGCTACTCCTTGCTCAACGATGTGGACTCAACACCCAATATTAAACGCCTAAGAATATACCTGACTAGTAAGAATCTTAAAACCTATGGATTTATATGTCTCCGAAAGAGAATCAAGCGTGTATACAGCGGCATAAACGCAGCAGTGATAGGATTGGTGAGGTTCGGTGAGCAAATGCAGACCCTTTGAAGTCATATTGCATGGTACCCATTCCATGGGTCTCAACTCTCCAGGTTTAAGGGATTCTTCCTTCAGCTAAAACATGCATGTGGAACCCAGAGTATGATCCACCGTGTGATCGGGAAACGTGTTCAAATGTGTCTCAGTTTTCGTCCCCTGGTACTCGAGTGCAACATTCCAGACGCTTTACTAACACTCTCCCCACTTGGAGAGTCATTGCCTTTAACCTCTTGTTTGGCCCAGTTTGCAATTTCTGCGTAAGATAAACAGGAAGAGGGAGAACCAATGAGAGACTAGCTGGAGGTGTCTGGACGGGCAAATTTAACTCTCATTTCCCACCAGGAAGAGGAATTAACCAAAGGCTCAGCATGCGATGCCGGAACCAAACTAGGGCCTGAAGCAATCCTGCGGTGTTGCGGCCAGCTCACAAGAAAGCGAGTTGAAGAAAGGAGCTCAGGGGCACTGTAATTCACAAACCTGCAGTTATAAATGACAGCTATCGTCCAAAATATATTGAAGGAAGGCTGCCAAGAGGACTTGAAAGCGGGGCAGAATTGCAGGAAACCGATTTCAGGAGGTAGACTGGAATTGCATGTAAAGCATAGGAAAAGAGGCAGAACGTCCAAAATGATGCACTTGGCCAAAAAGGGCGTATGCGTTTTATCCTGAATATATTCAGGAAAAAACGCATACGCCCTTTTTGGCCAACCAAGCAAGCTTGCAAAGGACATCTGCACTACAATGAAGTCTCACTGCCCCCCGGTCAAAAGGGCTATCTGATAAAAGTGTAAAATCCAGAAAGGCAGGACAGGCCATGGATAACTGGGAGCCTTGTTATGCTGATGGGCAGGATGTAAATTGCCAACAGCCACTCTGGAGAAGTGTATGGTGTTTCCTGAAACATCCAAAAAACAAAGCAACAGAGCCTAGGGCACTTCCACTTATGGTCCTATAGCTTAGGGAAATTAAAATCAAAAAGACACAGCCATCACAAAGTTTGGGACGGCTCTGTTTACAAGAACCTCGTTTACGGTACAGGTTCAATATCGCAGAAAGCGAAAAATGGATAAAGAATTTGTGGTACTTACGTACAATGCAATATCACTCAGCAATGAAATCTATGTCATCAGGCCCGTGACAGCATAATGAGTGGATTCAGGTATGATGATTCTAAGAGAAATAAGTCACACAGAAAAAGAAACATCATAAGATATCACTACTACACGGAATGTAATCTTGGCTACACAGAAACTGAATTACAAAACAGAACAGCGTCTCAAATGTAGAAAACCAACTTACGCTTCCTTAATGGGAAAGGTGAGTTGGGGTGCGGCATAAAACCACAGATTGAAATTAGCACAGATACCGTTCCATAAGCCAAATATATAATAGACAAGAGCTACTCCTTGCTCAACGATGTGGACTCAACACCCAATATTAAACGCCTAAGAATATACCTGACTAGTAAGAATCTTAAAACCTATGGATTTATATGTCTCCGAAAGAGAATCAAGCGTGTATACAGCGGCATAAACGCAGCAGTGATAGGATTGGTGAGGTTCGGTGAGCAAATGCAGACCCTTTGAAGTCATATTGCATGGTACCCATTCCATGGGTCTCAACTCTCCAGGTTTAAGGGATTCTTCCTTCAGCTAAAACATGCATGTGGAACCCAGAGTATGATCCACCGTGTGATCGGGAAAAGTGTTCAAATGTGTCTCAGTTTTCGTCCCCTGGTACTCGAGTGCAACATTCCAGACACTTTACTAACACTCTCCCCACTTGGAGAGTCATTGCCTTTAACCTCTTGTTTGGCCCAGTTTGCAATTTCTGCGTAAGATAAACAGGAAGAGGGAGAACCGATGAGAGACTAGCTGGAGGTGTCTGGACGGGCAAATTTAACTCTCATTTCCCACCAGGAAGAGGAATTAACCAAAGGCTCAGCATGCGATGCCGGAACCAAACTAGGGCCTGAAGCAATCCTGCGGTGTTGCGGCCAGCTCACAAGAAAGCGAGTTGAAGAAAGGAGCTCAGGGGCACTGTAATTCACAAACCTGCAGTTATAAATGACAGCTATCGTCCAAAATATATTGAAGGAAGGCTGCCAAGAGGACTTGAAAGCGGGGCAGAATTGCAGGAAACCGATTTCAAGAGGTAGACTGGAATTGCATGTAAAGCATAGGAAAAGAGGAAGAACGTCCAAAATGATGCACTTGGCCAAAAAGGGCGTATGCGTTTTTTCCTGAATATATTCAGGAAAAAACGCATACGCCCTTTTTGGCCAACCAAGCAAGCTTGCAAAGGACATCTGCACTACAATGAAGTCTCACTGCCCCCGGTCAAAAGGGCTATCTGATAAAAGTGTAAAATCCAGAAAGGCAGGACAGGCCATGGATAACTGGGAGCCTTGTTATGCTGATGGGCAGGATGTAAATTGCCAACAGCCACTCTGGAGAAGTGTATGGTGTTTCCTGAAACATCCAAAAAACAAAGCAACAGAGCCTAGGGCACTTCCACTTATGGTCCTATAGCTTAGGGAAATTAAAATCAAAAAGACACAACCACCCCAAAGTTTGGGCCGGCTCTGTTTACAACAACCTCGTTTACCGTACAAGTTCAATATCACAGAAAGCGAAATATGGATAAAGAAGTTGTGGTACTTACGTACAATGCAATATCACTTAGCAATGAAATCTATGTCATCAGGCCCGTAGCAGCATAATGAGTGGATTCAGGTACGATTATTTTAAGTGAAATAAGTCACACAGAAAAAGAAACATCATAAGATATCACTACTACACGGAATGTAATCTTGGCTACACAGGAACTGAATTACAAAACAGAACAGGGTGTCAAATGTAGAAAACCAACTTATGCTTGCTTAAGGGGAAAGGTGAGTTGGGGTACGGCATAAAACCAGAGATTAAAATTAGCACAGGTACCGTTCCATAAGCCAAATATGTAATAGACAAGAGCTACTCCTTGCTCAACGAAGTGGACTCAACACCCCATATTAAACGCCTAAGAATATACCTGACTAGTAAGAATCTTAAAACCTATGGATTTATATGTCTCCAAAAGAGAATCAAGTATGTGTACAGCGGCATAAACGCAGCAGTGATAGGATTGGTGAGGTTTGGTGAGCAAATGCAGACTCTTTGAAGTCATATTGCATGGTACCCATTCCATGGGTCTCAACTCTCCAGGTTTAAGGGATTCTTCCTTCAGCTAAAACATGCATGTGGAACCCAGAGTATGATCCACCGTGTGATCGGAAAACGTGTTCAAATGTGTCTCAGTTTTCGTCCCCTGGTACTCGGGTGCAACATTCCAGACGCTTTACTAACACTCTCCCCACTTGGAGAGTCAGTGCCTTTAACCTCCTGTTTGGCCCAGTTTGCAATTTCTGTGGAAAATGAACAGGAATAGGGAGAACCAATGAGAGACTAGGTGGAGGTGTCTGGACGGGCAAATTTAACTCTCATTTCCCACCAGGAAGAGGAATTAACCAAAGGCGCAGAATGCCGTGCCGGAACCAAACTAGGGCCTGAAGTAATCCTGCGATGTTGCGGCCAGCTCACAAGAAAGTGAGTTGAAGAAAGGAGCGCAGGGGCACTGTAATTCACAAACCTGCAGAGTTATAAATGACAGCTATCTTCCAAAAATATATTGAAGTAAGGCTGCCAAGAGGACTTGAAAGCGGGACAGAATTGCAGGAAACCGATTTCAGGCGGTAGACTGGAATTGCATGTAAAGCATAGGAAAAGAGGCAGAACGTCCACAATGATGCACTTGGCCAAAAAGGGCGTATGCGTTTTTTCCTGAATATATTCAGGAAAAAACGCATACGCGTTTTTTTGGCCAACCAAGCAAGCTTGCAAAGGAAATCTGCACTACAATGAAGTCTCACTGCCCCCCGGTCAAAAGGGCCATCTGAAAAAAGTGTAAAATCCAGAAAGGCAGGACAGGCCATGGAGAACTGGGAGCCTTGTTATGCTGATCGGCGGGATGTAAATTGCCAGCAGCCACTCTGGAGAAGTGTATGGTGTTTCCTGAAACATCCAAAAAACAAAGCAACAGAGCCTAGGGCACTTCCACTTATGGTCCTATAGCTTAGGGAAATTAAAATCAAAAAGACACAGCCACCCCAAAGTTTGGGACGGCTCTGTTTACAAGAACCTCGTTTACGGTACAAGTTCAATATCACAGAAAGCGAAAAATGGATAAAGAAGTTGTGGTACTTACGTACAATGCAATATCACTCAGCAATGAAATCTATGTCATCAGGTCCATAGCAGCATAATGAGTGGATTCAGTTACTTTGATTGTAAGTGAAATAAGTCACACAGAAAAGGAAACATCATAAGATATCACTAATACACGGAATGTAAACTTGGCTACACAGGAACTGAATTACAAAACAGAACAGGGTGTAAAATGTAGAAAACCAACTTATGCTTGCTTAAGGGGAGAGGTGAGTTGGGGTGCTGCATAAAACCAGAGATTAAAATTAGCACAGATACCGTTCCATAAGCCAAATATGTAATAGAAGAGAGCTACTCCTTGCTCAACGAAGTGGACTCAACACCCCATATTAAACGCCTAACAATATACCTGACTAGTAAGAATCTACCTGACTAGTAAGAATCTTAAACCGTATGGATTTATATGTCTCCGAAAGAGAATCAAGCGTGTGTACAGCAGCATAAACGCAGCAGTGATAGGACTGGTGAGGTTCGGTGAGCAAATGCAGACCCTTTGAAGTCATATTGCATGGTACCCATTCCATGGGTCTCAACTCTCCAGGTTTAAGGGATTCTTCCTTCAGCTAAAACATGCATGTGGAACCCAGAGTATGATCCACCGTGTGATCGGAAAACGTGTTCAAATGTGTCTCAGTTTTTGTCCCCTGGTACTCGGGTGCAACATTCCAGACGCTTTAATAACACTCCCCCACTTGGAGAGCCAGTGCCTTTAACCTCCTGTTTGGCCCAGTTTGCAATTTCTGTGGAAAATGAACAGGAAGAGGGAGAACCAAGGAGAGACTAGCTGGAGGTGTCCGGACGGGCAAATTTAACTCTCATTTTCCACCAGGAAGAGGAATTAACCAAAGGCTCAGCGTGCCATGCCGGAAGCACACTAGGGCCTGAAGCAATCCTGCGGTGTTGCGGCCAGCTCACAAGAAAGCGAGTTGAAGAAAGGAGCTCAGGGGCACTGTAATTCACAAACCTGCAGAGTTATAAGTAACAGTTATCGTCCAAAAATATATTGAAGTAAGGCTGCCAAGAGGACTTGAAAGCGGGGCAGAATTACAGGAAACCGATTTCAGGAGGTAGACTGGAATTGCATTGAAAGCATAGGAAAAGAGGCAGAACGTCCACAATGATGCACTTGGCCAAAAAGGGCGTATGCGTTTTTTCCTGAATATATTCAGGAAAAAACGCATACGCCCTTTTTGGCCAACCAAGCAAGCTTGCAAAGGAAATCTGCACTACAATGAAGTCTCCCTGCCCCCTGGTCAAAAGGGCCATCTGAAAAAAGTGTAAAATCCAGAAAGGCAGGACAGGCCAAGGAGAACTAGGAGCCTTCTTATGCTGATGGGCGGGATGTAAATTGCCAGCAGCCACTCTGGAGAAGTGTATGGTGTTTCCTGAAACATCCAAAAAACAAAGCAACAGAGCCTAGGGCACTTCCACTTATGGTCCTATAGCTTAGGGAAATTAAAATCAAAAAGACACAGCCATCACAAAGTTTGGGCCGGCTCTGTTTACAAGAACCTCGTTTAGGGTACAAGTTCAATATCACAGAAAGCTAAAAATGGATAAAGAAGTTGTGGTACTTACGTACAATGCAATATCACTCAGCAATGAAATCTATGTCATCAGGCCCGTAGCAGCATAATGAGTGGATTCAGGTACGATGATTCTAAGTGAAATAAGTCACACAGAAAAAGAAACATCATAAGATATCACTACTACACGGAATGTAAACTTGGCTACACAAGAACTGAATTAAAAAACAGAACAGGGTGTCAAATGTAGAAAACCAACTTATGCTTGCTTAAGGGGAAAGGTGAGTTGGGGTGCTGCATACAACAAGTGATTGAAATTAGCACAGATACCGTTCCATAAGCCAAATATGTAATAGACAAGAGCTACTCCTTGCTCAACGAAGTGGACTCAACACCCCATATTAAACGCCTAACAATATACCTGACTAGTAAGAATCTTAAAACCTATGGATTTATATGTCTCCGAAAGAGAATCAAGCGTGTGTACAGCGGCGTAAATGCAGCAGTGATAGGATTGTTGAGGTTTGGTGAGCAAATGCAGACCCTTTGAAGTCATATTGCATGGTACCCATTCCATGGGTCTCAACTCTCCATGTTTAAGGGATTCTTCCTTCAGCTAAAACATGCATGTGGAACCCAGAGTATGATCCACCGTGTGATTCGAAAACGTGTTCAAATGTGTCTCAGTTTTCGTCCCCTGGTACTCGGGTGCAACATTCCAGACGCTTTACTAACACTCTCCCCACTTGGAGAGTCAGTGCCTTTAACCTCCTGTTTGGCCCAGTTTGCAATTTCTGTGGAAAATGAACAGGAATAGGGAGAACCAATGAGAGACTAGGTGGAGGTGTCTGGACGGGCAAATTTAACTCTCATTTCCCACCAGGAAGAGGAATTAACCAAAGGCTCAGCATGCCGTGCCGGAACCAAACTAGGGCCTGAAGCAATCCTGTGGTGTTGCGGCCAGCTCACAAGAAAGCGAGTTGAAGAAAGGAGCTCAGGGGCACTGTAATTCACAAACCTGCAGAGTTATAAATGACAGCTAACTTCCAAAAATATATTGAAGTAAGGCTACCAAGAGGAGTTGAAAGAGGGGCAGAATTGCAGGAAACCGATTTCAGGAAGTAGACTGGAATTTCATGTAAAGCATAGGAAAAGAGGCAGAACGTCCACAATGATGCACTTGGCCAAAAAGTGTGTATGCGTTTTTTCCTGAATATATTCAGGAAAAAACGCATACGCCCTTTTTGGCCAACCAAGCAAGCTTGCAAAGGAAATCTGCACTACAATGAAGTCTCACTGCCCCCCGGTCAAAAGGGCCATCTGAAAAAAGTGTAAAATCCAGAAAGCCAGGACAGGCCATGGAGAAATGGGAGCCTTGTTATGCTGATGGGCAGGATGTAAATTGCCAGCAGCCACTCTGGAGAAGTGTATGGTGTTTCCTGAAACATCCAAAAAACAAAGCAACAGAGCCTAGGGCACTTCCACTTATGGTCCTATAGCTTAGGGAAATTAAAATCAAAAAGACACAGCCACCCCAAAGTTTGGGACGGCTGTGTTTACAAGAACCTCGTTTACGGTACAAGTTCAATATCACAGAAAGCGAAAAATGAATAAAGAAGTTGTGGTACTTACGTACAATGCAATATCACTCAGCAATGAAATCTATGTCATCAGGCCCGTGACAGCATAATGAGTGGATTCAGGTATGATGATTCTAAGAGAAATAAGTCACACAGAAAAAGAAACATCATAAGATATCACTACTACACGGAATGTAAACTTGGCTACACAGAAACTGAATTACAAAACAGAACAGCGTCTCAAATGTAGAAAACCAACTTACGCTTCCTTAATGGGAAAGGTGAGTTGGGGTGCGGCATAAAACCACAGACTGAAATTAGCACAGATACCGTTCCATAAGCCAAATATGTAATAGACAAGAGCTACTCCTTGCTCAACGATGTGGACTCAACACCCAATATTAAACGCCTAAGAATATACCTGACTAGTAAGAATCTTAAAACCTATGGATTTATATGTCTCTGAAAGAGAATCAAGCGTGTATACAGCGGCATAAACGCAGCAGTGATAGGATTGGTGAGGTTCGGTGAGCAAATGCAGACCCTTTGAAGTCATATTGCATGGTACCCATTCCATGGGTCTCAACTCTCCAGGTTTAAGGGATTCTTCCTTCAGCTAAAACATGCATGTGGAACCCAGAGTATGATCCACCGTGTGATCGGGAAACGTGTTCAAATGTGTCTCAGTTTTCGTCCCCTGGTACTCGAGTGCAACATTCCAGATGCTTTACTAACACTCTCCCCACTTGGAGAGTCAGTGCCTTTAACTTCTTGTTTGGCCCAGTTTGCAATTTCTGCGTAAGATAAACAGGAAGAGGGAGAACCAATGAGAGACTAGCTGGAGGTGTCTGGACGGGCAAATTTAACTCTCATTTCCCACCAGGAAGAGGAATTAACCAAAGGCTCAGCATGCGATGCCAGAACCAAACTAGGGCCTGAAGCAATCCTGCGGTGTTGCGGCCAGCTCACAAGAAAGCGAGTTGAAGAAAGGAGCTCAGGGGCACTGTAATTCACAAACCTGCAGTTATAAATGACAGCTATCGTCCAAAATATATTGAAGGAAGGCTGCCAAGAGGACTTGAAAGCGGGGCAGAATTGCAGGAAACCGATTTCAGGAGGTAGACTGGAATTGCATTGAAAGCATAGGAAAAGAGGCAGAACGTCCAAAATGATGCACTTGGCCAAAAAGGGCGTATGCGTTTTTTCCTGAATATATTCAGGAAAAAACGCATACGCCCTTTTTGGCCAACCAAGCAAGCTTGCAAAGGAAATCTGCACTACAATGAAGTCTCACTGCCCCCCGGTCAAAAGGGCTATCTGAAAAAAGTGTAAAATCCAGAAAGGCAGGACAGGCCATGGAGAACTGGGAGCCTTGTTATGCTGATGGGCAGGATGTAAATTGCCAACAGCCACTCTAGAGAAGTGTATGGTGTTTCCTGAAACATCAAAAAAACAAAGCAACAGAGCCTAGGGCACTTCCACTTATGGTCCTATAGCTTAGGGAAATTAAAATCAAAAAGACACAGCCACCCCAAAGTTTGGGACGGCTCTGTTTACAAGAACCTCGTTTACGGTACAAGTTGAATATCACAGAAAGCGAAAAATGGATAAAGAAGTTGTGGTACTTACGTACAATGCAATATCACTCAGCAATGAAATCTATGACATCAGGCCCGTAGCAGCATAATGAGTGGATTCAGGTATGATGATTCTAAGTGAAATAAGTCACACAGAAAAAGAAACATCATAAGATATCACTACTACACGGAATGTAAACTTGGCTACACAAGAACTGAATTACAAAACAGAAAAGGGCCTCAAATGTAGAAAACCAACTTATGCTTGCTTAAGGGGAAAGGTGAGTTGGGGTGCTTCATAAAACCAGAGATTGAAATTAGCACAGATACCTTTCCATAAGCCAAATATGTAATAGACAAGAGCTACTCCTTGCTCAACGAAGTGGACTCAACACCCCATATTAAACCCCTAAGAATATACCTGACTAGTAAGAATCTTAAAACCTATGGATATATATGTCTCCGAAAGAGAATCAAGTGTGTGTACAGCGGCATAAGCGTAGCAGTTATAGGATTGGTGAGGTTCGGTGAGCAAATGCAGACCCTTTGAAGTCATATTGCATGGTACCCATTCCATGGGTCTCAACTCTCCAGGTTTAAGGGATTCTTCCTTCAGCTAAAACATGCATGTGGAACCCAGAGTATGATCCACCGTGTGATCGGAAAACATGTTCAAATGTGTCTCAGTTTTCGTCCCAAGGTACTCGGGTGCAACATTCCAGATGCTTTACTAACACTCTCCCCACTTGGAGAGTCAGTGCCTTTAACCTCCTGTTTGGCCCAGTTTGCAATTTCTGTGGAAAATGAACAGGAATAGGGAGAACCAATGAGAGACTAGGTGGAGGTGTCCGGACGGGCAAATTTAACTCTCATTTCCCACCAGGAAGAGGAATTAACCAAAGGCTCAGCGTGCCATGCCGGAACCACACTAGGGCCCGAAGCAATCCTGCGGTGTTGCGGCCAGCTCACAAGAAAGCGAGTTGAAGAAAGGAGCTCAGGGGCACTGTAATTCACAAACCTGCAGAGTTATAAATGACAGCCATCTTCCAAAAATATATTAAAGTAAGTCTCCCAAGAGGACTTGAAAGCGGGGCAGAATTGCAGGAAACCGATTTCAGGAGGTAGACTGGAATTGCATGTAAAGCATAGGAAAAGAGGCAGAACGTCCACAATGATGCACTTGGCCAAAAAGGGCGTATGCGTTTTTTCCTGAATATATTCAGGAAAAAACGCATACGCCCTTTTTGGCCAACCAAGCAAGCTTGCAAAGGAAATCTGCACTACAATGAAGTCTCACTGCCCCCTGGTCAAAAGGGTCATCTGAAAAAAGTGTAAAATCCAGAAAGGCAGGACAGGCCAAGGAGAACTAGGAGCCTTCTTATGCTGATGGGCGGGATGTAAATTGCCAGCAGCCACTCTGGAGAAGTGTATGGTGTTTCCTGAAACATCCAAAAAACAAAGCAACAGAGCCTAGGGCACTTCCACTTATGGTCCTATAGCTTAGGGAAATTAAAATCAAAAAGACACAGCCATCACAAAGTTTGGGACGGCTCTGTTTACAAGAACCTCGTTTACGGTACAGGTTCAATATCGCAGAAAGCGAAAAATGGATAAAGAATTTGTGGTACTTACGTACAATGCAATATCACTCAGCAATGAAATCTATGTCATCAGGCCCGTGACAGCATAATGAGTGGATTCAGGTATGATGATTCTAAGAGAAATAAGTCACACAGAAAAAGAAACATCATAAGATATCACTACTACACGGAATGTAAACTTGGCTACACAGAAACTGAATTACAAAACAGAACAGCGTCTCAAATGTAGAAAACCAACTTACGCTTCCTTAATGGGAAAGGTGAGTTGGGGTGCGGCATAAAACCACAGATTGAAATTAGCACAGATACCGTTCCATAAGCCAAATATATAATAGACAAGAGCTACTCCTTGCTCAACGATGTGGACTCAACACCCAATATTAAACGCCTAAGAATATACCTGACTAGTAAGAATCTTAAAACCTATGGATTTATATGTCTCCGAAAGAGAATCAAGCGTGTATACAGCGGCATAAACGCAGCAGTGATAGGATAGGTGAGGTTCGGTGAGCAAATGCAGACCCTTTGAAGTCATATTGCATGGTACCCATTCCATGGGTCTCAACTCTCCAGGTTTAAGGGATTCTTCCTTCAGCTAAAACATGCATGTGGAACCCAGAGTATGATCCACCGTGTGATCGGGAAACGTGTTCAAATGTGTCTCAGTTTTCGTCCCCTGGTACTCGAGTGCAACATTCCAGACACTTTACTAACACTCTCCCCACTTGGAGAGTCATTGCCTTTAACCTCTTGTTTGGCCCAGTTTGCAATTTCTGCGTAAGATAAACAGGAAGAGGGAGAACCAATGAGAGACTAGCTGGAGGTGTCTGGACGGGCAAATTTAACTCTCATTTCCCACCAGGAAGAGGAATTAACCAAAGGCTCAGCATGCGATGCCGGAACCAAACTAGGGCCTGAAGCAATCCTGCGGTGTTGCGGCCAGCTCACAAGAAAGCGAGTTGAAGAAAGGAGCTCAGGGGCACTGTAATTCACAAACCTGCAGTTATAAATGACAGCTATCGTCCAAAATATATTGAAGGAAGGCTGCCAAGAGGACTTGAAAGCGGGGCAGAATTGCAGGAAACCGATTTCAAGAGGTAGACTGGAATTGCATGTAAAGCATAGGAAAAGAGGCAGAACGTCCAAAATGATGCACTTGGCCAAAAAGGGCGTATGCGTTTTTTCCTGAATATATTCAGGAAAAAACGCATACGCCCTTTTTGGCCAACCAAGCAAGCTTGCAAAGGACATCTGCACTACAATGAAGTCTCACTGCCCCCGGTCAAAAGGGCTATCTGATAAAAGTGTAAAATCCAGAAAGGCAGGACAGGCCATGGATAACTGGGAGCCTTGTTATGCTGATGGGCAGGATGTAAATTGCCAACAGCCACTCTGGAGAAGTGTATGGTGTTTCCTGAAACATCCAAAAAACAAAGCAACAGAGCCTAGGGCACTTCCACTTATGGTCCTATAGCTTAGGGAAATTAAAATAAAAAAGACACAGCCACCCCAAAGTTTGGGCCGGCTCTGTTTACAACAACCTCGTTTACCGTACAAGTTCAATATCACAGAAAGCGAAATATGTATAAAGAAGTTGTGGTACTTACGTACAATGCAATATCACTTAGCAATGAAATCTATGTCATCAGGCCCGTAGCAGCATAATGAGTGGATTCAGGTACGATTATTTTAAGTGAAATAAGTCACACAGAAAAAGAAACATCATAAGATATCACTACTACACGGAATGTAAACTTGGCTACACAGGAACTGAATTACAAAACAGAACAGGGTGTCAAATGTAGAAAACCAACTTATGCTTGCTTAAGGGGAAAGGTGAGTTGGGGTACGGCATAAAACCAGAGATTAAAATTAGCACAGGTACCGTTCCATAAGCCAAATATGTAATAGACAAGAGCTACTCCTTGCTCAACGAAGTGGACTCAACACCCCATATTAAACGCCTAAGAATATACCTGACTAGTAAGAATCTTAAAACCTATGGATTTATATGTCTCCAAAAGAGAATCAAGTATGTGTACAGCGGCATAAACGCAGCAGTGATAGGATTGGTGAGGTTTGGTGAGCAAATGCAGACTCTTTGAAGTCATATTGCATGGTACCCATTCCATGGGTCTCAACTCTCCAGGTTTAAGGGATTCTTCCTTCAGCTAAAACATGCATGTGGAACCCAGAGTATGATCCACCGTGTGATCGGGAAACGTGTTCAAATGTGTCTCAGTTTTCGTCCCCTGGTACTCGAGTGCAACATTCCAGATGCTTTACTAACACTCTCCCCACTTGGAGAGTCAGTGCCTTTAACTTCTTGTTTGGCCCAGTTTGCAATTTCTGCGTAAGATAAACAGGAAGAGGGAGAACCAATGAGAGACTAGCTGGAGGTGTCTGGACGGGCAAATTTAACTCTCATTTCCCACCAGGAAGAGGAATTAACCAAAGGCGCAGAATGCCGTGCCGGAACCAAACTAGGGCCTGAAGTAATCCTGCGATGTTGCGGCCAGCTCACAAGAAAGTGAGTTGAAGAAAGGAGCGCAGGGGCACTGTAATTCACAAACCTGCAGAGTTATAAATGACAGCTATCTTCCAAAAATATATTGAAGTAAGGCTGCCAAGAGGACTTGAAAGCGGGGCAGAATTGCAGGAAACCGATTTCAGGAGGTAGACTGGAATTGCATGTAAAGCATAGGAAAAGAGGCAGAACGTCCACAATGATGCACTTGGCCAAAAAGGGCGTATGCGTTTTTTCCTGAATATATTCAGGAAAAAACGCATACGCGTTTTTTTGGCCAACCAAGCAAGCTTGCAAAGGAAATCTGCACTACAATGAAGTCTCACTGCCCCCCGGTCAAAAGGGCCATCTGAAAAATGTGTAAAATCCAGAAAGGCAGGACAGGTCATGGAGAACTGGGAGCCTTGTTATGCTGATCGGCGGGATGTAAATTGCCAGCAGCCACTCTGGAGAAGTGTATGGTGTTTCCTGAAACATCCAAAAAACAAAGCAACAGAGCCTAGGGCACTTCCACTTATGGTCCTATAGCTTAGGGAAATTAAAATCAAAAAGACACAGCCACCCCAAAGTTTGGAACGGCTCTGTTTACAAGAACCTCGTTTACGGTACAAGTTCAATATCACACAAAGCGAAAAATGGATAAAGCAGTTGTGGTACTTACGTACAATGCAATATCACTCAGCAATGAAATCTATGTCATCAGGTCCATAGCAGCATAATGAGTGGATTCAGTTACTTTGATTGTAAGTGAAATAAGTCACACAGAAAAAGAAACATCATAAGATATCACTAATACACGGAATGTAAACTTGGCTACACAGGAACTGAATTACAAAACAGAACAGGGTGTAAAATGTAGAAAACCAACTTATGCTTGCTTAAGGGGAGAGGTGAGTTGGGGTGCTGCATAAAACCAGAGATTAAAATTAGCACAGATACCGTTCCATAAGCCAAATATGTAATAGACAAGAGCTACTCCTTGCTCAACGAAGTGGACTCAACACCCCATATTAAACGCCTAACAATATACCTGACTAGTAAGAATCTACCTGACTAGTAAGAATCTTAAACCGTATGGATTTATATGTCTCCAAAAGAGAATCAAGCGTGTGTACAGCGGCATAAACGCAGCAGTGATAGGATTGGTGAGGTTCGGAGAGCAAATGCAGACCCTTTGAAGTCATATTGCATGGTACCCATTCCATGGGTCTCAACTCTCCAGGTTTAAGGGATTCTTCCTTCAGCTAAAACATGCATGTGGAACCCAGAGTATGATCCACCATGTGATCGGGAAACGTGTTCAAATGTGTCTCAGTTTTCGTCCCCTGGTACTCGGGTGCAACATTCCAGACGCTTTACTCACACTCTCCCCACTTGGAGAGTCAGTGCCTTTAACCTCCTGTTTGGCCCAGTTTGCAATTTCTGTGGAAAATGAACAGGAATAGGGAGAACCAATGAGAGACTAGGTGGAGGTGTCTGGTCGGGCAAATTTAACTTTCATTTCCCACCAGGAAGAGGAATTAACCAAAGGCTCAGCGTGCCATGCCGGAACCACACTAGGGCCAGAAGCAATCCTGCGGTGTTGCGGCCAGCTCACAAGAAAGCGAGTTGAAGAAAGGAGCTCAGGGGCACTGTAATTCTCAAACCTGCAGAGTTATAAATGACAGCTATCTGCCAAAAATATATTGAAGTAAGGCTGCCAAGAGGGGTTGAAAGCGGGGCAGAATTGCAGGAAACCGATTTCAAGAGGTAGACTGGAATTGCATGTAAAGCATAGGAAAACAGGCAGAACGTCCACAATGATGCACTTGGCCAAAAAGGGCGTATGAGTTTTTTCCTGAATATATTCAGGAAAAAACACATACGCCCTTTTTGGCCAACCAAGCAAGCTTGCAAAGGAAATCTGCACTACAATGAAGTCTCACTGCCCCCCGGTCAAAAGGGACATCTGAAAAAAGTGTAAAATCCAGAAAGGCAGGACAGGCCATGGAGAACTGGGAGCCTAGTTATGCTGATGGGCGGGATGTAAATTGCAAGCAGCCACTCTGGAGAAGTGTATGGTGTTTCCTGAAACATCCAAAAAACAAAGCAACAGAGCCTAGGGCACTTCCACTTATGGTCCTATAGCTTAGGGAAATTAAAATCAAAAAGACACAGCCACCCCAAAGTTTGGGACGGCTCTGTTTACAAGAACCTCGTTTACGGTACAAGTTCAATATCACAGAAAGCGAAAAATGGATAAAGAAGTTGTGGTACTTACGTACAATGCAATATCACTCAGCAATGAAATCTATGTCATCAGGCCCGTAGCAGCATAATGAGTGGATTCAGGTACGATGATTCTAAGTGAAATTAGTCACACAGAAAAAGAAATATCATAAGATATCACTAATACACAGAATGTAAACTTGGCTACACAAGAACTGAATTACAAAACAGAACAGGGTGTCAAATGTAGAAAACCAACTTATGCCATCTTACGGGGAGAGGTGAGTTGGGGTGCTGCATAAAACCAGAGATTAAAATTAGCACAGATACCGTTCTATAAGCCAAATATGTAATAGACAAGAGCTACTCCTTGCTCAACGAAGTGGACTCAACATCCCATATTAAACGCCTAACAATATACCTGACTAGTAAGAATCTTAAAACCTATGGATTTATATGTCTCCGAAAGAGAATCAAGTGTGTGTACAGCAGCATAAACGCAGCAGTGATAGGATTGATGAGGTTCGGTGAGCAAATGCAGACCCTTTGAAGTCATATTGCATGGTACCCATTCCATGGGTCTCAACTCTCCATGTTTAAGGGATTCTTCCTTCAGCTAAAACATGCATGTGGAACCCAGAGTATGATCCACCGTGTGATCGGAAAACGTGTTCAAATGTGTCTCAGTTTTCGTCCCCTGGTACTCGGGTGCAACATTCCAGACGCTTTACTAACACTCTCCCCACTTGGAGAGTCAGTGCCTTTAACCTCCTGTTTGGCCCAGTTTGCAATTTCTGTGGAAAATGAACAGGAATAGGGAGAACCAATGAGAGACTAGGTGGAGGTGTCTGGACGGGCAAATTTAACTCTCATTTCCCACCAGGAAGAGGAATTAACCAAAGGCTCAGAATGCAGTGCTGGAACCAAACTAGGGCCTGAAGCAATCCTGCGGTGTTGCGGCCAGCTCACAAGAAAGCGAGTTGAAGAAAGGAGCTCAGGGGCACTGTAATTCACAAACCTGCAGAGTTATAAATGACAGCTATCTTCCAAAAATATATTGAAATAAGGCTGCCAAGAGGAGTTGAAACCGGGGCAGAATTGCAGGAAACCCGATTTCAGGAGGTAGACTGGAATTGCATGTAAAGCCTAGGAAAAGAGGCAGAACGTCCACAATGATGCACTTGGCCAAAAAGGGCGTATGCGTTTTTTCCTGAATATATTCAGGAAAAAACGCATACGCCCTTTTTGGCCAACCAAGCAAGCTTGCAAAGGAAATCTGCACTACAATGAAGTCTCACTGCCCGCCGGTCAAAAGGGCCATCTGAAAAAAGTGTAAAATCCAGAAAGGCAGGACAGGCCATGGAGAACTGGGAGCCTAGTTATGCTGATGGGCGGGATGTAAGTTGCCAGCAGCCACTCTGGAGAAGTGTATGGTGTTTCCTGAAACATCCAAAAAACAAAGCAACAGAGCCTAGGGCACTTCCACTTATGGTCCTATAGCTTAGGGAAATTAAAATCAAAAAGACACAGCCACCCCAAAGTTTGGGACGGCTCTGTTTACAAGAACCTCGTTTACGGTACAAGTTCAATATCAGAGAAAGCTAAAATTGGATAAAGAAGTTGTGGTACTTACGTACAATGCAATATCACTCAGCAATGAAATCTATGTCATCAGGCCCGTAGCAGCATAATGAGTGGATTCAGGTACGATGATTCTAAGTGAAATTAGTCACACAGAAAAAGAAACATCATAAGATATCACTAATACACGGAATGTAAACTTGGCTACACAAGAACGGAATTACAAAACAGAACAGGGTGTCAAATGTAGAAAACCAACTTATGCTTGCTTAAGGGGAAGGGTGAGTTGGGGTGCTGCATAAAACCAGAGATTGAAATTAGCACAGGTACCGTTCCATAAGCCAAATATGTAATAGACAAGAGCTACTCCTTGCTCAACGAAGTGGACTCAACACCACATATTAAACGCCTAAGAATATACCTGACTAGTAAGAATCTTAAAACCTATGGATTTATATGTCTCCGAAAGAGAATCAAGTGTGTGTACAGTGGCATAAACGCAGCAGTGATAGGATTGGTGAGGTTCGGTGAGCAAATGCAGACCCTTTGAAGTCATATTGCATAATACCCATTCCATGGGTCTCAACTCTCCATGTTTAAGGGATTCTTCCTTCAGCTAAAACATGCATGTGGAACCCAGAGTATGATCCACCGTGTGATCAGAAAACGTGTTCAAATGTGTCTCAGTTTTCGTCCCCTGGTACTCGGGTGCAACATTCCAGACGCTTTACTAACACTCTCCCCACTTGGAGAGTCGGTGCCTTTAACCTCCTGTTTGGCCCCGTTTGCAATTTCTGTGGAAAATGAACAGGAATAGGGAGAACCAATGAGAGACTAGGTGGAGGTGTCTGGACGGGCAAATTTAACTCTCATTTCCCACCAGGAAGAGGAATTAACCAAAGGCTCAACATGCCATGCCGGAACCAAACTAGGGCCTGAAGCAATCCTGCGGTGTTGCGGCCAGCTCACAAGAAAGCGAGTTGAAGAAAGGAGCTCAGGGGCACTGTAATTCACAAACCTGCAGAGTTATAAATGACAGCTATCTTCCAAAAATATATTGAAGTAAGGTAGCCAAGAATAGTTGAAAGCGGGGAAGAACTGCAGGAAACCGATTGCAGGAGGTAGACTGGAATTGCATGTAAACCATAGGAAAAGAGGCAGAACGTCCACAATGATGCACTTGGCCAAAAAGGGCGTATGCGTTTTTTCCTGAATATATTCAGGAAAAAACGTATACGCACTTTTTGGCCAACCAAGCAACCTTGCAAAGGAAATCTGCACTACAATGAAGTCTCACTGCCCGCCGGTCAAAAGGGCCATCTGAAAAAAGTGTAAAATCCAGAAAGGCAGGACAGGCCATGGAGAACTGGGAGCCTTGTTATGCTGATGGGCGGGATGTAAATTGCCAGCAGCCACTCTGGAGAAGTGTATGGTGTTTCCTGAAACATCCAAAAAACAAAGCAACAGAGCCTAGGGCACTTCCACTTATGGTCCTATAGCTTAGGGAAATTAAAATCAAAAAGACACAGCCACCCCAAAGTTTGGGACGGCTCTGTTTACAAGAACCTCGTTTACGGTACAAGTTGAATATCACAGAAAGCGAAAAATGGATAAAGAAGTTGTGGTACTTACGTACAATGCAATATCACTCAGCAATGAAATCTATGTCATCAGGCCCGTAGCAGCATAATGAGTGGATTCAGGTACGATGATTCTAAGTGAAATTAGTCACACAGAAAAAGAAACATCATAAGATATCACTAATACACGGAATGTAAACTTGGCTACACAAGAACTGAATTACAAAACAGAACAGGGTGTCAAATGTAGAAAACCAACTTATGCTTGCTTAAGGGGAAAGGTGAGTTGGGGTGCTGCATAAAACCAGAGATTGAAATTAGCACAGATACCGTTCCATAAGCCAAATATGTAATAGACAAGAGCTACTCCTTGCTCAACGAAGTGGACTCAACACCCCATATTAAACGCCTAACAATATACCTGACTAGTAAGAATCTTAAAACCTATGGATTTATATGTCTCCAAAAGAGAATCAAGTGTGTGTACAGTGGCATAAACGCAGCAGTGATAGGATTGGTGAGGTTCGGTGAGCAAATGCAGACCCTTTGAAGTCATATTGCATGGTACCCATTCCATGGGTCTCAACTCACCAGGTTTAAGGGATTCTTCCTTCAGCTAAAACATGCATGTGGAACCCAGAGTATGATCCACCGTGTAATCGGAAAACGTGTTCAAATGTGTCTCAGTTTTCGTCCCCTGGTACTCGGGTGTAACATTCCAGACGCTTTAGTAACACTCTCCCCACTTGGAGAGTCAGTGCCTTTAACCTCCTGTTTGGCCCAGTTTGCAATTTCTGTGGAAAATGAACAGGAATAGGGAGAACCAATGAGAGACTAGGTGGAGGTGTCTGGACGGGCAAATTTAACTCTCATTTCCCACCAGGAAGAGGAATTAACCAAAGGCTCAGAATGCCGTGCCGGAAACAAACTAGGGCCTGAAGCAATCCTGCGGTGTTGCGGCCAGCTCACAAGAAAGCGAGTTGAAGAAAGGAGCTCAGGGGCACTGTAATTCACAAACCTGCAGAGTTATAAATGACAGCTATCTTCCAAAAATATATTGAAGTAAGGCAGCCAAGAGGACTTGAAACCGGGGCAGAATTGCAGGAAACCGATTTCAGGAGGTAGACTGGAATTGCATGTAAAGCATAGGAAAAGAGGCAGAACGTCCACAATGATGCACTTGGCCAAAAAGTGCGTATGCGTTTTTTCCTGAATATATTCAGGAAAAAACGCATACGCCCTTTTTGGCCAAGCAAGCAACCTTGCAAAGGAAATCTGCACTACAATGAAGTCTCACTGCCCGCCGGTCAAAAGGGCCATCTGAAAAAAGTGTAAAATCCAGAAAGGCAGGACAGGCCATGGAGAACTGGGAGCCTTGTTATGCTGATAGGCGGGATGTAAATTGCCAGCAGCCACTCTGGAGAAGTGTATGGTGTTTCCTGAAACATCCAAAAAACAAAGCAACAGAGCCTAGGGCACTTCCACTTATGGTCCTATAGCTTAGGGAAATTAAAATCAAAAAGACACAGCCACCCCAAAGTTTGGGACGGCTGTGTTTACAAGAATCTCGTTTACGGTACAAGTTCAATATCACAGAAAGCGAAAAATGAATAAAGAAGTTGTGGTACTTACGTACAATGCAATATCACTCAGCAATGAAATCTATGTCATCAGGCCCGTGACAGCATAATGAGTGGATTCAGGTATGATGATTCTAAGAGAAATAAGTCACACAGAAAAAGAAACATCATAAGATATCACTACTACACGGAATGTAAACTTGGCTACACAGAAACTGAATTACAAAACAGAACAGCGTCTCAAATGTAGAAAACCAACTTACGCTTCCTTAATGGGAAAGGTGAGTTGGGGTGCGGCATAAAACCACAGACTGAAATTAGCACAGATACCGTTCCATAAGCCAAATATGTAATAGACAAGAGCTACTCCTTGCTCAACGATGTGGACTCAACACCCAATATTAAACGCCTAAGAATATACCTGACTAGTAAGAATCTTAAAACCTATGGATTTATATGTCTCCGAAAGAGAATCAAGCGTGTATTCAGCGGCATAAACGCAGCAGTGATAGGATTGGTGAGGTTCGGTGAGCAAATGCAGACCCTTTGAAGTCATATTGCATGGTACCCATTCCATGGGTCTCAACTCTCCAGGTTTAAGGGATTCTTCCTTCAGCTAAAACATGCATGTGGAACCCAGAGTATGATCCACCGTGTGATCGGGAAACGTGTTCAAATGTGTCTCAGTTTTCGTCCCCTGGTACTCGAGTGCAACATTCCAGATGCTTTACTAACACTCTCCCCACTTGGAGAGTCAGTGCCTTTAACTTCTTGTTTGGCCCAGTTTGCAATTTCTGCGTAAGATAAACAGGAAGAGGGAGAACCAATGAGAGACTAGCTGGAGGTGTCTGGACGGGCAAATTTAACTCTCATTTCCCACCAGGAAGAGGAATTAACCAAAGGCTCAGCGTGCCATGCCAGAACCACACTAGGGCCAGAAGCAATCCTGCGGTGTTGCGGCCAGCTCACAAGAAAGCGAGTTGAAGAAAGGAGCTCAGGGGCACTGTAATTCTCAAACCTGCAGAGTTATAAATGACAGCTATCTGCCAAAAATATATTGAAGTAAGGCTGCCAAGAGGGGTTGAAAGCGGGGCAGAATTGCAGGAAACCGATTTCAAGAGGTAGACTGGAATTGCATGTAAAGCATAGGAAAACAGGCAGAACGTCCACAATGATGCACTTGGCCAAAAAGGGCGTATGAGTTTTTTCCTGAATATATTCAGGAAAAAACACATACGCCCTTTTTGGCCAACCAAGCAAGCTTGCAAAGGAAATCTGCACTACAATGAAGTCTCACTGCCCCCCGGTGAAAAGGGACATCTGAAAAAAGTGTAAAATCCAGAAAGGCAGGACAGGCCATGGAGAACTGGGAGCCTAGTTATGCTGATGGGCGGGATGTAAATTGCAAGCAGCCACTCTGGAGAAGTGTATGGTGTTTCCTGAAACATCCAAAAAACAAAGCAACAGAGCCTAGGGCACTTCCACTTATGGTCCTACAGCTTAGGGAAATTAAAATCAAAAAGACACAGCCACCCCAAAGTTTGGGACGGCTCTGTTTACAAGAACCTCGTTTACGGTACAAGTTCAATATCACAGAAAGCGAAAAATGGATAAAGAAGTTGTGGTACTTACGTACAATGCAATATCACTCAGCAATGAAATCTATGTCATCAGGCCCGTAGCAGCATAATGAGTGGATTCAGGTACGATGATTCTAAGTGAAATTAGTCACACAGAAAAAGAAATATCATAAGATATCACTAATACACAGAATGTAAACTTGGCTACACAAGAACTGAATTACAAAACAGAACAGGGTGTCAAAGGTAGAAAACCAACTTATGCCATCTTACGGGGAGAGGTGAGTTGGGGTGCTGCATAAAACCAGAGATTAAAATTAGCACAGATACTGTTCTATAAGCCAAATATGTAATAGACAAGAGCTACTCCTTGCTCAACGAAGTGGACTCAACACCCCATATTAAACGCCTAACAATATACCTGACTAGTAAGAATCTTAAAACCTATGGATTTATATGTCTCCGAAAGAGAATCAAGTGTGTGTACAGCAGCATAAACGCAGCAGTGATAGGATTGATGAGGTTCGGTGAGCAAATGCAGACCCTTTGAAGTCATATTGCATGCTACCCATTCCATGGGTCTCAACTCACCAGGTTTAAGGGATTCTTCCTTCAGCTAAAACATGCATGTGGAACCCAGAGTATGATCCACCGTGTGATCGGAAAACGTGTTGAAATGTGTCTCAGTTTTCGTCCCCTGGTACTCGGGTGCAACATTCCAGACGCTTTACTAACACTCTCCCCACTTGGAGAGTCAGTGCCTTTAACCTCCTGTTTGGCCCAGTTTGCAATTTCTGTGGAAAATGAACAGGAATAGGGAGAACCAATGAGAGTCTAGGTGGAGGTGTCTGGACGGGCAAATTTAACTCTCATTTCCCACCAGGAAGAGGAATTAACCAAAGGCTCAGAATGCGATGCCGGAACCAAACTAGGGCCTGAAGCAATCCTGCGGTGTTGCGGCCAGCTCACAAGAAAGCGAGTTGAAGAAAGGAGCTCAGGGGCACTGTAATTCACAAACCTGCAGAGTTATAAATGACAGCTATCTGCCAAAAATATATTGAAGTAAGGCTGCCAAGAGGAGTTGAAACCGGGGCAGAATTGCAGGAAACCCGATTTCAGGAGGTAGACTGGAATTGCATGTAAAGCATAGGAAAAGAGGCAGAACGTCCACAATGATGCACTTGGCCAAAAAGGGCGTATGCGTTTTTTCCTGAATATATTCAGGAAAAAACGCATACGCCCTTTTTGGCCAACCAAGCAAGCTTGCAAAGGAAATCTGCACTACAATGAAGTCTCACTGCCCCCCGGTCAAAAGGGCCATCTGAATAAAGTGTAAAATCCAGAAAGGCAGGACAGGCCATGGAGAACTGGGAGCCTAGTTATGCTGATGGGCGGGATGTAAGTTGCCAGCAGCCACTCTGGAGAAGTGTATGGTGTTTCCTAAAACATCCAAAAAACAAAGCAACAGAGCCTAGGGCACTTCCACTTATGGTCCTATAGCTTAGGGAAATTAAAATCAAAAAGACACAGCCACCCCAAAGTTTGGGACGGCTCTGTTTACAAGAACCTCGTTTACGGTACAAGTTCAATATCACAGAAAGCGAAAAATGGATAAAGAAGTTGTGGTACTTACGTACAATGCAATATCACTCAGCAATGAAATCTATGTCATCAGGCCCGTAGCAGCATAATGAGTGGATTCAGGTACGATGATTCTAAGTGAAATTAGTCACACAGAAAAAGAAACATCATAAGATATCACTAATACATGGAATGTAAACTTGACCTCACAAGAACCGGATTACAAAACAGAACAGGGTGTCAAATGTAGAAAACCAACTTATGCTTGCTTAAGTGGAAAGGTGAGTTGGGGTGCTGCATAAAACCAGAGATTGAAATTAGCACAGATACCGTTCCATAAGCCAAATATGTAATAGACAAGAGCTACTCCTTGCTCAACGAAGTGGACTCAACACCCCATATTAAACGCCTAACAATATACCTGACTAGTAAGAATCTTAAAACCTATGGATTTATATGTGTCCGAAAGAGAATCAAGTGTGTGTACAGCGGCATAAACGCAGCAGTGATAGGATTGGTGAGGTTCGGTGAGCAAATGCAGACCCTTTGAAGTCATATTGCATGGTACCCATTCCATGGGTCTCAACTCACCAGGTTTAAGGGATTCTTCCTTCAGCTAAAACATGCATGTGGAACCCAGAGTATGATCCACCGTGAGATCGGAAAACGTGTTCAAATTTATCTCAGTTTTCGTCCCCTGGTACTCGGGTGCAACATTCCAGACGCTTTACTAACACTCTCCCCACTTGGAGAGTCAGTGCCTTTAACCTCCTGTTTGGCCCAGTTTGCAATTTCTGTGGAAAATGAACAGGAATAGGGAGAACCAATGAGAGACTAGGTGGAGGTGTCTGGACGGGCAAATTTAACTCTCATTTCCCACCAGGAAGAGGAATTAACCAAAGGCTCAGAATGCCGTGCCGGAACCAAACTAGGGCCTGAAGCAATCCTGCGGTGTTGCGGCCAGCTCACAAGAAAGCGAGTTGAAGAAAGGAGCTCAGGGGCACTGTAATTCACAAACCTGCAGAGTTATAAATGACAGCTATCTGCCAAAAATATATTGAAGTAAGGCTGCCAAGAGGAGTTGAAACCGGGGCAGAATTGCAGGAAACCCGATTTCAGGAGGTAGACTGGAATTGCATGTAAAGCATAGGAAAAGAGGCAGAACGTCCACAATGATGCACTTGGCCAAAAAGGGCGTATGCGTTTTTTCCTGAATATATTCAGGAAAAAACGCATACGCCCTTTTTGGCCAACCAAGCAAGGTTGCAAAGGAAATCTGCACTACAATGTAGTCTCACTGCCCGCCGGTCAAAAGGGCCATCTGAAAAAAGTGTAAAATCCAGAAAGGCAGGACAGGCCATGGAGAACTGGGAGCCTAGTTATGCTGATGGGCGGGATGTAAGTTGCCAGCAGCCACTCTGGAGAAGTGTATGGTGTTTCCTGAAACATCCAAAAAACAAAGCAACAGAGCCTAGGGCACTTCCACTTATGGTCCTATAGCTTAGGGAAATTAAAATCAAAAAGACACAGCCACCCCAAAGTTTGGGACGGCTCTGTTTACAAGAACCTCGTTTATGGTACAAGTTCAATATCACAGAAAGCTAAAAATGGATAAAGAAGTTGTGGTACTTACGTACAATGCAATATCACTCAGCAATGAAATCTATGTCATCAGGCCCGTAGAAGCGTAATGAGTGGATTCAGCTACGATGATTCTAAGTGAAATTAGTCACACAGAAAAAGAAACATCATAAGATATCACTACTACACGGAATGTAAACTTGGCTACACAAGAACTGAATTACAAAACAGAACAGGGTGTCAAATGTAGAAAACCAACTTATGCTTGCTTAAGGGGAAGGGTGAGTTGGGGTGCTGCATAAAACCAGAGATTGAAATTAGCACAGATACCGTTCCATAAGCCAAATATGTAATAGACAAGACCTACTCCTTGCTCAACGAAGTGGACTCAACACCCCATATTAAACGCCTAAGAATATACCTGACTAGTAAGAATCTACCTGACTAGTAAGAATCTTAAACCCTATGGATTTATATGTCTCTGAAAGAGAATCAAGCGTGTGTACAGCGGCATAAACGCAGCAGTGATAGGATTGGTGAGGTTCGGTGAGCAAATGCAGACCCTTTGAAGTCATATTGCATGATACCCATTCCATGGGTCTCAACTCTCCATGTTTAAGGGATTCTTCCTTCAGCTAAAACATGCATGTGGAACCCAGAGTATGATCCACCATGTGATCGGGAAACGTGTTCAAATGTGTCTCAGTTTTCGTGCCCTGGTACTCGGGTGCAACATTCCAGACGCTTTACTAACACTCTCCCCACTTGGAGAGTCAGTGCCTTTAACCTCCTGTTTGGCCCAGTTTGCAATTTCTGTGGAAAATGAACAGGAATAGGGAGAACCAATGAGAGACTAGGTGGAGGTGTCCAGACGGGCAAATTTAACTCTCATTTCCCACCAGGAAGAGGAATTAACCAAAGGCTCAGCGTGCCATGCCGGAACCACACTAGGGCCAGAAGCAATCCTGCGGTGTTGCGGCCAGCTCACAAGAAAGCGAGTTGAAGAAAGGAGCTCAGGGGCACTGTAATTCACAAACCTGCAGAGTTATAAATGACAGCTATCTTCCAAAAATATATTGAAGTAAGGCTGCCAAGAGGAGTTGAAAGCAGGGCAGAATTGCAAGAAACCGATTTCAGGAGGTAGACTGGAATTGCATGTAAAGCATAGGAAAAGAGGCAGAACGTCCACAATGATGCACTTGGCCAAAAAGGGCGTATGTGTTTTTTCCTGAATATTCAGGAAAAAACACATACGCCCTTTTTGGCCAACCAAGCAAGCTTGCAAAGGAAATCTGCACTACAATGAAGTCTCACTGCCCCCCGGTCAAAAGGGCCATCTGAAAAAAGTGTAAAATCCAGAAAGGCAGGACAGGCCATGGAGAACTGGGAGCCCTGTTATGCTGATGGGCGGGATGTAAATTGCCAGCAGCCACTCTGGAGAAGTGTATGGTGTTTCCTGAAACATCCAAAAAACAAAGCAACAGAGCCTAGGGCACTTCCACTTATGGTCCTATAGCTTAGGGAAATTAAAATCAAAAAGACACAGCCACCCCAAAGTTTGGGACGGCTCTGTTTACAAGAACCTCGTTTACGGTACAAGTTGAATATCACAGAAAGCGAAAAATGGATAAAGAAGTTGTGGTACTTACGTACAATGCAATATCACTCAGCAATGAAATCTATGTCATCAGGCCCGTAGCAGCATAATGAGTGGATTCAGGTACGATGATTCTAAGTGAAATAAGTCACACAGAAAAAGAAACATCATAAGATATCACTACTACACGGAATGTAAACTTGGCTACACAAGAACTGAATTACAAAACAGAACAGGGTGTCAAATGTAGAAAACCAACTTATGCTTGCTTAAGGGGAAAGGTGAGTTGGGGTGCGGCATAAAACCAGAGATTGAAATTAGCACAGATACCGTTCCATAAGCCAAATATGTAATAGACAAGAGCTACTCCTTGCTCAACGAAGTGGACCCAACACCCCATATTAAACGCCTAAGAATATACCTGACTAGTAAGAATCTACCTGACTAGTAAGATTCTTAAACCCTATGGATTTATATGTCTCTGAAAGAGAATCAAGCGTGTGTACAGCGGCATAAACGCAGCAGTGATAGGATTGGTGAGGTTCGTTGAGCAAATGCAGACCCTTTGAAGTCATATTTCATGATACCCATTCCATGGGTCTCAACTCTCCATGTTTAAGGGATTCTTCCTTCAGCTAAAACATGCATGTGGAACCCAGAGTATGATCCACCATGTGATCGGGAAACGTGTTCAAATGTGTCTCAGTTTTCGTCCCCTGGTACTCAGGTGCAACATTCCAAACGCTTTACTAACACTCTCCCCACTTGGAGAGTCAGTGCCTTTAACCTCCTGTTTGGCCCAGTTTGCAATTTCTGTGGAAAATGAACAGGAATAGGGAGAACCAATGAGAGACTAGGTGGAGGTGTCCAGACGGGCAAATTTAACTCTCATTACCCACCAGGAAGAGGAATTAACCAAAGGCTCAGCGTGCCATCCCGGAATCACACTAGGGCCAGAAGCAATCCTGTGGTGTTGCGGCCAGCTCACAAGAAAGCGAGTTGAAGAAAGGAGCTCAGGGGCACTGTAATTCACAAACCTGCAGAGTTATAAATGACAGCTATCTTCCAAAAATATATTGAAGTAAGGCTGCCAAGAGGAGTTGAAAGCGGGGCAGAATTGCAGGAAACCGATTTCAGGAGGTAGACTGGAATTGCATGTAAAGCATAGGAAAACAGGCAGAACGTCCACAATGATGCACTTGGCCAAAAAGGACGTATGTGTTTTTACCTGAATATTCAGGAAAAAACACATACGCCCTTTTTGGCCAACCAAGCAAGCTTGCAAAGGAAATCTGCACTACAATGAAGTCTCACTGCCCCCCGGTCAAAAGGGCCATCTAAAAAAAGTGTAAAATCCAGAAAGGCAGGACAGGCCATGGAGAACTGGGAGCCTTGTTATGCTGATCGGCGGGATGTAAATTGCCAGCAGCCACTCTGGAGAAGTGTATGGTGTTTCCTGAAACATCCAAAAAACAAAGCAACAGAGCCTAGGGCACTTCCACTTATGGTCCTATAGCTTAGGGAAATTAAAATCAAAAAGACACAGCCACCCCAACGTTTGGGACGGCTCTGTTTACAAGAACCTCGTTTACGGTACAAGTTGAATATCACAGAAAGCGAAAAATGGATAAAGAAGTTGTGGTACTTACGTACAATGCAATATCCCTCAGCAATGAAATCTATGTCATCAGGCCCATAGCAGCATAATGAGTGGATTCAGGTACGATGATTCTAAGTGAAATAAGTCACACAGAAAAAGAAACATCATAAGATATCACTACTACACGGAATGTAAACTTGGCTACACAGGAACTGAATTACAAAACAGAACAGGGTGTCAAATGTAGAAAACCAACTTATGCTTGCTTAAGGGGAAAGGTGAGTTGGGGTGCTGCATACAACCAGAGATTGAAATTAGCACGGATACCGTTCCATAAGCCAAATATGTAATAGACAAGAGCTACTCCTTGCTCAACGAAGTGGACTCAACACCCCATATTAAACGCCTAAGAATATACCTGACTAGTAAGAATCTTAAAACCTATGGATTTATATGTCTCCGAAAGAGAATCAAGCGTGTGTACAGTGGCATAAACGCAGCAGTAATAGTATTGGTGACGTTCGGTGAGCAAATGCAGACCCTTTGAAGTCATATTGCATGGTACCCATCCATGGGTCTCAACTCTCCATGTTTAAGGGATTCTTCCTTCAGCTAAAACATGCATGTGGAACCCAGAGTATGATCCACCGTGTGATCAGAAAACGTGTTCAAATGTGTCTAAGTTTTCGTCCCCTGGTACTCGGGTGCAACATTCCAGACGCTTTACTAACACTCTCCCCACTTGGAGAGTCGGTGCCTTTAACCTCCTGTTTGGCCCAGTTTGCAATTTCTGTGGAAAATGAACAGGAATAGGGAGAACCAATGAGAGACTAGGTGGAGGTGTCTGGACGGGCAAATTTAACTCTCATTTCCCACCAGGAAGAGGAATTAACCAAAGGCACAACATGCCATGCCGGAACCAAACTAGGGCCTGAAGCAATCCTGCGGTGTTGCGGCCAGCTCACAAGAAAGCGAGTTGAAGAAAGGAGCTAAGGGGCACTGTAATTCACAAACCTGCAGAGTTAAAAATGACAGCTATCTTCCAAAAATATATTGAAGTAAGGCAGCCAAGAGGACTTGAAAGCGGGGCAGAATTGCAGGAAACCGATTTCAAGAGGTAGACTGGAATTGCATGTAAAGCATAGGAAAAGAGGCAGAACGTCCACAATGATGCACTTGGCCAAAAAGGGCGTATGCGTTTTTTCCTGAATATATTCAGGAATAAACGCATACGCCCTTTTTGGCCAAACAAGCAAGCTTGCAAAGGAAATCTGCACTACAATGAAGTCTCACTGCCCCCCGGTAAAAGGGCCATCTGAAAAAAGTGTAAAATCCAGAAAGGCAGGACAGGCCAAGGAGAACTAGGAGCCTTCTTATGCTGATGGGCGGGATGTAAATTGCCAGCAGCCACTCTGGAGAAGTGTATGGTGTTTCCTGAAACATCCAAAAAACAAAGCAACAGAGCCTAGGGCACTTCCACTTATGGTCCTATAGCTTAGGGAAATTAAAATCTAAAAGACACAGCCACCCCAAAGTTTGGGACAGCTCTGTTTACAAGAACCTCGTTTACGGTACAAGTTCAATATCACAGAAAGCGAAAAATGGATAAAGAAGTTGTGGTACTTACGTACAATGCAATATCACTCAGCAATGAAATCTATGTCATCAGGCCCATAGCAGCATAATGAGTGGATTCAGGTACGATGATTGTAAGTGAAATGAGTCGCACAGAAAAAGAAACATCATAAGTTATCACTACTACACGGAATGTAAACTTGGCTACACAGGAACTGAATTACAAAACAGAACAGCGTGTCAAATGTAGAAAACCAACTTATGCTTGCTTAAGGGGAAAGGTGAGTTGGGGTGCTGCATAAAACCAGAGATTGAAATTAGCACAGATACTGTTCCATAAGCCAAATATGTAATAGACAAGAGCTACTCCTTGCTCAACGAAGTGGACTCAACACCCCATATTAAACGCCTAAGAATATACCTGACTAGTAAGAATCTTAAAACCTATGGATTTATATGTCTCCGAAAGAGAATCAAGCGTGTATTCAGCGGCATAAACGCAGCAGTGATAGGATTGGTGAGGTTCGGTGAGCAAATGCAGACCCTTTGAAGTCATATTGCATGGTACCCATTCCATGGGTCTCAACTCTCCAGGTTTAAGGGATTCTTCCTTCAGCTAAAACATGCATGTGGAACCCAGAGTATGATCCACCGTGTGATCGGGAAACGTGTTCAAATGTGTCTCAGTTTTCGTCCCCTGGTACTCGAGTGCAACATTCCAGATGCTTTACTAACACTCTCCCCACTTGGAGAGTCAGTGCCTTTAACTTCTTGTTTGGCCCAGTTTGCAATTTCTGCGTAAGATAAACAGGAAGAGGGAGAACCAATGAGAGACTAGCTGGAGGTGTCTGGACGGGCAAATTTAACTCTCATTTCCCACCAGGAAGAGGAATTAACCAAAGGCTCAGCGTGCCATGCCAGAACCACACTAGGGCCAGAAGCAATCCTGCGGTGTTGCGGCCAGCTCACAAGAAAGCGAGTTGAAGAAAGGAGCTCAGGGGCACTGTAATTCTCAAACCTGCAGAGTTATAAATGACAGCTATCTGCCAAAAATATATTGAAGTAAGGCTGCCAAGAGGGGTTGAAAGCGGGGCAGAATTGCAGGAAACCGATTTCAAGAGGTAGACTGGAATTGCATGTAAAGCATAGGAAAACAGGCAGAACGTCCACAATGATGCACTTGGCCAAAAAGGGCGTATGAGTTTTTTCCTGAATATATTCAGGAAAAAACACATACGCCCTTTTTGGCCAACCAAGCAAGCTTGCAAAGGAAATCTGCACTACAATGAAGTCTCACTGCCCCCCGGTGAAAAGGGACATCTGAAAAAAGTGTAAAATCCAGAAAGGCAGGACAGGCCATGGAGAACTGGGAGCCTAGTTATGCTGATGGGCGGGATGTAAATTGCAAGCAGCCACTCTGGAGAAGTGTATGGTGTTTCCTGAAACATCCAAAAAACAAAGCAACAGAGCCTAGGGCACTTCCACTTATGGTCCTACAGCTTAGGGAAATTAAAATCAAAAAGACACAGCCACCCCAAAGTTTGGGACGGCTCTGTTTACAAGAACCTCGTTTACGGTACAAGTTCAATATCACAGAAAGCGAAAAATGGATAAAGAAGTTGTGGTACTTACGTACAATGCAATATCACTCAGCAATGAAATCTATGTCATCAGGCCCGTAGCAGCATAATGAGTGGATTCAGGTACGATGATTCTAAGTGAAATTAGTCACACAGAAAAAGAAATATCATAAGATATCACTAATACACAGAATGTAAACTTGGCTACACAAGAACTGAATTACAAAACAGAACAGGGTGTCAAAGGTAGAAAACCAACTTATGCCATCTTACGGGGAGAGGTGAGTTGGGGTGCTGCATAAAACCAGAGATTAAAATTAGCACAGATACTGTTCTATAAGCCAAATATGTAATAGACAAGAGCTACTCCTTGCTCAACGAAGTGGACTCAACACCCCATATTAAACGCCTAACAATATACCTGACTAGTAAGAATCTTAAAACCTATGGATTTATATGTCTCCGAAAGAGAATCAAGTGTGTGTACAGCAGCATAAACGCAGCAGTGATAGGATTGATGAGGTTCGGTGAGCAAATGCAGACCCTTTGAAGTCATATTGCATGCTACCCATTCCATGGGTCTCAACTCACCAGGTTTAAGGGATTCTTCCTTCAGCTAAAACATGCATGTGGAACCCAGAGTATGATCCACCGTGTGATCGGAAAACGTGTTGAAATGTGTCTCAGTTTTCGTCCCCTGGTACTCGGGTGCAACATTCCAGACGCTTTACTAACACTCTCCCCACTTGGAGAGTCAGTGCCTTTAACCTCCTGTTTGGCCCAGTTTGCAATTTCTGTGGAAAATGAACAGGAATAGGGAGAACCAATGAGAGTCTAGGTGGAGGTGTCTGGACGGGCAAATTTAACTCTCATTTCCCACCAGGAAGAGGAATTAACCAAAGGCTCAGAATGCGATGCCGGAACCAAACTAGGGCCTGAAGCAATCCTGCGGTGTTGCGGCCAGCTCACAAGAAAGCGAGTTGAAGAAAGGAGCTCAGGGGCACTGTAATTCACAAACCTGCAGAGTTATAAATGACAGCTATCTGCCAAAAATATATTGAAGTAAGGCTGCCAAGAGGAGTTGAAACCGGGGCAGAATTGCAGGAAACCCGATTTCAGGAGGTAGACTGGAATTGCATGTAAAGCATAGGAAAAGAGGCAGAACGTCCACAATGATGCACTTGGCCAAAAAGGGCGTATGCGTTTTTTCCTGAATATATTCAGGAAAAAACGCATACGCCCTTTTTGGCCAACCAAGCAAGCTTGCAAAGGAAATCTGCACTACAATGAAGTCTCACTGCCCCCCGGTCAAAAGGGCCATCTGAATAAAGTGTAAAATCCAGAAAGGCAGGACAGGCCATGGAGAACTGGGAGCCTAGTTATGCTGATGGGCGGGATGTAAGTTGCCAGCAGCCACTCTGGAGAAGTGTATGGTGTTTCCTAAAACATCCAAAAAACAAAGCAACAGAGCCTAGGGCACTTCCACTTATGGTCCTATAGCTTAGGGAAATTAAAATCAAAAAGACACAGCCACCCCAAAGTTTGGGACGGCTCTGTTTACAAGAACCTCGTTTACGGTACAAGTTCAATATCACAGAAAGCGAAAAATGGATAAAGAAGTTGTGGTACTTACGTACAATGCAATATCACTCAGCAATGAAATCTATGTCATCAGGCCCGTAGCAGCATAATGAGTGGATTCAGGTACGATGATTCTAAGTGAAATTAGTCACACAGAAAAAGAAACATCATAAGATATCACTAATACATGGAATGTAAACTTGACCTCACAAGAACCGGATTACAAAACAGAACAGGGTGTCAAATGTAGAAAACCAACTTATGCTTGCTTAAGTGGAAAGGTGAGTTGGGGTGCTGCATAAAACCAGAGATTGAAATTAGCACAGATACCGTTCCATAAGCCAAATATGTAATAGACAAGAGCTACTCCTTGCTCAACGAAGTGGACTCAACACCCCATATTAAACGCCTAACAATATACCTGACTAGTAAGAATCTTAAAACCTATGGATTTATATGTGTCCGAAAGAGAATCAAGTGTGTGTACAGCGGCATAAACGCAGCAGTGATAGGATTGGTGAGGTTCGGTGAGCAAATGCAGACCCTTTGAAGTCATATTGCATGGTACCCATTCCATGGGTCTCAACTCACCAGGTTTAAGGGATTCTTCCTTCAGCTAAAACATGCATGTGGAACCCAGAGTATGATCCACCGTGAGATCGGAAAACGTGTTCAAATTTATCTCAGTTTTCGTCCCCTGGTACTCGGGTGCAACATTCCAGACGCTTTACTAACACTCTCCCCACTTGGAGAGTCAGTGCCTTTAACCTCCTGTTTGGCCCAGTTTGCAATTTCTGTGGAAAATGAACAGGAATAGGGAGAACCAATGAGAGACTAGGTGGAGGTGTCTGGACGGGCAAATTTAACTCTCATTTCCCACCAGGAAGAGGAATTAACCAAAGGCTCAGAATGCCGTGCCGGAACCAAACTAGGGCCTGAAGCAATCCTGCGGTGTTGCGGCCAGCTCACAAGAAAGCGAGTTGAAGAAAGGAGCTCAGGGGCACTGTAATTCACAAACCTGCAGAGTTATAAATGACAGCTATCTGCCAAAAATATATTGAAGTAAGGCTGCCAAGAGGAGTTGAAACCGGGGCAGAATTGCAGGAAACCCGATTTCAGGAGGTAGACTGGAATTGCATGTAAAGCATAGGAAAAGAGGCAGAACGTCCACAATGATGCACTTGGCCAAAAAGGGCGTATGCGTTTTTTCCTGAATATATTCAGGAAAAAACGCATACGCCCTTTTTGGCCAACCAAGCAAGGTTGCAAAGGAAATCTGCACTACAATGTAGTCTCACTGCCCGCCGGTCAAAAGGGCCATCTGAAAAAAGTGTAAAATCCAGAAAGGCAGGACAGGCCATGGAGAACTGGGAGCCTAGTTATGCTGATGGGCGGGATGTAAGTTGCCAGCAGCCACTCTGGAGAAGTGTATGGTGTTTCCTGAAACATCCAAAAAACAAAGCAACAGAGCCTAGGGCACTTCCACTTATGGTCCTATAGCTTAGGGAAATTAAAATCAAAAAGACACAGCCACCCCAAAGTTTGGGACGGCTCTGTTTACAAGAACCTCGTTTATGGTACAAGTTCAATATCACAGAAAGCTAAAAATGGATAAAGAAGTTGTGGTACTTACGTACAATGCAATATCACTCAGCAATGAAATCTATGTCATCAGGCCCGTAGAAGCGTAATGAGTGGATTCAGCTACGATGATTCTAAGTGAAATTAGTCACACAGAAAAAGAAACATCATAAGATATCACTACTACACGGAATGTAAACTTGGCTACACAAGAACTGAATTACAAAACAGAACAGGGTGTCAAATGTAGAAAACCAACTTATGCTTGCTTAAGGGGAAGGGTGAGTTGGGGTGCTGCATAAAACCAGAGATTGAAATTAGCACAGATACCGTTCCATAAGCCAAATATGTAATAGACAAGACCTACTCCTTGCTCAACGAAGTGGACTCAACACCCCATATTAAACGCCTAAGAATATACCTGACTAGTAAGAATCTACCTGACTAGTAAGAATCTTAAACCCTATGGATTTATATGTCTCTGAAAGAGAATCAAGCGTGTGTACAGCGGCATAAACGCAGCAGTGATAGGATTGGTGAGGTTCGGTGAGCAAATGCAGACCCTTTGAAGTCATATTGCATGATACCCATTCCATGGGTCTCAACTCTCCATGTTTAAGGGATTCTTCCTTCAGCTAAAACATGCATGTGGAACCCAGAGTATGATCCACCATGTGATCGGGAAACGTGTTCAAATGTGTCTCAGTTTTCGTGCCCTGGTACTCGGGTGCAACATTCCAGACGCTTTACTAACACTCTCCCCACTTGGAGAGTCAGTGCCTTTAACCTCCTGTTTGGCCCAGTTTGCAATTTCTGTGGAAAATGAACAGGAATAGGGAGAACCAATGAGAGACTAGGTGGAGGTGTCCAGACGGGCAAATTTAACTCTCATTTCCCACCAGGAAGAGGAATTAACCAAAGGCTCAGCGTGCCATGCCGGAACCACACTAGGGCCAGAAGCAATCCTGCGGTGTTGCGGCCAGCTCACAAGAAAGCGAGTTGAAGAAAGGAGCTCAGGGGCACTGTAATTCACAAACCTGCAGAGTTATAAATGACAGCTATCTTCCAAAAATATATTGAAGTAAGGCTGCCAAGAGGAGTTGAAAGCAGGGCAGAATTGCAAGAAACCGATTTCAGGAGGTAGACTGGAATTGCATGTAAAGCATAGGAAAAGAGGCAGAACGTCCACAATGATGCACTTGGCCAAAAAGGGCGTATGTGTTTTTTCCTGAATATTCAGGAAAAAACACATACGCCCTTTTTGGCCAACCAAGCAAGCTTGCAAAGGAAATCTGCACTACAATGAAGTCTCACTGCCCCCCGGTCAAAAGGGCCATCTGAAAAAAGTGTAAAATCCAGAAAGGCAGGACAGGCCATGGAGAACTGGGAGCCCTGTTATGCTGATGGGCGGGATGTAAATTGCCAGCAGCCACTCTGGAGAAGTGTATGGTGTTTCCTGAAACATCCAAAAAACAAAGCAACAGAGCCTAGGGCACTTCCACTTATGGTCCTATAGCTTAGGGAAATTAAAATCAAAAAGACACAGCCACCCCAAAGTTTGGGACGGCTCTGTTTACAAGAACCTCGTTTACGGTACAAGTTGAATATCACAGAAAGCGAAAAATGGATAAAGAAGTTGTGGTACTTACGTACAATGCAATATCACTCAGCAATGAAATCTATGTCATCAGGCCCGTAGCAGCATAATGAGTGGATTCAGGTACGATGATTCTAAGTGAAATAAGTCACACAGAAAAAGAAACATCATAAGATATCACTACTACACGGAATGTAAACTTGGCTACACAAGAACTGAATTACAAAACAGAACAGGGTGTCAAATGTAGAAAACCAACTTATGCTTGCTTAAGGGGAAAGGTGAGTTGGGGTGCGGCATAAAACCAGAGATTGAAATTAGCACAGATACCGTTCCATAAGCCAAATATGTAATAGACAAGAGCTACTCCTTGCTCAACGAAGTGGACCCAACACCCCATATTAAACGCCTAAGAATATACCTGACTAGTAAGAATCTACCTGACTAGTAAGATTCTTAAACCCTATGGATTTATATGTCTCTGAAAGAGAATCAAGCGTGTGTACAGCGGCATAAACGCAGCAGTGATAGGATTGGTGAGGTTCGTTGAGCAAATGCAGACCCTTTGAAGTCATATTTCATGATACCCATTCCATGGGTCTCAACTCTCCATGTTTAAGGGATTCTTCCTTCAGCTAAAACATGCATGTGGAACCCAGAGTATGATCCACCATGTGATCGGGAAACGTGTTCAAATGTGTCTCAGTTTTCGTCCCCTGGTACTCAGGTGCAACATTCCAAACGCTTTACTAACACTCTCCCCACTTGGAGAGTCAGTGCCTTTAACCTCCTGTTTGGCCCAGTTTGCAATTTCTGTGGAAAATGAACAGGAATAGGGAGAACCAATGAGAGACTAGGTGGAGGTGTCCAGACGGGCAAATTTAACTCTCATTACCCACCAGGAAGAGGAATTAACCAAAGGCTCAGCGTGCCATCCCGGAATCACACTAGGGCCAGAAGCAATCCTGTGGTGTTGCGGCCAGCTCACAAGAAAGCGAGTTGAAGAAAGGAGCTCAGGGGCACTGTAATTCACAAACCTGCAGAGTTATAAATGACAGCTATCTTCCAAAAATATATTGAAGTAAGGCTGCCAAGAGGAGTTGAAAGCGGGGCAGAATTGCAGGAAACCGATTTCAGGAGGTAGACTGGAATTGCATGTAAAGCATAGGAAAACAGGCAGAACGTCCACAATGATGCACTTGGCCAAAAAGGACGTATGTGTTTTTACCTGAATATTCAGGAAAAAACACATACGCCCTTTTTGGCCAACCAAGCAAGCTTGCAAAGGAAATCTGCACTACAATGAAGTCTCACTGCCCCCCGGTCAAAAGGGCCATCTAAAAAAAGTGTAAAATCCAGAAAGGCAGGACAGGCCATGGAGAACTGGGAGCCTTGTTATGCTGATCGGCGGGATGTAAATTGCCAGCAGCCACTCTGGAGAAGTGTATGGTGTTTCCTGAAACATCCAAAAAACAAAGCAACAGAGCCTAGGGCACTTCCACTTATGGTCCTATAGCTTAGGGAAATTAAAATCAAAAAGACACAGCCACCCCAACGTTTGGGACGGCTCTGTTTACAAGAACCTCGTTTACGGTACAAGTTGAATATCACAGAAAGCGAAAAATGGATAAAGAAGTTGTGGTACTTACGTACAATGCAATATCCCTCAGCAATGAAATCTATGTCATCAGGCCCATAGCAGCATAATGAGTGGATTCAGGTACGATGATTCTAAGTGAAATAAGTCACACAGAAAAAGAAACATCATAAGATATCACTACTACACGGAATGTAAACTTGGCTACACAGGAACTGAATTACAAAACAGAACAGGGTGTCAAATGTAGAAAACCAACTTATGCTTGCTTAAGGGGAAAGGTGAGTTGGGGTGCTGCATACAACCAGAGATTGAAATTAGCACGGATACCGTTCCATAAGCCAAATATGTAATAGACAAGAGCTACTCCTTGCTCAACGAAGTGGACTCAACACCCCATATTAAACGCCTAAGAATATACCTGACTAGTAAGAATCTTAAAACCTATGGATTTATATGTCTCCGAAAGAGAATCAAGCGTGTGTACAGTGGCATAAACGCAGCAGTAATAGTATTGGTGACGTTCGGTGAGCAAATGCAGACCCTTTGAAGTCATATTGCATGGTACCCATCCATGGGTCTCAACTCTCCATGTTTAAGGGATTCTTCCTTCAGCTAAAACATGCATGTGGAACCCAGAGTATGATCCACCGTGTGATCAGAAAACGTGTTCAAATGTGTCTAAGTTTTCGTCCCCTGGTACTCGGGTGCAACATTCCAGACGCTTTACTAACACTCTCCCCACTTGGAGAGTCGGTGCCTTTAACCTCCTGTTTGGCCCAGTTTGCAATTTCTGTGGAAAATGAACAGGAATAGGGAGAACCAATGAGAGACTAGGTGGAGGTGTCTGGACGGGCAAATTTAACTCTCATTTCCCACCAGGAAGAGGAATTAACCAAAGGCACAACATGCCATGCCGGAACCAAACTAGGGCCTGAAGCAATCCTGCGGTGTTGCGGCCAGCTCACAAGAAAGCGAGTTGAAGAAAGGAGCTAAGGGGCACTGTAATTCACAAACCTGCAGAGTTAAAAATGACAGCTATCTTCCAAAAATATATTGAAGTAAGGCAGCCAAGAGGACTTGAAAGCGGGGCAGAATTGCAGGAAACCGATTTCAAGAGGTAGACTGGAATTGCATGTAAAGCATAGGAAAAGAGGCAGAACGTCCACAATGATGCACTTGGCCAAAAAGGGCGTATGCGTTTTTTCCTGAATATATTCAGGAATAAACGCATACGCCCTTTTTGGCCAAACAAGCAAGCTTGCAAAGGAAATCTGCACTACAATGAAGTCTCACTGCCCCCCGGTAAAAGGGCCATCTGAAAAAAGTGTAAAATCCAGAAAGGCAGGACAGGCCAAGGAGAACTAGGAGCCTTCTTATGCTGATGGGCGGGATGTAAATTGCCAGCAGCCACTCTGGAGAAGTGTATGGTGTTTCCTGAAACATCCAAAAAACAAAGCAACAGAGCCTAGGGCACTTCCACTTATGGTCCTATAGCTTAGGGAAATTAAAATCTAAAAGACACAGCCACCCCAAAGTTTGGGACAGCTCTGTTTACAAGAACCTCGTTTACGGTACAAGTTCAATATCACAGAAAGCGAAAAATGGATAAAGAAGTTGTGGTACTTACGTACAATGCAATATCACTCAGCAATGAAATCTATGTCATCAGGCCCATAGCAGCATAATGAGTGGATTCAGGTACGATGATTGTAAGTGAAATGAGTCGCACAGAAAAAGAAACATCATAAGTTATCACTACTACACGGAATGTAAACTTGGCTACACAGGAACTGAATTACAAAACAGAACAGCGTGTCAAATGTAGAAAACCAACTTATGCTTGCTTAAGGGGAAAGGTGAGTTGGGGTGCTGCATAAAACCAGAGATTGAAATTAGCACAGATACCGTTCCGTAAGCCAAATATGTAATAGACAAGAGCAACTCCTTGCTCAACGAAGTGGACTCAACACCCCATAATAAACGCCTAAGAATATACCTGACTAGTAAGAATCTTAAAACCTATGGATTTATATGTCTCCAAAAGAGAATCAATCGTGTGTACAGCGACATAAAGGCAGCAGTGATAGGATTGGTGAGGTTAGGTGAGCAAATTCAGACCCTTTGAAATCATACTGCATGGTACCATTCCATGGGTCTCAACTCTCCAGGTTTAAGGGATTCTTCCTTCAGCTAAACATGCATGTGGAACCCAGAGTATGATCCACCGTGTGATCGGAAAACGTGTTCAAATGTGTCTCAGTTTTCGTCCCCTGGTACTCGGGTGCAACATTCCAGACGCTTTACTAACACTCTCCCCACTTGGAGAGTCAGTGCCTTTAACCTCCTGTTTGGCCCAGTTTGCAATTTCTGTGGAAAATGAACAGGAATAGGGAGAACCAATGAGAGACTAGCTGGAGGTGTCTGGACGGGCAAATTTAACTCTCATTTCCCACCAGGAAGAGGAATTAACCAAAGGCTCAGCATGCCGTGCCGGAACCAAACTAGGGCCTGAAGCAATCCTGCGGTGTTGCGGCTAGCTCACAAGAAAGCGAGTTGAAGAAAGGAGCTCAGGGGCACTGTAATTCACAAACCTGCAGAGTTATAAATGACAGCTATCGTCCTAAAATATATTGAAGGAAGGCTGACAAGAGGACTTGAAAGCGGGGCAGAATTGCAGGAAACCGATTTCAGGAGGTAGACTGGAATTGCATGTAAAGCATAGGAAAACAGGCAGAACGTCCACAATGATGCACTTGGCCAAAAAGGGCGTATGCGTTTTTTCCTGAATATATTCAGGAAAAAACGCATACGCACTTTTTGGCCAACCAAGCAAGCTTGCAAAGGAAATCTGCACTACAATGAAGTCTCAGTGCACCCTGGTCAAAAGGGCCATCTGAAAAATGTGTAAAATCCAGAAAGGCAGGAAAGGGTATGGAGAACTGGGAGCCTTGTTATGCTGATGGGCGGGATGTAAATTGCCAACAGCCACTCTGGAGAAGTGTATGGTGTTTCCTGAAACATCCAAAAAACAAAGCAACAGAGCCTAGGGCACTTCCACTTATGGTCCTATAGCTTAGGAAAATTAAAATCAAAAAGACACAGCCACCCCAAAGTTTGGGACGTCTCTGTTTACAAGAACCTCATTTACGGAACAAGTTCAATATCACAGAAAGCGAAAAATGGATAAAGAAGTTGTGGTACTTACGTACAATGCAATATCACTCAGCAATGAAATCTATGTCATCAGTCCCGTATCAGCATAATGAGTGGATTCAGGTACGATGATTGTAAGTGAAATAAGTCACACAGAAAAAGAAGCATCATAAGATATCACTAATACACGGAATGTAAGCTTGGCTACAAAGGAACTGAATTACAAAACAGAACAGGATCTCAAATGTAGAATACCAACTTATGCTTGCTTAAGGGGAAAGGTGAGTTGGGGTGCTGCATAAAACCAGAGATTGAAATTAGCACAGATACTGTTCCATAAGCCAAATATGTAATAGACAAGAGCTACTCCTTGATCAACGAAGTGGACTCAACACCCCATATTAAACGCCTAAGAATATACCTGACTAGTAAGAATCTTAAAACCTATGTATTTATATGTCTCCGAAAGAGAATCAAACGTGTGTACAGCGGCATAAACGCAGCAGTGATAGGATTGGTGAGGTTCGGTGAGCAAATGCAGACCCTTTGAAGTCATATTGCATGGTACCCATTCCATGGGTCTCAACTCTCCAGGTTTAAGGGATTCTTCCTTCAGCTAAAACATGCATGTGGAACCCAGAGTATGATCCACGGTGTGATTGGGAAACGTGTTCAAATGTGTCTCAGTTTTCGTCCCCTGGTACTCGGGTGCAACATTCCAGACGCTTTACTAACACTCTCCCCACTTGGACAATCAGTGCCTTTAACCTTCTGTTTGGCCAGTTTGCAATTTCTGTGGAAAATGAACAGGAATAAGGAGAACCAATGAGAGACTAGGTGGAGGTGTCTGGACAGGTAAATTTAACTCTCATTTCCCACCAGGAAGAGGAATTAACCAAAGGTTCAGCATGGCATGCCAGAAGCACACTAGGGCCTGAAACAATCCTGCGGTGTTGTGGCCAGCTCACAAGAAAGCGATTTGAAGGAAGGAACTCAGGGGCACTGTAATTCACAAAACTGCAGAGTTATAAATGACAGCTATCGTCCAAAATATATTGAAGGAAGGCTGCCAAGAGGACTTGAAAGCGGGGCAGAATTGCAGGAAACCGATTTCAGGAGGTAGACTGGAATTGCATGTAAAGCATAGGAAAAGAGGTAGAACGTCCACAATGATGCACTTGGCCAAAAAGGGCGTATGCGTTTTTTCCTCAATATATTCAGGAAAATACGCATACGCCCTTTTTGGCCAACCAAGCAAGCTTGCAAAGGAAATCTGCACTACAATGAAGTCTCACTGCCCCCCGGTCAAAAGGGCCATCTGGAAAAAGTGTAAAATCCAGAAAGGCAGGGCAGGCCATGGAGAACTGGGAGCCTTGTTATGCTGATGGGCGGGATGTAAATTGCCAGCAGCCACTCTGGAGAAGTGTATGGTGTTTCCTGAAACATCTAAAAAACAAAGGAACAGAGCCTAGGGCACTTGAACTTATGGTCCTATAGCTCAGGGAAATTAAAATCAAAAAGACACAGCCACCCCAAAGTTTCGGCCGGCTCTGTTTACAAGAACCTCATTTTCGGTACAAGTTCAATATTGCAGAAATGGAAAAATGGATAAAGAAATTGTGGTGCTTATGTACAATGCAATATCACTCAGCAATGAAATCTATGTCATCAGGCCCGTAGCAGCATAATGAGTGGATTCAGGTACGATGATTCTAAGTGAAATAAGTCACACAGAAAAAGAAACATCATAAGATATCACTACTACACGGAATGTAAACTTGGCTACACAGGAACTGAATTACAAAACGGAACAGGGTCTCAAATGTAGAAAACCAACTTATGCTTGCTTAAGGGGAAAGGTGACTTGCGGTGCGGCATAAAACCAGAGATTGAAATTAGCACAGATACCGTTCCATAAGCCAAATATGTAATAGACAAGATCTACTCCTTGCTCAACGAAGTGGACTCAATACCCCATATTAAACGCCTAAGAATATACCTGACTAGTAATAATCTTAAAACCTAAGGATTTATATGTCTCCAAAAGAGAATCAAGCATGTGTACAGCGGCATAAACGCAGCAGTGATAGGATTGGTGAGGTTTGGTGAGCAAATGCAGACCCTTTGAAGTCATATTGCATGGTACCCATTCCATGGGTCTCAACTCTCCATGTTTAAGGGATTCTTCCTTCAGCTAAAACATGCATGTGGAACCCAGAATATGATCCACCGTGTGATCGGGAAACGTGTTCAAATGTGTCTCAGTTTTCGTCCCCTGGTACTCGGGTGCAACATTCCAGACGCTTTACTAACACTCTCCCCACTTGGAGAGTCAGTGCCTTTAACCTCCTGTTTGGCCCAGTTTGCAATTTCTGTGGAACATGAACAGGAATAGGGAGAACCAATGAGAGACTAGCTGGAGGTGTCTGGACGGGCAAATTTAACTCTCATTTCCCACCAGGAAGAGGAATTAACCAAAGGCTCAGCGTGCCATGCGGAACCACACTAGGGCCCGAAGCAATCATGCGGTGTTGCGGCCAGCTCACAAGAAAGCGAGTTGAAGAAAGGAGCTTAGGGGCACTGTAATTCACAAACCTGCAGAGTTATAAATGACAGCTATCTTCCAAAAATATATTGAAGTAAGGCTGCCAAGAGGAGTTGAAAGCGGGGCAGAATTGCAGGAAACCGATTTCAGGAGGTAGACTGGAATTGCATGTAAAGCATAGGAAAAGAGGCAGAACGTCCACAATGATGCACTTGGCCAAAAAGGGCGTATGTGTTTTTCCCTGAATATATTCAGGAAAAAACGCATACGCACTTTTTGGCCAACCAAGCAAGCTTGCAAAGGAAATCTGCACTACAATGAAGTCTCACTGCCCCCCGGTCAAAAGGGCCATCTGAAAAAAGTGTAAAATCCAGAAAGGCAGGACTGGCCATGGAGAACTGGGAGCCTTGTTATGATGATGGGCGGGATGTAAATTGCCAACAGCCACTCTGGAGAAGTGTATGGTGTTTCCTGAAACATCCAAAAAACAAAGCAACGGAGCCTAGGGCATTTCCACTTATGGTCCTATAGCTTAGGGAAATTAAAATCAAAAAGACACAGCCACCCCAAAGTTTGGGCCGGCTCTGTTTACAAGAACCTCATTTACGGTTCAAGTTCAATATCGCAGAAAGCGAAAAATGGATAAAGAAGTTGTGGTACTTACGTACAATGTAATATCACTCAGCAATGAAATCTATGTCATCAGGCCCGTAGCAGCATAATGAGTGGATTCAGGTACGATGATTCTAAGTGAAATTAGTCACACAGAAAAAGAAACATCATAAGATATCACTACTACACGGAATGTAAACTTGGCTACACAGGAACTGAATTACAAAACAGAACAGGGTGTCAAATGTAGAAAACCAACTTATGCTTGCTTAAGGGGAAAGGTGAGTTGGGGTACGGCATAAAACCAGAGATTGAAATTAGCACAGGTACCGTTCCATAAGCCAAATATGTAATAGACAAGAGCTACTCCTTGCTCAACGAAGTGGACTCAACACCCCATATTAAACGGCTAAGAATATACCTGACTAGTAAGAATCTTAAAACCTATGGATTTATATGTCTCCAAAAGAGAATCAAGCATGTGTACAGCGACATAAATGCAGCAGTGATAGGATTGGTGAGGTTTGGTGAGCAAATGCAGACTCTTTGAAGTCATATTGCATGGTACCCATTCCATGGGTCTCAACTCTCCAGGTTTAAGGGATTCTTCCTTCAGCTAAAACATGCATGTGGAACCCAGAGTATGATCCACCATGTGATCGGAAAACGTGTTCAAATGTGTGTCAGTTTTCGTACCCTGGTACTCGGGTGCAACATTCCAGACGCTTTACTAACACTCTCCCCACTTGGAGAGTCGGTGCCTTTAACCTCCTGTTTGGCCCAGTTTGCAATTTCTGTGGAAAATGAACAGGAATAGGGAGAACCAATGAGAGACTAGGTGGAGGTGTCTGGACGGGCAAATTTAACTCTCATTTCCCACCAGGAAGAGGAATTAACCAAAGGCTCAGCGTGCCATGCCGGAACCACACTAGGGCCAGAAGCAATCCTGCGGTGTTGCGGCCAGCTCACAAGAAAGCGAGTTGAAGAAAGGAGCTCAGGGGCACTGTAATTCACAAACCTGCAGAGTTATAAATGACAGCTATCATCCAAAAATATATTGAAGTAAGGCTGCCAAGAGGGGTTGAAAGCGGGGCAGAATTGCAGGAAACCGATTTCAAGAGGTAGACTGGAATTGCATGTAAAGCATAGGAAAACAGGCAGAACGTCCACAATGATGCACTTGGCCAAAAAGGGCGTATGTGTTTTTTCCTGAATATATTCAGGAAAAAACACATACGCCATTTTTGGCCAACCAAGCAAGCTTGCAAAGGAAATCTGCACTACAATGAAGTCTCACTGCCCCCCGGTCAAAAGGGCCATCTGAAAAAAGTGTAAAATCCAGAAAGGCAGGACAGGCCATGGAGAACTGGGAGCCTAGTTATGCTGATGGGCGGGATGTAAATTGCCAGCAGCCACTCTGGAGAAGTGTATGGTGTTTCCTGAAACATCCAAAAAACAAATCAACAGAGCCTAGGGCACTTCCACTTATGGTCCTATAGTTTAGGGAAATTAAAATCAAAAAGACACAGCCACCCCAAAGTTTGGGACGGCTCTGTTTACAAGAACCTCGTTTACGGTACAAGTTCAATATCGCAGAAAGCGAAAAATGGATAAAGAAGTTGTGGTACTTACGTACAATGCAATATCACTCAGCAATGAAATCTATGTCATCAGGCCCGTAGCAGCATAATGAGTGGATTCAGGTACGATGATTCTAAGTGAAATTAGTCACACAGAAAAAGAAATATCATAAGATATCACTAATACACAGAATGTAAACTTGGCTACACAAGAACTGAATTACAAAACAGAACAGGGTGTCAAATGTAGAAAACCAACTTATGCCATCTTATGGGGAGAGGTGAGTTGGGGTGCTGCATAAAACCAGAGATTAAAATTAGCACAGATACCGTTCCATAAGCCAAATATGTAATAGACAAGAGCTACTCCTTGCTCAACGAAGTGGACTCAACACCCCATATTAAACGCCTAACAATATACCTGAGTAGTAAGAATCTTAAAACCTATGGATTTATATGTCTCCGAAAGAGAATCAAGCATGTGTACAGCGGCATAAACGCAGCAGTGATAGGATTGGTGAGGTTCGGTGAGCAAATGCAGACCCTTTGAAGTCATATTGCATGGTACCCATTCCATGGGTCTCAACTCACCAGGTTTAAGGGATTCTTCCTTCAGCTAAAACATGCATGTGGAACCCAGAGTATGATCCACCGTGTGATCGGAAAACGTGTTCAAATGTGTCTCAGTTTTCGTCCACTGGTACTCGGGTGCAACATTCCAGACGCTTTACTAACACTCTCCCCACTTGGAGAGTCAGTGCCTTTAACCTCCTGTTTGGCCCAGTTTGCAATTTCTGTGGAAAATGAACAGGAATAGGGAGAACCAATGAGAGACTAGGTGGAGGTGTCTGGACGGGCAAATTTAACTCTCATTTCCCACCAGGAAGAGGAATTAACCAAAGGCTCAGAATGCGGTGCCGGAACCAAACTAGGACCTGAAGCAATCCTGCGGTGTTGCGGCCAGCTCACAAGAAAGCGAGTTGAAGAAAGGAGCTCAGGGGCACTGTAATTCACAAACCTGCAGAGTTATAAATGACAGCTATCTGCCAAAAATATATTGAAGTAAGGCTGCCAAGAGGAGTTGAAACCGGGGCAGAATTGCAGGAAACCCGATTTCAGGAGGTAGACTGGAATTGCATGTAAAGCATAGGAAAAGAGGCAGAACGTCCACAATGATGCACTTGGCCAAAAAGGGTGTATGCGTTTTTTCCTGAATATATACAGGAAAAAACGCATACGCCCTTCTTGGCCAACCAAGCAAGCTTGCAAAGGAAATCTGCACTACAATGAAGTCTCACTGCCCCCTGGTCAAAAGGGCTATCTGAAAAAAGTGTAAAATCCAGAAAGGCAGGACAGGCCATGGAGAACTGGGAGCCTTGTTATGCTGATGGGTAGGATGTAAATTGCCAACAGCCACTCTGGAGAAGTGTATGGTGTTTCCTGAAACATCAAAAAAACAAAGCAACAGAGCATAGGGCACTTCCACTTATGGTCCTATAGCTTAGGGAAATTAAAATCAAAAAGACACAGCCACCCCAAAGTTTGGGACGGCTCTGTTTACAAGAACCTCGTTTACGGTACAAGTTCAATATCACAGAAAGCGAAAAATGGATAAAGAAGTTGTGGTACTTACGTACAATGCAATATCACTCAGCAATGAAATCTATGTCATCAGGCCCGTAGCAGCGTAATGAGTGGATTCAGGTACGATGATTCTAAGTGAAATAAGTCACACAGAAAAAGAAACATCATAAGATATCACTAATACACGGAATGTAAACTTGGCTACACAAGAACTGAATTACAAAACAGAACAGAGTGTCATATGTAGAAAACCAACTTATGCTTGCTTAAGGGAAAAGGTGAGTTGGGGTGCAGCATAAAACCAGAGATTGAAATTAGCACAGATACCGTTCCATTAGCCAAATATGTAATAGACAAGAGCTACTCTTTGCTCAACGAAGTGGACTCAACACCCCATATTAAACACCTAAGAATATACCTGACTAGTAAGAATCTTAAAACCTATGGATTTATATGTCTCCGAAAGAGAACGAAGCATGTGTACAGCGGCATAAACGCAGCAGTGATAGGATTGGTGAGGTTCGGTGAGTAAATGCAGAACCTTTGAAGTTATATTGCATGGTACCCATTCCATGGGTCTCAACTCTCCACGTTTAAGAGATTCTTCCTTCAGCTAAAACATGCATGTGGAACCCAGAGTATGATCCACCGTGTGATCGGGAAACGTGTTCAAATGTGTCTCAGTTTTCGTCCCCTGGTACTCGGGTGCAACATTCCAGACGCTTTACTAACACTCTCCCCACTTGGAGAGTCAGTGCCTTTAACCTCTTGTTTGGCCCAGTTTGCAATTTCTGCGTAAGATAAACAGGAAGAGGGAGAACCAATGAGAGACTAGCTAGAGGTGTCTGGACGGGCAAATTTAACTCTCATTTCCCACCAGGAAGAGGAATTAACCAAAGGCTCAGCATGTGATGCCGGAACCAAACTAAGGCCTGAAGCAATCCTGCGGTGTTGCGGCCAGCTCACAAGAAAGCGAGTTGAAGAAAGGAGCTCAGGGGCACTGTAATTCACAAACCTGCAGTTATAAATGACAGCTATCGTCCAAAATATATTGAAGGAAGGCTGCCAAGAGGACTTGAAAGCGGGGCAGAATTGCAGGAAACCGATTTCAGGAGGTAGACTGGAATTGCATGTAAAGCATAGGAAAAGAGGCAGAACGTCCACAATGATGCACTTGGCCAAAAAGGGCGTATGCGTTTTTTCCTGAATATATTCAGGAAAAAACGCATACGCCCTTTTTGGCCAACCAAGCAAGCTTGCAAAGGAAATGTGCACTACAATGAAGTCTCACTGCCCCCCGGTCAAAAGGGCCATCTGAAAAAAGTGTAAAATCCAGAAAGGCAGGACAGGCCATGGAGAACTGGGAGCCTTGTTATGCTGATGGGCAGGATGTAAATTGCCAGCAGCCACTCTGGAGAAGTGTATGGTGTTTCCTGAAACATCCAAAAAACAAAGCAACAGAGCCTAGGGCACTTCCACTTATGGTCCTATAGCTTAGGGAAATTAAAATCAAAAAGACACAGCCACCCCAAAGTTTGGGACGGCTCTGTTTACAAGAACCTCGTTTACGGTACAAGTTGAATATCACAGAAAGCGAAAAATGGATAAAGAAGTTGTGGTACTTACGTACAATGCAATATCACTCAGCAATGAAATCTATGTCATCAGGCCCATAGCAGAATAATGAGTGGATTCAGGTACGATGATCCTAAGTGAAATAAGTCACACAGAAAAAGAAACATCATAAGATATCACTACTACACGGAATGTAAACTTGGCTACACAGGAACTGAATTACAAAACAGAACAGGGTGTCAAATGTAGAAAACCAACTTATGCTTGCTTAAGGGGAAAGGTGAGTTGGGGTGCTGCATACAACCAGAGATTGAAATTAGCACAGATACCGTTCCATAAGCCAAATATGTAATAGACAAGAGCTACTCCTTGCTCAACGAAGTGGACTCAACACCCCATATTAAACGCCTAAGAATATACCTGACTAGTAAGAATCTTAAAACCTATGGATTTATATGTCTCCGAAAGAGAATCAAGCGTGTGTACAGTGGCATAAACGCAGCAGTAATAGTATTGGTAACGTTCGGTGAGCAAATGCAGACCCTTTGAAGTCATATTGCATGGTACCCATCCATGGGTCTCAACTCTCCATGTTTAAGGGATTCTTCCTTCAGCTAAAACATGCATGTGGAACCCAGAGTATGATCCACCGTGTGATCGGAAAACGTGTTCAAATGTGTCTCAGTTTTCGTCCCCTGGTACTCGGGTGCAACATTCCAGACGCTTTACTAACACTCTCCCCACTTGGAGAGTCGGTGCCTTTAACCTCCTGTTTGGCCCAGTTTGCAATTTCTGTGGAAAATGAACAGGAATAGGGAGAACCAATGAGAGACTAGGTGGAGGTGTCTGGACGGGCAAATTTAACTCTCATTTCCCACCAGGAAGAGGAATTAACCAAAGGCTCAACATGCCATGCCGGAACCAAACTAGGGCCTGAAGCAATCCTGTGGTGTTGCGGCCAGCTCACAAGAAAGCGAGTTGAAGAAAGGAGCTCAGGGGCACTGTAATTCACAAACCTGTAGAGTTATAAATGACAGCTATCTTCCAAAAATATATTGAAGTAAGGCAGCCAAGAATAGTTGAAAGCGGGGAAGAATTGCAGGAAACCGATTTCAGGAGGTAGACTGGAATTGCATGTAAAGCATAGGAAAAGAGGCAGAACGTCCACAATGATGCACTTGGCCAAAAAGGGCGTATGCGTTTTTTCCTGAATATATTCAGGAAAAAACGCATACGCACTTTTTGGCCAACCAAGCAAGCTTGCAAAGGAAATCTGCACTACAATGAAGTCTCACTGCCCACCGGTCAAAAGGGCCATCTGAAAAAAGTGTAAAATCCAGAAAGGCAGGACAGGCCATGGAGAACTGGGAGCCTTGTTATGCTGATGGGCGGGATGTAAATTGCCAGCAGCCACTCTGGAGAAGTGTATGGTGTTTCCTGAAACATCCGAAAAACAAAGCAACAGAGCCTAGGGCAATTCCACTTATGGTCCTATAGCTTAGGGAAATTAAAATCAAAAAGACACAGCCACCCCAAAGTTTGGGACGGCTGTGTTTACAAGAACCTCGTTTACCATACAAGTTGAATATCACAGAAAGCGAAAAATGGATAAAGAAGTTGTGGTACTTATGTACAATGCAATATCACTCAGCAATGAAATCTATGTCATCAGGCCCGTAGCAGCATAATGAGTGGATTCAGGTACGATGATTCTAAGTGAAATTAGTCACACAGAAAAAGAAACATCATAAGTTATCACTACTACACGGAATGTAAACTTGGCTACACAGGAACTGAATTACAAAACAGAACAGCGTGTCAAATGTAGAAAACCAACTTATGCTTGCTTAAGGGGAAAGGTGAGTTGGGGTGCTGCATAAAACCAGAGATTGAAATTAGCACAGATACCGTTCCATAAGCCAAATATGTAATAGACAAGAGCTACTCCTTGCTCAACGAAGTGGACTCAACACCCCATATTAAACGCCTAAGAATATACATAACTAGTAAGAATCTTAAAACCTATGGATTTATATATCTCTGAAAGAGAATCAAGCGTGTGTACAGCGACATAAACGCAGCGGTGATAGGACTGGTGAGGTTCGGTGAGCAAATGCAGACCCTTTGAAGTCATATTGTATGGTACCCATTCCATGGGTCTCAACTCTCCATGTTTAAGGGATTCTTCCTTCAGCTAAAACATGCACGTGGAACCCAGAGTATGATTCACCGTGTGATCGGGAAACATGTTCAAATGTGTCTCAGTTTTCGTCCCCTGGTACTCGGGTGCAACATTCCAGACGCTTTACTAACACTCTCCCCACTTGGAGAGTCAGTGCCTTTAACCTCCTGTTTGGCCCAGTTTGCAATTTCTGTGGAAAATGAACAGGAATAGGGAGAACCAATGAGAGACTAGGTGGAGGTGTCTGGACGGGCAAATTTAACTCTCATTTCCCACCAGGAAGAGGAATTAACCAAAGGCTCAGAATGCCGTGCCGGAACCAAACTAGGGCCTGAAGCAATCCTGCGGTGTTGCGGCCAGCTCACAAGAAAGCGAGTTGAAGAAAGGAGCTCAGGGGCACTGTAATTCACAAACTTGCAGAGTTATAAATGACAGCTATCTGCCAAAAATATATTGAAGTAAGGCTGCCAAGAGGAGTTGAAACCGGGGCAGAGTTGCAGGAAACCCGATTTCAGGAGGTAGACTGGAATTGCATGTAAAGCATAGGAAAAGAGGCAGAACGTCCACAACGATGCACTTGGCCAAGAAGGGCGTATGCGTTTTTTCCTGAATCAGGAAAAAACGCATACGACCTTTTTGGCCAACCAAGCAAGCTTGCAAAGGAAATCTGCACTACAATGAAGTCTCACTGCCCGCCGGTCAAAAGGGCCATCTGAATAAAGTGTAAAATCCAGAAAGGCAGGACAGGCCATGGAGAACTGGGAGCCTAGTTATGCTGATGGGCGGGATGTAAGTTGCCAGCAGCCACTCTGGAGAACTGTATGGTGTTTCCTGAAACATCCAAAAAACAAAGCAACAGAGCCTAGGGCACTTCCACTTATGGTCCTATAGCTTAGGGAAATTAAAATCAAAAAGACACAGCCACCCCAAAGTTTGGGACGGCTCTGTTTACAAGAACCTCGTTTACGGTACAAGTTCAATATCACAGAAAGCGAAAAATGGATAAAGAAGTTGTGGTACTTACGTACAATGCAATATCACTCAGCAATGAAATCTATGTCATCAGGCCCGTAGCAGCATAATGAGTGGATTCAGGTACGATGATTCTAAGTGAAATAAGTCCCACAGAAAAAGAAACATCATAAGATATCACTACTACACGGAATGTAAACTTGGCTACACAAGAACTGAATTACAAAACAGAACAGGGTGTCAAATGTAGAAAACCAACTTATGCTTGCTTAAGGGGAAAGGTGAGTTGGGGTGCTGCATACAACAAGTGATTGAAATTATCACAGATACCGTTCCATAAGCTAAATATGTAATAGACAAGAGCTACTCCTTGCTCAACGAAGTGGACTCAACACCCTATATTAAACGCCTAGCAATATACCTGACTAGTAAGAATCTTAAAACCTATGGATTTATATGTCTCCGAAAGAGAATCAAGCGTGTGTACAGCGACATAAATGCAGCAGTGATAGGATTGTTGAGGTTTGGTGAGCAAATGCAGACCCTTTGAAGTCATATTGCATGGTACCCATTCCATGGGTCTCAACTCTCCATGTTTAAGGGATTCTTCCTTCAGCTAAAACATGCATGTGGAACCCAGAGTATGATCCACCGTGTGATTCGAAAACGTGTTCAAATGTGTCTCAGTTTTCGTCCCCTGGTACTCGGGTGCAACATTCCAGACGCTTTACTAACACTCTCCCCACTTGGAGAGTCAGTGCCTTTAACCTCCTGTTTGGCCCAGTTTGCAATTTCTGTGGAAAATGAACAGGAATAGGGAGAACCAATGAGAGACTAGGTGGAGGTGTCTGGACGGGCAAATTTAACTCTCATTTCCCACCAGGAAGAGGAATTAACCAAAGGCTCAGCATGCCGTGCCGGAACCAAACTAGGGCCTGAAGCAATCCTGTGGTGTTGCGGCCAGCTCACAAGAAAGCGAGTTGAAGAAAGGAGCTCAGGGGCACTGTAATTCACAAACCTGCAGAGTTATAAATGACAGCTAACTTCCAAAAATATATTGAAGTAAGGCTACCAAGAGGAGTTGAAAGAGGGGCAGAATTGCAGGAAACCGATTTCAGGAAGTAGACTGGAATTGCATGTAAAGCATAGGAAAAGAGGCAGAACGTCCACAATGATGCACTTGGCCAAAAAGTGCGTATGCGTTTTTTCCTGAATATATTCAGGAAAAAACGCATACGCCCTTTTTGGCCAACCAAGCAAGCTTGCAAAGGAAATCTGCACTACAATGAAGTCTCACTGCCCCCCGGTCAAAAGGGCCATCTGAAAAAAGTGTAAAATCCAGAAAGGCAGGACAGGCCATGGAGAAATGGGAGCCTTGTTATGCTGATGGGCAGGATGTAAATTGCCAGCAGCCACTCTGGAGAAGTGTATGGTGTTTCCTGAAACATCCAAAAAACAAAGCAACAGAGCCTAGGGCATTTCCACTTATGGTCCTATAGCTTAGGGAAATTAAAATCAAAAAGACACAGCCACCCCAAAGTTTGGGACGGCTGTGTTTACAAGAACCTCGTTTACGGTACAAGTTCAATATCACAGAAAGCGAAAAATGAATAAAGAAGTTGTGGTACTTACGTACAATGCAATATCACTCAGCAATGAAATCTATGTCATCAGGCCCGTGACAGCATAATGAGTGGATTCAGGTATGATGATTCTAAGAGAAATAAGTCACACAGAAAAAGAAACATCATAAGATATCACTACTACACGGAATGTAAACTTGGCTACACAGAAACTGAATTACAAAACAGAACAGCGTCTCAAATGTAGAAAACCAACTTACGCTTCCTTAATGGGAAAGGTGAGTTGGGGTGCGGCATAAAACCACAGACTGAAATTAGCACAGATACCGTTCCATAAGCCAAATATGTAATAGACAAGAGCTACTCCTTGCTCAACGATGTGGACTCAACACCCAATATTAAACGCCTAAGAATATACCTGACTAGTAAGAATCTTAAAACCTATGGATTTATATGTCTCCGAAAGAGAATCAAGCGTGTATTCAGCGGCATAAACGCAGCAGTGATAGGATTGGTGAGGTTCGGTGAGCAAATGCAGACCCTTTGAAGTCATATTGCATGGTACCCATTCCATGGGTCTCAACTCTCCAGGTTTAAGGGATTCTTCCTTCAGCTAAAACATGCATGTGGAACCCAGAGTATGATCCACCGTGTGATCAGGAAACGTGTTCAAATGTGTCTCAGTTTTCGTCCCCTGGTACTCGAGTGCAACATTCCAGACGCTTTACTAACACTCTCCCCACTTGGAGAGTCAGTGCCTTTAACTTCTTGTTTGGCCCAGTTTGCAATTTCTGCGTAAGATAAACAGGAAGAGGGAGAACCAATGAGAGACTAGCTGGAGGTGTCTGGACGGGCAAATTTAACTCTCATTTCCCACCAGGAAGAGGAATTAACCAAAGGCTCAGCATGCGATGCCAGAACCAAACTAGGGCCTGAAGCAATCCTGCGGTGTTGCGGCCAGCTCACAAGAAAGCGAGTTGAAGAAAGGAGCTCAGGGGCACTGTAATTCACAAACCTGCAGTTATAAATGACAGCTATCATCCAAAATATATTGAAGGAAGGCTGCCAAGAGGACTTGAAAGCGGGGCAGAATTGCAGGAAACCGATTTCAGGAGGTAGACTGGAATTGCATGTAAAGCATAGGAAAAGAGGCAGAACGTCCACAATGATGCACTTGGCCAAAAAGGGCGTATGCGTTTTTTCCTGAATATATTCAGGAAAAAACGCATACGCCCTTTTTGGCCAACCAAGCAAGCTTGCAAAGGAAATCTGCACTACAATGAAGTCTCACTGCCCCCCGGTCAAAAGGGCTATCTGAAAAAAGTGTAAAATCCAGAAAGGCAGGACAGGCCATGGAGAACTGGGAGCCTTGTTATGCTGATGGGCAGGATGTAAATTGCCTACAGCCACTCTGGAGAAGTGTATGGTGTTTCCTGAAACATCCAAAAAACAAAGCAACAGAGCCTAGGGCACTTCCACTTATGGTCCTATAGCTTAGGGAAATTAAAATCAAAAAGACACAGCCACCCCAAAGTTTGGGACGGCTCTGTTTACAAGAACCTCGTTTACGGTACAAGTTCAATATCACTGAAAGCGAAAAATGGATAAAGAAGTTGTGGTACTTACGTACAATGCAATATCACTCAGCAATGAAATCTATGTCATCAGGCCCGTAGCAGCATAATGAGTGGATTCAGGTACGATGATTCTAAGTGAAATAAGTCACACAGAAAAAGAAACATCATAAGATATCACTACTACACGGAATGTAAACTTGGCTACACAAGAACTGAATTACAAAACAGAACAGGGCCTCAAATGTAGAAAACCAACTTATGCTTGCTTAAGGGGAAAGGTGAGTTGGGGTGCTTCATAAAACCAGAGATTGAAATTAGCACAGATACCGTTCCATAAGCCAAATATGTAATAGACAAGAGCTACTCCTTGTTCAACGAAGTGGACTCAACACCCCATATTAAACGCCTAAGAATATACCTGACTAGTAAGAATCTTAAAACCTATGGATATATATGTCTCCGAAAGAGAATCACGTGTGTGTACAGCGGCCTAAGCGTAGCAGTGATAGGATTGGTGAGGTTCGGTGAGCAAATGCAGACCCTTTGAAGTCATATTGCATGGTACCCATTCCATGGGTCTCAACTCTCCAGGTTTAAGGGATTCTTCCTTCAGCTAAAACATGCATGTGGAACCCAGAGTATGATCCACCGTGAGATCGGAAAACGTGTTCAAATGTGTCTCAGTTTTCGTCCCCTGGTACTCGGGTGCAACATTCCAGACGCTTTACTAACACTCTCCCCACTTGGAGAGTCAGTGCCTTTAACCTCCTGTTTGGCCCAGTTTGCAATTTCTGTGGAAAATGAACAGGAATAGGGAGAACCAATGAGAGACTAGGTGGAGGTGTCTGGACGGGCAAATTTAACTCTCATTTCCCACCAGGAAGAGGAATTAACCAAAGGCTCAGCATGCCGTGCCGGAACCAAACTAGGGCCTGAAGCAATCCTGTGGTGTTGCGGCCAGCTCACAAGAAAGCGAGTTGAAGAAAGGAGCTCAGGGGCACTGTAATTCACAAACCTGCAGAGTTATAAATGACAGCTAACTTCCAAAAATATATTGAAGTAAGGCTACCAAGAGGAGTTGAAAGAGGGGCAGAATTGCAGGAAACCGATTTCAGGAAGTAGACTGGAATTGCATGTAAAGCATAGGAAAAGAGGCAGAACGTCCACAATGATGCACTTGGCCAAAAAGGGCGTATGCGTTTTTTCCTGAATATATTCAGGAAAAAACGCATACGCCCTTTTTGGCCAACCAAGCAAGCTTGCAAAGGAAATCTGCACTACAATGAAGTCTCACTGCCCCCCGGTCAAAAGGGCCATCTGAAAAAAGTGTAAAATCCAGAAAGGCAGGACAGGCCAAGGAGAACTAGGAGCCTTCTTATGCTGATGGGCGGGATGTAAATTGCCAGCAGCCACTCTGGAGAAGTGTATGGTGTTTCCTGAAACATCCAAAAAACAAAGCAACAGAGCCTAGGGCACTTCCACTTATGGTCCTATAGCTTAGGGAAATTAAATTCAAAAAGACACAGCCATCACAAAGTTTGGGCCGGCTCTGTTTACAAGAACCTCGTTTAGGGTACAAGTTCAATATCACAGAAAGCGAAAAATGGATAAAGAAGTTGTGGTACTTACGTACAATGCAATATCACTCAGCAATGAAATCTATGTCATCAGGCCCGTAGCAGCATAATGAGTGGATTCAGGTACGATGATTCTAAGTGAAATAAGTCACACAGAAAAAGAAACATCATAAGATATCACTACTACACGGAATGTAAACTTGGCTACACAAGAACTGAATTACAATATAGAACAGGGTGTCAAATGTAGAAAACCAACTTATGCTTGCTTAAGGGGAAAGGTGAGTTGGGGTACGGCATAAAACCAGAGATTAAAATTAGCACAGGTACCGTTCCATAAGCCAAATATGTAATAGACAAGAGCTACTCCTTGCTCAACGAAGTGGACTCAACACCCCATATTAAACGCCTAAGAATATACCTGACTAGTAAGAATCTTAAAACCTATGGATTTATATGTCTCCAAAAGAGAATCAAGTATGTGTACAGCGGCATAAACGCAGCAGTGATAGGATTGGTGAGGTTTGGTGAGCAAATGCAGACTCTTTGAAGTCATATTGCATGGTACCCATTCCATGGGTCTCAACTCTCCAGGTTTAAGGGATTCTTCCTTCAGCTAAAACATGCATGTGGAACCCAGAGTATGATCCACCGTGTGATCGGAAAACGTGTTCAAATGTGTCTCAGTTTTCGTCCCCTGGTACTCGGGTGCAACATTCCAGACGCTTTACTAACACTCTCCCCACTTGGAGAGTCAGTGCCTTTAACCTCCTGTTTGGCCCAGTTTGCAATTTCTGTGGAAAATGAACAGGAATAGGGAGAACCAATGAGAGACTAGGTGGAGGTGTCTGGACGGGCAAATTTAACTCTCATTTCCCACCAGGAAGAGGAATTAACCAAAGGCGCAGAATGCCGTGCCGGAACCAAACTAGGGCCTGAAGTAATCCTGCGATGTTGCGGCCAGCTCACAAGAAAGTGAGTTGAAGAAAGGAGCGCAGGGGCACTGTAATTCACAAACCTGCAGAGTTATAAATGACAGCTATCTTCCAAAAATATATTGAAGTAAGGCTGCCAAGAGGACTTGAAAGCGGGACAGAATTGCAGGAAACCGATTTCAGGCGGTAGACTGGAATTGCATGTAAAGCATAGGAAAAGAGGCAGAACGTCCACAATGATGCACTTGGCCAAAAAGGGCGTATGCGTTTTTTCCTGAATATATTCAGGAAAAAACGCATACGCGTTTTTTTGGCCAACCAAGCAAGCTTGCAAAGGAAATCTGCACTACAATGAAGTCTCACTGCCCCCCGGTCAAAAGGGCCATCTGAAAAAAGTGTAAAATCCAGAAAGGCAGGACAGGCCATGGAGAACTGGGAGCCTTGTTATGCTGATCGGCGGGATGTAAATTGCCAGCAGCCACTCTGGAGAAGTGTATGGTGTTTCCTGAAACATCCAAAAAACAAAGCAACAGAGCCTAGGGCACTTCCACTTATGGTCCTATAGCTTAGGGAAATTAAAATCAAAAAGACACAGCCACCCCAAAGTTTGGGACGGCTCTGTTTACAAGAACCTCGTTTACGGTACAAGTTCAATATCACAGAAAGCGAAAAATGGATAAAGAAGTTGTGGTACTTACGTACAATGCAATATCACTCAGCAATGAAATCTATGTCATCAGGTCCATAGCAGCATAATGAGTGGATTCAGTTACTTTGATTGTAAGTGAAATAAGTCACACAGAAAAGGAAACATCATAAGATATCACTAATACACGGAATGTAAACTTGGCTACACAGGAACTGAATTACAAAACAGAACAGGGTGTAAAATGTAGAAAACCAACTTATGCTTGCTTAAGGGGAGAGGTGAGTTGGGGTGCTGCATAAAACCAGAGATTAAAATTAGCACAGATACCGTTCCATAAGCCAAATATGTAATAGAAGAGAGCTACTCCTTGCTCAACGAAGTGGACTCAACACCCCATATTAAACGCCTAACAATATACCTGACTAGTAAGAATCTACCTGACTAGTAAGAATCTTAAACCGTATGGATTTATATGTCTCCGAAAGAGAATCAAGCGTGTGTACAGCAGCATAAACGCAGCAGTGATAGGACTGGTGAGGTTCGGTGAGCAAATGCAGACCCTTTGAAGTCATATTGCATGGTACCCATTCCATGGGTCTCAACTCTCCAGGTTTAAGGGATTCTTCCTTCAGCTAAAACATGCATGTGGAACCCAGAGTATGATCCACCGTGTGATCGGAAAACGTGTTCAAATGTGTCTCAGTTTTTGTCCCCTGGTACTCGGGTGCAACATTCCAGACGCTTTAATAACACTCCCCCACTTGGAGAGCCAGTGCCTTTAACCTCCTGTTTGGCCCAGTTTGCAATTTCTGTGGAAAATGAACAGGAAGAGGGAGAACCAAGGAGAGACTAGCTGGAGGTGTCCGGACGGGCAAATTTAACTCTCATTTTCCACCAGGAAGAGGAATTAACCAAAGGCTCAGCGTGCCATGCCGGAAGCACACTAGGGCCTGAAGCAATCCTGCGGTGTTGCGGCCAGCTCACAAGAAAGCGAGTTGAAGAAAGGAGCTCAGGGGCACTGTAATTCACAAACCTGCAGAGTTATAAGTAACAGTTATCGTCCAAAAATATATTGAAGTAAGGCTGCCAAGAGGACTTGAAAGCGGGGCAGAATTACAGGAAACCGATTTCAGGAGGTAGACTGGAATTGCATTGAAAGCATAGGAAAAGAGGCAGAACGTCCACAATGATGCACTTGGCCAAAAAGGGCGTATGCGTTTTTTCCTGAATATATTCAGGAAAAAACGCATACGCCCTTTTTGGCCAACCAAGCAAGCTTGCAAAGGAAATCTGCACTACAATGAAGTCTCCCTGCCCCCTGGTCAAAAGGGCCATCTGAAAAAAGTGTAAAATCCAGAAAGGCAGGACAGGCCAAGGAGAACTAGGAGCCTTCTTATGCTGATGGGCGGGATGTAAATTGCCAGCAGCCACTCTGGAGAAGTGTATGGTGTTTCCTGAAACATCCAAAAAACAAAGCAACAGAGCCTAGGGCACTTCCACTTATGGTCCTATAGCTTAGGGAAATTAAAATCAAAAAGACACAGCCATCACAAAGTTTGGGCCGGCTCTGTTTACAAGAACCTCGTTTAGGGTACAAGTTCAATATCACAGAAAGCTAAAAATGGATAAAGAAGTTGTGGTACTTACGTACAATGCAATATCACTCAGCAATGAAATCTATGTCATCAGGCCCGTAGCAGCATAATGAGTGGATTCAGGTACGATGATTCTAAGTGAAATAAGTCACACAGAAAAAGAAACATCATAAGATATCACTACTACACGGAATGTAAACTTGGCTACACAAGAACTGAATTAAAAAACAGAACAGGGTGTCAAATGTAGAAAACCAACTTATGCTTGCTTAAGGGGAAAGGTGAGTTGGGGTGCTGCATACAACAAGTGATTGAAATTAGCACAGATACCGTTCCATAAGCCAAATATGTAATAGACAAGAGCTACTCCTTGCTCAACGAAGTGGACTCAACACCCCATATTAAACGCCTAACAATATACCTGACTAGTAAGAATCTTAAAACCTATGGATTTATATGTCTCCGAAAGAGAATCAAGCGTGTGTACAGCGGCGTAAATGCAGCAGTGATAGGATTGTTGAGGTTTGGTGAGCAAATGCAGACCCTTTGAAGTCATATTGCATGGTACCCATTCCATGGGTCTCAACTCTCCATGTTTAAGGGATTCTTCCTTCAGCTAAAACATGCATGTGGAACCCAGAGTATGATCCACCGTGTGATTCGAAAACGTGTTCAAATGTGTCTCAGTTTTCGTCCCCTGGTACTCGGGTGCAACATTCCAGACGCTTTACTAACACTCTCCCCACTTGGAGAGTCAGTGCCTTTAACCTCCTGTTTGGCCCAGTTTGCAATTTCTGTGGAAAATGAACAGGAATAGGGAGAACCAATGAGAGACTAGGTGGAGGTGTCTGGACGGGCAAATTTAACTCTCATTTCCCACCAGGAAGAGGAATTAACCAAAGGCTCAGCATGCCGTGCCGGAACCAAACTAGGGCCTGAAGCAATCCTGTGGTGTTGCGGCCAGCTCACAAGAAAGCGAGTTGAAGAAAGGAGCTCAGGGGCACTGTAATTCACAAACCTGCAGAGTTATAAATGACAGCTAACTTCCAAAAATATATTGAAGTAAGGCTACCAAGAGGAGTTGAAAGAGGGGCAGAATTGCAGGAAACCGATTTCAGGAAGTAGACTGGAATTTCATGTAAAGCATAGGAAAAGAGGCAGAACGTCCACAATGATGCACTTGGCCAAAAAGTGTGTATGCGTTTTTTCCTGAATATATTCAGGAAAAAACGCATACGCCCTTTTTGGCCAACCAAGCAAGCTTGCAAAGGAAATCTGCACTACAATGAAGTCTCACTGCCCCCCGGTCAAAAGGGCCATCTGAAAAAAGTGTAAAATCCAGAAAGCCAGGACAGGCCATGGAGAAATGGGAGCCTTGTTATGCTGATGGGCAGGATGTAAATTGCCAGCAGCCACTCTGGAGAAGTGTATGGTGTTTCCTGAAACATCCAAAAAACAAAGCAACAGAGCCTAGGGCACTTCCACTTATGGTCCTATAGCTTAGGGAAATTAAAATCAAAAAGACACAGCCACCCCAAAGTTTGGGACGGCTGTGTTTACAAGAACCTCGTTTACGGTACAAGTTCAATATCACAGAAAGCGAAAAATGAATAAAGAAGTTGTGGTACTTACGTACAATGCAATATCACTCAGCAATGAAATCTATGTCATCAGGCCCGTGACAGCATAATGAGTGGATTCAGGTATGATGATTCTAAGAGAAATAAGTCACACAGAAAAAGAAACATCATAAGATATCACTACTACACGGAATGTAAACTTGGCTACACAGAAACTGAATTACAAAACAGAACAGCGTCTCAAATGTAGAAAACCAACTTACGCTTCCTTAATGGGAAAGGTGAGTTGGGGTGCGGCATAAAACCACAGACTGAAATTAGCACAGATACCGTTCCATAAGCCAAATATGTAATAGACAAGAGCTACTCCTTGCTCAACGATGTGGACTCAACACCCAATATTAAACGCCTAAGAATATACCTGACTAGTAAGAATCTTAAAACCTATGGATTTATATGTCTCTGAAAGAGAATCAAGCGTGTATACAGCGGCATAAACGCAGCAGTGATAGGATTGGTGAGGTTCGGTGAGCAAATGCAGACCCTTTGAAGTCATATTGCATGGTACCCATTCCATGGGTCTCAACTCTCCAGGTTTAAGGGATTCTTCCTTCAGCTAAAACATGCATGTAGAACCCAGAGTATGATCCACCGTGTGATCGGGAAACGTGTTCAAATGTGTCTCAGTTTTCGTCCCCTGGTACTCGAGTGCAACATTCCAGATGCTTTACTAACACTCTCCCCACTTGGAGAGTCAGTGCCTTTAACTTCTTGTTTGGCCCAGTTTGCAATTTCTGCGTAAGATAAACAGGAAGAGGGAGAACCAATGAGAGACTAGCTGGAGGTGTCTGGACGGGCAAATTTAACTCTCATTTCCCACCAGGAAGAGGAATTAACCAAAGGCTCAGCATGCGATGCCAGAACCAAACTAGGGCCTGAAGCAATCCTGCGGTGTTGCGGCCAGCTCACAAGAAAGCGAGTTGAAGAAAGGAGCTCAGGGGCACTGTAATTCACAAACCTGCAGTTATAAATGACAGCTATCGTCCAAAATATATTGAAGGAAGGCTGCCAAGAGGACTAGAAAGCGGGGCAGAATTGCAGGAAACCGATTTCAGGAGGTAGACTGGAATTGCATTGAAAGCATAGGAAAAGAGGCAGAACGTCCAAAATGATGCACTTGGCCAAAAAGGGCGTATGCGTTTTTTCCTGAATATATTCAGGAAAAAACGCATACGCCCTTTTTGGCCAACCAAGCAAGCTTGCAAAGGAAATCTGCACTACAATGAAGTCTCACTGCCCCCCGGTCAAAAGGGCTATCTGAAAAAAGTGTAAAATCCAGAAAGGCAGGACAGGCCATGGAGAACTGGGAGCCTTGTTATGCTGATGGGCAGGATGTAAATTGCCAACAGCCACTCTAGAGAAGTGTATGGTGTTTCCTGAAACATCAAAAAAACAAAGCAACAGAGCCTAGGGCACTTCCACTTATGGTCCTATAGCTTAGGGAAATTAAAATCAAAAAGACACAGCCACCCCAAAGTTTGGGACGGCTCTGTTTACAAGAACCTCGTTTACGGTACAAGTTGAATATCACAGAAAGCGAAAAATGGATAAAGAAGTTGTGGTACTTACGTACAATGCAATATCACTCAGCAATGAAATCTATGACATCAGGCCCGTAGCAGCATAATGAGTGGATTCAGGTATGATGATTCTAAGTGAAATAAGTCACACAGAAAAAGAAACATCATAAGATATCACTACTACACGGAATGTAAACTTGGCTACACAAGAACTGAATTACAAAACAGAAAAGGGCCTCAAATGTAGAAAACCAACTTATGCTTGCTTAAGGGGAAAGGTGAGTTGGGGTGCTTCATAAAACCAGAGATTGAAATTAGCACAGATACCTTTCCATAAGCCAAATATGTAATAGACAAGAGCTACTCCTTGCTCAACGAAGTGGACTCAACACCCCATATTAAACCCCTAAGAATATACCTGACTAGTAAGAATCTTAAAACCTATGGATATATATGTCTCCGAAAGAGAATCAAGTGTGTGTACAGCGGCATAAGCGTAGCAGTGATAGGATTGGTGAGGTTCGGTGAGCAAATGCAGACCCTTTGAAGTCATATTGCATGGTACCCATTCCATGGGTCTCAACTCTCCAGGTTTAAGGGATTCTTCCTTCAGCTAAAACATGCATGTGGAACCCAGAGTATGATCCACCGTGTGATCGGAAAACATGTTCAAATGTGTCTCAGTTTTCGTCCCAAGGTACTCGGGTGCAACATTCCAGATGCTTTACTAACACTCTCCCCACTTGGAGAGTCAGTGCCTTTAACCTCCTGTTTGGCCCAGTTTGCAATTTCTGTGGAAAATGAACAGGAATAGGGAGAACCAATGAGAGACTAGGTGGAGGTGTCCGGACGGGCAAATTTAACTCTCATTTCCCACCAGGAAGAGGAATTAACCAAAGGCTCAGCGTGCCATGCCGGAACCACACTAGGGCCCGAAGCAATCCTGCGGTGTTGCGGCCAGCTCACAAGAAAGCGAGTTGAAGAAAGGAGCTCAGGGGCACTGTAATTCACAAACCTGCAGAGTTATAAATGACAGCCATCTTCCAAAAATATATTAAAGTAAGTCTCCCAAGAGGACTTGAAAGCGGGGCAGAATTGCAGGAAACCGATTTCAGGAGGTAGACTGGAATTGCATGTAAAGCATAGGAAAAGAGGCAGAACGTCCACAATGATGCACTTGGCCAAAAAGGGCGTATGCGTTTTTTCCTGAATATATTCAGGAAAAAACGCATATGCCCTTTTTGGCCAACCAAGCAAGCTTGCAAAGGAAATCTGCACTACAATGAAGTCTCACTGCCCCCTGGTCAAAAGGGTCATCTGAAAAAAGTGTAAAATCCAGAAAGGCAGGACAGGCCAAGGAGAACTAGGAGCCTTCTTATGCTGATGGGCGGGATGTAAATTGCCAGCAGCCACTCTGGAGAAGTGTATGGTGTTTCCTGAAACATCCAAAAAACAAAGCAACAGAGCCTAGGGCACTTCCACTTATGGTCCTATAGCTTAGGGAAATTAAAATCAAAAAGACACAGCCATCACAAAGTTTGGGACGGCTCTGTTTACAAGAACCTCGTTTACGGTACAGGTTCAATATCGCAGAAAGCGAAAAATGGATAAAGAATTTGTGGTACTTACGTACAATGCAATATCACTCAGCAATGAAATCTATGTCATCAGGCCCGTGACAGCATAATGAGTGGATTCAGGTATGATGATTCTAAGAGAAATAAGTCACACAGAAAAAGAAACATCATAAGATATCACTACTACACGGAATGTAAACTTGGCTACACAGAAACTGAATTACAAAACAGAACAGCGTCTCAAATGTAGAAAACCAACTTACGCTTCCTTAATGGGAAAGGTGAGTTAGGGTGCGGCATAAAACCACAGATTGAAATTAGCACAGATACCGTTCCATAAGCCAAATATATAATAGACAAGAGCTACTCCTTGCTCAACGATGTGGACTCAACACCCAATATTAAACGCCTAAGAATATACCTGACTAGTAAGAATCTTAAAACCTATGGATTTATATGTCTCCGAAAGAGAATCAAGCGTGTATACAGCGGCATAAACGCAGCAGTGATAGGATAGGTGAGGTTCGGTGAGCAAATGCAGACCCTTTGAAGTCATATTGCATGGTACCCATTCCATGGGTCTCAACTCTCCAGGTTTAAGGGATTCTTCCTTCAGCTAAAACATGCATGTGGAACCCAGAGTATGATCCACCGTGTGATCGGGAAACGTGTTCAAATGTGTCTCAGTTTTCGTCCCCTGGTACTCGAGTGCAACATTCCAGACACTTTACTAACACTCTCCCCACTTGGAGAGTCATTGCCTTTAACCTCTTGTTTGGCCCAGTTTGCAATTTCTGCGTAAGATAAACAGGAAGAGGGAGAACCAATGAGAGACTAGCTGGAGGTGTCTGGACGGGCAAATTTAACTCTCATTTCCCACCAGGAAGAGGAATTAACCAAAGGCTCAGCATGCGATGCCGGAACCAAACTAGGGCCTGAAGCAATCCTGCGGTGTTGCGGCCAGCTCACAAGAAAGCGAGTTGAAGAAAGGAGCTCAGGGGCACTGTAATTCACAAACCTGCAGTTATAAATGACAGCTATCGTCCAAAATATATTGAAGGAAGGCTGCCAAGAGGACTTGAAAGCGGGGCAGAATTGCAGGAAACCGATTTCAAGAGGTAGACTGGAATTGCATGTAAAGCATAGGAAAAGAGGCAGAACGTCCAAAATGATGCACTTGGCCAAAAAGGGCGTATGCGTTTTTTCCTGAATATATTCAGGAAAAAACGCATACGCCCTTTTTGGCCAACCAAGCAAGCTTGCAAAGGACATCTGCACTACAATGAAGTCTCACTGCCCCCGGTCAAAAGGGCTATCTGATAAAAGTGTAAAATCCAGAAAGGCAGGACAGGCCATGGATAACTGGGAGCCTTGTTATGCTGATGGGCAGGATGTAAATTGCCAACAGCCACTCTGGAGAAGTGTATGGTGTTTCCTGAAACATCCAAAAAACAAAGCAACAGAGCCTAGGGCACTTCCACTTATGGTCCTATAGCTTAGGGAAATTAAAATAAAAAAGACACAGCCACCCCAAAGTTTGGGCCGGCTCTGTTTACAACAACCTCGTTTACCGTACAAGTTCAATATCACAGAAAGCGAAATATGTATAAAGAAGTTGTGGTACTTACGTACAATGCAATATCACTTAGCAATGAAATCTATGTCATCAGGCCCGTAGCAGCATAATGAGTGGATTCAGGTACGATTATTTTAAGTGAAATAAGTCACACAGAAAAAGAAACATCATAAGATATCACTACTACACGGAATGTAAACTTGGCTACACAGGAACTGAATTACAAAACAGAACAGGGTGTCAAATGTAGAAAACCAACTTATGCTTGCTTAAGGGGAAAGGTGAGTTGGGGTACGGCATAAAACCAGAGATGAAAATTAGCACAGGTACCGTTCCATAAGCCAAATATGTAATAGACAAGAGCTACTCCTTGCTCAACGAAGTGGACTCAACACCCCATATTAAACGCCTAAGAATATACCTGACTAGTAAGAATCTTAAAACCTATGGATTTATATGTCTCCAAAAGAGAATCAAGTATGTGTACAGCGGCATAAACGCAGCAGTGATAGGATTGGTGAGGTTTGGTGAGCAAATGCAGACTCTTTGAAGTCATATTGCATGGTACCCATTCCATGGGTCTCAACTCTCCAGGTTTAAGGGATTCTTCCTTCAGCTAAAACATGCATGTGGAACCCAGAGTATGATCCACCGTGTGATCGGGAAACGTGTTCAAATGTGTCTCAGTTTTCGTCCCCTGGTACTCGAGTGCAACATTCCAGATGCTTTACTAACACTCTCCCCACTTGGAGAGTCAGTGCCTTTAACTTCTTGTTTGGCCCAGTTTGCAATTTCTGCGTAAGATAAACAGGAAGAGGGAGAACCAATGAGAGACTAGCTGGAGGTGTCTGGACGGGCAAATTTAACTCTCATTTCCCACCAGGAAGAGGAATTAACCAAAGGCGCAGAATGCCGTGCCGGAACCAAACTAGGGCCTGAAGTAATCCTGCGATGTTGCGGCCAGCTCACAAGAAAGTGAGTTGAAGAAAGGAGCGCAGGGGCACTGTAATTCACAAACCTGCAGAGTTATAAATGACAGCTATCTTCCAAAAATATATTGAAGTAAGGCTGCCAAGAGGACTTGAAAGCGGGGCAGAATTGCAGGAAACCGATTTCAGGAGGTAGACTGGAATTGCATGTAAAGCATAGGAAAAGAGGCAGAACGTCCACAATGATGCACTTGGCCAAAAAGGGCGTATGCGTTTTTTCCTGAATATATTCAGGAAAAAACGCATACGCGTTTTTTTGGCCAACCAAGCAAGCTTGCAAAGGAAATCTGCACTACAATGAAGTCTCACTGCCCCCCGGTCAAAAGGGCCATCTGAAAAATGTGTAAAATCCAGAAAGGAAGGACAGGTCATGGAGAACTGGGAGCCTTGTTATGCTGATCGGCGGGATGTAAATTGCCAGCAGCCACTCTGGAGAAGTGTATGGTGTTTCCTGAAACATCCAAAAAACAAAGCAACAGAGCCTAGGGCACTTCCACTTATGGTCCTATAGCTTAGGGAAATTAAAATCAAAAAGACACAGCCACCCCAAAGTTTGGAACGGCTCTGTTTACAAGAACCTCGTTTACGGTACAAGTTCAATATCACACAAAGCGAAAAATGGATAAAGCAGTTGTGGTACTTACGTACAATGCAATATCACTCAGCAATGAAATCTATGTCATCAGGTCCATAGCAGCATAATGAGTGGATTCAGTTACTTTGATTGTAAGTGAAATAAGTCACACAGAAAAAGAAACATCATAAGATATCACTAATACACGGAATGTAAACTTGGCTACACAGGAACTGAATTACAAAACAGAACAGGGTGTAAAATGTAGAAAACCAACTTATGCTTGCTTAAGGGGAGAGGTGAGTTGGGGTGCTGCATAAAACCAGAGATTAAAATTAGCACAGATACCGTTCCATAAGCCAAATATGTAATAGACAAGAGCTACTCCTTGCTCAACGAAGTGGACTCAACACCCCATATTAAACGCCTAACAATATACCTGACTAGTAAGAATCTACCTGACTAGTAAGAATCTTAAACCGTATGGATTTATATGTCTCCAAAAGAGAATCAAGCGTGTGTACAGCGGCATAAACGCAGCAGTGATAGGATTGGTGAGGTTCGGAGAGCAAATGCAGACCCTTTGAAGTCATATTGCATGGTACCCATTCCATGGGTCTCAACTCTCCAGGTTTAAGGGATTCTTCCTTCAGCTAAAACATGCATGTGGAACCCAGAGTATGATCCACCATGTGATCGGGAAACGTGTTCAAATGTGTCTCAGTTTTCGTCCCCTGGTACTCGGGTGCAACATTCCAGACGCTTTACTCACACTCTCCCCACTTGGAGAGTCAGTGCCTTTAACCTCCTGTTTGGCCCAGTTTGCAATTTCTGTGGAAAATGAACAGGAATAGGGAGAACCAATGAGAGACTAGGTGGAGGTGTCTGGTCGGGCAAATTTAACTTTCATTTCCCACCAGGAAGAGGAATTAACCAAAGGCTCAGCGTGCCATGCCGGAACCACACTAGGGCCAGAAGCAATCCTGCGGTGTTGCGGCCAGCTCACAAGAAAGCGAGTTGAAGAAAGGAGCTCAGGGGCACTGTAATTCTCAAACCTGCAGAGTTATAAATGACAGCTATCTGCCAAAAATATATTGAAGTAAGGCTGCCAAGAGGGGTTGAAAGCGGGGCAGAATTGCAGGAAACCGATTTCAAGAGGTAGACTGGAATTGCATGTAAAGCATAGGAAAAGAGGCAGAACGTCCACAATGATGCACTTGGCCAAAAAGGGCGTATGAGTTTTTTCCTGAATATATTCAGGAAAAAACACATACGCCCTTTTTGGCCAACCAAGCAAGCTTGCAAAGGAAATCTGCACTACAATGAAGTCTCACTGCCCCCCGGTGAAAAGGGACATCTGAAAAAAGTGTAAAATCCAGAAAGGCAGGACAGGCCATGGAGAACTGGGAGCCTAGTTATGCTGATGGGCGGGATGTAAATTGCAAGCAGCCACTCTGGAGAAGTGTATGGTGTTTCCTGAAACATCCAAAAAACAAAGCAACAGAGCCTAGGGCACTTCCACTTATGGTCCTATAGCTTAGGGAAATTAAAATCAAAAAGACACAGCCACCCCAAAGTTTGGGACGGCTCTGTTTACAAGAACCTCGTTTACGGTACAAGTTCAATATCACAGAAAGCGAAAAATGGATAAAGAAGTTGTGGTACTTACGTACAATGCAATATCACTCAGCAATGAAATCTATGTCATCAGGCCCGTAGCAGCATAATGAGTGGATTCAGGTACGATGATTCTAAGTGAAATTAGTCACACAGAAAAAGAAATATCATAAGATATCACTAATACACAGAATGTAAACTTGGCTACACAAGAACTGAATTACAAAACAGAACAGGGTGTCAAATGTAGAAAACCAACTTATGCCATCTTACGGGGAGAGGTGAGTTGGGGTGCTGCATAAAACCAGAGATTAAAATTAGCACAGATACCGTTCTATAAGCCAAATATGTAATAGACAAGAGCTACTCCTTGCTCAACGAAGTGGACTCAACATCCCATATTAAACGCCTAACAATATACCTGACTAGTAAGAATCTTAAAACCTATGGATTTATATGTCTCCGAAAGAGAATCAAGTGTGTGTACAGCAGCATAAACGCAGCAGTGATAGGATTGATGAGGTTCGGTGAGCAAATGCAGACCCTTTGAAGTCATATTGCATGGTACCCATTCCATGGGTCTCAACTCTCCATGTTTAAGGGATTCTTCCTTCAGCTAAAACATGCATGTGGAACCCAGAGTATGATCCACCGTGTGATCGGAAAACGTGTTCAAATGTGTCTCAGTTTTCGTCCCCTGGTACTCGGGTGCAACATTCCAGACGCTTTACTAACACTCTCCCCACTTGGAGAGTCAGTGCCTTTAACCTCCTGTTTGGCCCAGTTTGCAATTTCTGTGGAAAATGAACAGGAATAGGGAGAACCAATGAGAGACTAGGTGGAGGTGTCTGGACGGGCAAATTTAACTCTCATTTCCCACCAGGAAGAGGAATTAACCAAAGGCTCAGAATGCAGTGCTGGAACCAAACTAGGGCCTGAAGCAATCCTGCGGTGTTGCGGCCAGCTCACAAGAAAGCGAGTTGAAGAAAGGAGCTCAGGGGCACTGTAATTCACAAACCTGCAGAGTTATAAATGACAGCTATCTTCCAAAAATATATTGAAATAAGGCTGCCAAGAGGAGTTGAAACCGGGGCAGAATTGCAGGAAACCCGATTTCAGGAGGTAGACTGGAATTGCATGTAAAGCCTAGGAAAAGAGGCAGAACGTCCACAATGATGCACTTGGCCAAAAAGGGCGTATGCGTTTTTTCCTGAATATATTCAGGAAAAAACGCATACGCCCTTTTTGGCCAACCAAGCAAGCTTGCAAAGGAAATCTGCACTACAATGAAGTCTCACTGCCCGCCGGTCAAAAGGGCCATCTGAAAAAAGTGTAAAATCCAGAAAGGCAGGACAGGCCATGGAGAACTGGGAGCCTAGTTATGCTGATGGGCGGGATGTAAGTTGCCAGCAGCCACTCTGGAGAAGTGTATGGTGTTTCCTGAAACATCCAAAAAACAAAGCAACAGAGCCTAGGGCACTTCCACTTATGGTCCTATAGCTTAGGGAAATTAAAATCAAAAAGACACAGCCACCCCAAAGTTTGGGACGGCTCTGTTTACAAGAACCTCGTTTACGGTACAAGTTCAATATCAGAGAAAGCTAAAATTGGATAAAGAAGTTGTGGTACTTACGTACAATGCAATATCACTCAGCAATGAAATCTATGTCATCAGGTCCATAGCAGCATAATGAGTGGATTCAGTTACTTTGATTGTAAGTGAAATAAGTCACACAGAAAAGGAAACATCATAAGATATCACTAATACACGGAATGTAAACTTGGCTACACAAGAACGGAATTACAAAACAGAACAGGGTGTCAAATGTAGAAAACCAACTTATGCTTGCTTAAGGGGAAGGGTGAGTTGGGGTGCTGCATAAAACCAGAGATTGAAATTAGCACAGGTACCGTTCCATAAGCCAAATATGTAATAGACAAGAGCTACTCCTTGCTCAACGAAGTGGACTCAACACCACATATTAAACGCCTAAGAATATACCTGACTAGTAAGAATCTTAAAACCTATGGATTTATATGTCTCCGAAAGAGAATCAAGTGTGTGTACAGTGGCATAAACGCAGCAGTGATAGGATTGGTGAGGTTCGGTGAGCAAATGCAGACCCTTTGAAGTCATATTGCATAATACCCATTCCATGGGTCTCAACTCTCCATGTTTAAGGGATTCTTCCTTCAGCTAAAACATGCATGTGGAACCCAGAGTATGATCCACCGTGTGATCAGAAAACGTGTTCAAATGTGTCTCAGTTTTCGTCCCCTGGTACTCGGGTGCAACATTCCAGACGCTTTACTAACACTCTCCCCACTTGGAGAGTCGGTGCCTTTAACCTCCTGTTTGGCCCCGTTTGCAATTTCTGTGGAAAATGAACAGGAATAGGGAGAACCAATGAGAGACTAGGTGGAGGTGTCTGGACGGGCAAATTTAACTCTCATTTCCCACCAGGAAGAGGAATTAACCAAAGGCTCAACATGCCATGCCGGAACCAAACTAGGGCCTGAAGCAATCCTGCGGTGTTGCGGCCAGCTCACAAGAAAGCGAGTTGAAGAAAGGAGCTCAGGGGCACTGTAATTCACAAACCTGCAGAGTTATAAATGACAGCTATCTTCCAAAAATATATTGAAGTAAGGCAGCCAAGAATAGTTGAAAGCGGGGAAGAACTGCAGGAAACCGATTGCAGGAGGTAGACTGGAATTGCATGTAAACCATAGGAAAAGAGGCAGAACGTCCACAATGATGCACTTGGCCAAAAAGGGCGTATGCGTTTTTTCCTGAATATATTCAGGAAAAAACGTATACGCACTTTTTGGCCAACCAAGCAACCTTGCAAAGGAAATCTGCACTACAATGAAGTCTCACTGCCCGCCGGTCAAAAGGGCCATCTGAAAAAAGTGTAAAATCCAGAAAGGCAGGACAGGCCATGGAGAACTGGGAGCCTTGTTATGCTGATGGGCGGGATGTAAATTGCCAGCAGCCACTCTGGAGAAGTGTATGGTGTTTCCTGAAACATCCAAAAAACAAAGCAACAGAGCCTAGGGCACTTCCACTTATGGTCCTATAGCTTAGGGAAATTAAAATCAAAAAGACACAGCCACCCCAAAGTTTGGGACGGCTCTGTTTACAAGAACCTCGTTTACGGTACAAGTTGAATATCACAGAAAGCGAAAAATGGATAAAGAAGTTGTGGTACTTACGTACAATGCAATATCACTCAGCAATGAAATCTATGTCATCAGGCCCGTAGCAGCATAATGAGTGGATTCAGGTACGATGATTCTAAGTGAAATTAGTCACACAGAAAAAGAAACATCATAAGATATCACTAATACACGGAATGTAAACTTGGCTACACAAGAACTGAATTACAAAACAGAACAGGGTGTCAAATGTAGAAAACCAACTTATGCTTGCTTAAGGGGAAAGGTGAGTTGGGGTGCTGCATAAAACCAGAGATTGAAATTAGCACAGATACCGTTCCATAAGCCAAATATGTAATAGACAAGAGCTACTCCTTGCTCAACGAAGTGGACTCAACACCCCATATTAAACGCCTAACAATATACCTGACTAGTAAGAATCTTAAAACCTATGGATTTATATGTCTCCAAAAGAGAATCAAGTGTGTGTACAGTGACATAAACGCAGCAGTGATAGGATTGGTGAGGTTCGGTGAGCAAATGCAGACCCTTTGAAGTCATATTGCATGGTACCCATTCCATGGGTCTCAACTCACCAGGTTTAAGGGATTCTTCCTTCAGCTAAAACATGCATGTGGAACCCAGAGTATGATCCACCGTGTAATCGGAAAACGTGTTCAAATGTGTCTCAGTTTTCGTCCCCTGGTACTCGGGTGTAACATTCCAGACGCTTTAGTAACACTCTCCCCACTTGGAGAGTCAGTGCCTTTAACCTCCTGTTTGGCCCAGTTTGCAATTTCTGTGGAAAATGAACAGGAATAGGGAGAACCAATGAGAGACTAGGTGGAGGTGTCTGGACGGGCAAATTTAACTCTCATTTCCCACCAGGAAGAGGAATTAACCAAAGGCTCAGAATGCCGTGCCGGAAACAAACTAGGGCCTGAAGCAATCCTGCGGTGTTGCGGCCAGCTCACAAGAAAGCGAGTTGAAGAAAGGAGCTCAGGGGCACTGTAATTCACAAACCTGCAGAGTTATAAATGACAGCTATCTTCCAAAAATATATTGAAGTAAGGCAGCCAAGAGGACTTGAAACCGGGGCAGAATTGCAGGAAACCGATTTCAGGAGGTAGACTGGAATTGCATGTAAAGCATAGGAAAAGAGGCAGAACGTCCACAATGATGCACTTGGCCAAAAAGTGCGTATGCGTTTTTTCCTGAATATATTCAGGAAAAAACGCATACGCCCTTTTTGGCCAAGCAAGCAACCTTGCAAAGGAAATCTGCACTACAATGAAGTCTCACTGCCCGCCGGTCAAAAGGGCCATCTGAAAAAAGTGTAAAATCCAGAAAGGCAGGACAGGCCATGGAGAACTGGGAGCCTTGTTATGCTGATAGGCGGGATGTAAATTGCCAGCAGCCACTCTGGAGAAGTGTATGGTGTTTCCTGAAACATCCAAAAAACAAAGCAACAGAGCCTAGGGCACTTCCACTTATGGTCCTATAGCTTAGGGAAATTAAAATCAAAAAGACACAGCCACCCCAAAGTTTGGGACGGCTGTGTTTACAAGAATCTCGTTTACGGTACAAGTTCAATATCACAGAAAGCGAAAAATGAATAAAGAAGTTGTGGTACTTACGTACAATGCAATATCACTCAGCAATGAAATCTATGTCATCAGGCCCGTGACAGCATAATGAGTGGATTCAGGTATGATGATTCTAAGAGAAATAAGTCACACAGAAAAAGAAACATCATAAGATATCACTACTACACGGAATGTAAACTTGGCTACACAGAAACTGAATTACAAAACAGAACAGCGTCTCAAATGTAGAAAACCAACTTACGCTTCCTTAATGGGAAAGGTGAGTTGGGGTGCGGCATAAAACCACAGACTGAAATTAGCACAGATACCGTTCCATAAGCCAAATATGTAATAGACAAGAGCTACTCCTTGCTCAACGATGTGGACTCAACACCCAATATTAAACGCCTAAGAATATACCTGACTAGTAAGAATCTTAAAACCTATGGATTTATATGTCTCCGAAAGAGAATCAAGCGTGTATTCAGCGGCATAAACGCAGCAGTGATAGGATTGGTGAGGTTCGGTGAGCAAATGCAGACCCTTTGAAGTCATATTGCATGGTACCCATTCCATGGGTCTCAACTCTCCAGGTTTAAGGGATTCTTCCTTCAGCTAAAACATGCATGTGGAACCCAGAGTATGATCCACCGTGTGATCGGGAAACGTGTTCAAATGTGTCTCAGTTTTCGTCCCCTGGTACTCGAGTGCAACATTCCAGATGCTTTACTAACACTCTCCCCACTTGGAGAGTCAGTGCCTTTAACTTCTTGTTTGGCCCAGTTTGCAATTTCTGCGTAAGATAAACAGGAAGAGGGAGAACCAATGAGAGACTAGCTGGAGGTGTCTGGACGGGCAAATTTAACTCTCATTTCCCACCAGGAAGAGGAATTAACCAAAGGCTCAGCGTGCCATGCCAGAACCACACTAGGGCCAGAAGCAATCCTGCGGTGTTGCGGCCAGCTCACAAGAAAGCGAGTTGAAGAAAGGAGCTCAGGGGCACTGTAATTCACAAACCTGCAGAGTTATAAATGACAGCTATCTGCCAAAAATATATTGAAGTAAGGCTGCCAAGAGGGGTTGAAAGCGGGGCAGAATTGCAGGAAACCGATTTCAAGAGGTAGACTGGAATTGCATGTAAAGCATATGAAAACAGGCAGAACGTCCACAATGATGCACTTGGCCAAAAAGGGCGTATGAGTTTTTTCCTGAATATATTCAGGAAAAAACACATACGCCCTTTTTGGCCAACCAAGCAAGCTTGCAAAGGAAATCTGCACTACAATGAAGTCTCACTGCCCCCCGGTGAAAAGGGACATCTGAAAAAAGTGTAAAATCCAGAAAGGCAGGACAGGCCATGGAGAACTGGGAGCCTAGTTATGCTGATGGGCGGGATGTAAATTGCAAGCAGCCACTCTGGAGAAGTGTATGGTGTTTCCTGAAACATCCAAAAAACAAAGCAACAGAGCCTAGGGCACTTCCACTTATGGTCCTACAGCTTAGGGAAATTAAAATCAAAAAGACACAGCCACCCCAAAGTTTGGGACGGCTCTGTTTACAAGAACCTCGTTTACGGTACAAGTTCAATATCACAGAAAGCGAAAAATGGATAAAGAAGTTGTGGTACTTACGTACAATGCAATATCACTCAGCAATGAAATCTATGTCATCAGGCCCGTAGCAGCATAATGAGTGGATTCAGGTACGATGATTCTAAGTGAAATTAGTCACACAGAAAAAGAAATATCATAAGATATCACTAATACACAGAATGTAAACTTGGCTACACAAGAACTGAATTACAAAACAGAACAGGGTGTCAAAGGTAGAAAACCAACTTATGCCATCTTACGGGGAGAGGTGAGTTGGGGTGCTGCATAAAACCAGAGATTAAAATTAGCACAGATACTGTTCTATAAGCCAAATATGTAATAGACAAGAGCTACTCCTTGCTCAACGAAGTGGACTCAACACCCCATATTAAACGCCTAACAATATACCTGACTAGTAAGAATCTTAAAACCTATGGATTTATATGTCTCCGAAAGAGAATCAAGTGTGTGTACAGCAGCATAAACGCAGCAGTGATAGGATTGATGAGGTTCGGTGAGCAAATGCAGACCCTTTGAAGTCATATTGCATGCTACCCATTCCATGGGTCTCAACTCACCAGGTTTAAGGGATTCTTCCTTCAGCTAAAACATGCATGTGGAACCCAGAGTATGATCCACCGTGTGATCGGAAAACGTGTTGAAATGTGTCTCAGTTTTCGTCCCCTGGTACTCGGGTGCAACATTCCAGACGCTTTACTAACACTCTCCCCACTTGGAGAGTCAGTGCCTTTAACCTCCTGTTTGGCCCAGTTTGCAATTTCTGTGGAAAATGAACAGGAATAGGGAGAACCAATGAGAGTCTAGGTGGAGGTGTCTGGACGGGCAAATTTAACTCTCATTTCCCACCAGGAAGAGGAATTAACCAAAGGCTCAGAATGCGATGCCGGAACCAAACTAGGGCCTGAAGCAATCCTGCGGTGTTGCGGCCAGCTCACAAGAAAGCGAGTTGAAGAAAGGAGCTCAGGGGCACTGTAATTCACAAACCTGCAGAGTTATAAATGACAGCTATCTGCCAAAAATATATTGAAGTAAGGCTGCCAAGAGGAGTTGAAACCGGGGCAGAATTGCAGGAAACCCGATTTCAGGAGGTAGACTGGAATTGCATGTAAAGCATAGGAAAAGAGGCAGAACGTCCACAATGATGCACTTGGCCAAAAAGGGCGTATGCGTTTTTTCCTGAATATATTCAGGAAAAAACGCATACGCCCTTTTTGGCCAACCAAGCAAGCTTGCAAAGGAAATCTGCACTACAATGAAGTCTCACTGCCCCCCGGTCAAAAGGGCCATCTGAATAAAGTGTAAAATCCAGAAAGGCAGGACAGGCCATGGAGAACTGGGAGCCTAGTTATGCTGATGGGCGGGATGTAAGTTGCCAGCAGCCACTCTGGAGAAGTGTATGGTGTTTCCTAAAACATCCAAAAAACAAAGCAACAGAGCCTAGGGCACTTCCACTTATGGTCCTATAGCTTAGGGAAATTAAAATCAAAAAGACACAGCCACCCCAAAGTTTGGGACGGCTCTGTTTACAAGAACCTCGTTTACGGTACAAGTTCAATATCACAGAAAGCGAAAAATGGATAAAGAAGTTGTGGTACTTACGTACAATGCAATATCACTCAGCAATGAAATCTATGTCATCAGGCCCGTAGCAGCATAATGAGTGGATTCAGGTACGATGATTCTAAGTGAAATTAGTCACACAGAAAAAGAAACATCATAAGATATCACTAATACATGGAATGTAAACTTGACCTCACAAGAACCGGATTACAAAACAGAACAGGGTGTCAAATGTAGAAAACCAACTTATGCTTGCTTAAGTGGAAAGGTGAGTTGGGGTGCTGCATAAAACCAGAGATTGAAATTAGCACAGATACCGTTCCATAAGCCAAATATGTAATAGACAAGAGCTACTCCTTGCTCAACGAAGTGGACTCAACACCCCATATTAAACGCCTAACAATATACCTGACTAGTAAGAATCTTAAAACCTATGGATTTATATGTGTCCGAAAGAGAATCAAGTGTGTGTACAGCGGCATAAACGCAGCAGTGATAGGATTGGTGAGGTTCGGTGAGCAAATGCAGACCCTTTGAAGTCATATTGCATGGTACCCATTCCATGGGTCTCAACTCACCAGGTTTAAGGGATTCTTCCTTCAGCTAAAACATGCATGTGGAACCCAGAGTATGATCCACCGTGAGATCGGAAAACGTGTTCAAATGTGTCTCAGTTTTCGTCCCCTGGTACTCGGGTGCAACATTCCAGACGCTTTACTAACACTCTCCCCACTTGGAGAGTCAGTGCCTTTAACCTCCTGTTTGGCCCAGTTTGCAATTTCTGTGGAAAATGAACAGGAATAGGGAGAACCAATGAGAGACTAGGTGGAGGTGTCTGGACGGGCAAATTTAACTCTCATTTCCCACCAGGAAGAGGAATTAACCAAAGGCTCAGAATGCCGTGCCGGAACCAAACTAGGGCCTGAAGCAATCCTGCGGTGTTGCGGCCAGCTCACAAGAAAGCGAGTTGAAGAAAGGAGCTCAGGGGCACTGTAATTCACAAACCTGCAGAGTTATAAATGACAGCTATCTGCCAAAAATATATTGAAGTAAGGCTGCCAAGAGGAGTTGAAACCGGGGCAGAATTGCAGGAAACCCGATTTCAGGAGGTAGACTGGAATTGCATGTAAAGCATAGGAAAAGAGGCAGAACGTCCACAATGATGCACTTGGCCAAAAAGGGCGTATGCGTTTTTTCCTGAATATATTCAGGAAAAAACGCATACGCCCTTTTTGGCCAACCAAGCAAGGTTGCAAAGGAAATCTGCACTACAATGTAGTCTCACTGCCCGCCGGTCAAAAGGGCCATCTGAAAAAAGTGTAAAATCCAGAAAGGCAGGACAGGCCATGGAGAACTGGGAGCCTAGTTATGCTGATGGGCGGGATGTAAGTTGCCAGCAGCCACTCTGGAGAAGTGTATGGTGTTTCCTGAAACATCCAAAAAACAAAGCAACAGAGCCTAGGGCACTTCCACTTATGGTCCTATAGCTTAGGGAAATTAAAATCAAAAAGACACAGCCACCCCAAAGTTTGGGACGGCTCTGTTTACAAGAACCTCGTTTATGGTACAAGTTCAATATCACAGAAAGCTAAAAATGGATAAAGAAGTTGTGGTACTTACGTACAATGCAATATCACTCAGCAATGAAATCTATGTCATCAGGCCCGTAGAAGCGTAATGAGTGGATTCAGCTACGATGATTCTAAGTGAAATTAGTCACACAGAAAAAGAAACATCATAAGATATCACTACTACACGGAATGTAAACTTGGCTACACAAGAACTGAATTACAAAACAGAACAGGGTGTCAAATGTAGAAAACCAACTTATGCTTGCTTAAGGGGAAGGGTGAGTTGGGGTGCTGCATAAAACCAGAGATTGAAATTAGCACAGATACCGTTCCATAAGCCAAATATGTAATAGACAAGACCTACTCCTTGCTCAACGAAGTGGACTCAACACCCCATATTAAACGCCTAAGAATATACCTGACTAGTAAGAATCTACCTGACTAGTAAGAATCTTAAACCCTATGGATTTATATGTCTCTGAAAGAGAATCAAGCGTGTGTACAGCGGCATAAACACAGCAGTGATAGGATTGGTGAGGTTCGGTGAGCAAATGCAGACCCTTTGAAGTCATATTGCATGATACCCATTCCATGGGTCTCAACTCTCCATGTTTAAGGGATTCTTCCTTCAGCTAAAACATGCATGTGGAACCCAGAGTATGATCCACCATGTGATCGGGAAACGTGTTCAAATGTGTCTCAGTTTTCGTGCCCTGGTACTCGGGTGCAACATTCCAGACGCTTTACTAACACTCTCCCCACTTGGAGAGTCAGTGCCTTTAACCTCCTGTTTGGCCCAGTTTGCAATTTCTGTGGAAAATGAACAGGAATAGGGAGAACCAATGAGAGACTAGGTGGAGGTGTCCAGACGGGCAAATTTAACTCTCATTTCCCACCAGGAAGAGGAATTAACCAAAGGCTCAGCGTGCCATGCCGGAACCACACTAGGGCCAGAAGCAATCCTGCGGTGTTGCGGCCAGCTCACAAGAAAGCGAGTTGAAGAAAGGAGCTCAGGGGCACTGTAATTCACAAACCTGCAGAGTTATAAATGACAGCTATCTTCCAAAAATATATTGAAGTAAGGCTGCCAAGAGGAGTTGAAAGCAGGGCAGAATTGCAAGAAACCGATTTCAGGAGGTAGACTGGAATTGCATGTAAAGCATAGGAAAAGAGGCAGAACGTCCACAATGATGCACTTGGCCAAAAAGGGCGTATGTGTTTTTTCCTGAATATTCAGGAAAAAACACATACGCCCTTTTTGGCCAACCAAGCAAGCTTGCAAAGGAAATCTGCACTACAATGAAGTCTCACTGCCCCCCGGTCAAAAGGGCCATCTGAAAAAAGTGTAAAATCCAGAAAGGCAGGACAGGCCATGGAGAACTGGGAGCCCTGTTATGCTGATGGGCGGGATGTAAATTGCCAGCAGCCACTCTGGAGAAGTGTATGGTGTTTCCTGAAACATCCAAAAAACAAAGCAACAGAGCCTAGGGCACTTCTACTTATGGTCCTATAGCTTAGGGAAATTAAAATCAAAAAGACACAGCCACCCCAAAGTTTGGGACGGCTCTGTTTACAAGAACCTCGTTTACGGTACAAGTTGAATATCACAGAAAGCGAAAAATGGATAAAGAAGTTGTGGTACTTACGTACAATGCAATATCACTCAGCAATGAAATCTATGTCATCAGGCCCGTAGCAGCATAATGAGTGGATTCAGGTACGATGATTCTAAGTGAAATAAGTCACACAGAAAAAGAAACATCATAAGATATCACTACTACACGGAATGTAAACTTGGCTACACAAGAACTGAATTACAAAACAGAACAGGGTGTCAAATGTAGAAAACCAACTTATGCTTGCTTAAGGGGAAAGGTGAGTTGGGGTGCGGCATAAAACCAGAGATTGAAATTAGCACAGATACCGTTCCATAAGCCAAATATGTAATAGACAAGAGCTACTCCTTGCTCAACGAAGTGGACCCAACACCCCATATTAAACGCCTAAGAATATACCTGACTAGTAAGAATCTACCTGACTAGTAAGATTCTTAAACCCTATGGATTTATATGTCTCTGAAAGAGAATCAAGCGTGTGTACAGCGGCATAAACGCAGCAGTGATAGGATTGGTGAGGTTCGTTGAGCAAATGCAGACCCTTTGAAGTCATATTTCATGATACCCATTCCATGGGTCTCAACTCTCCATGTTTAAGGGATTCTTCCTTCAGCTAAAACATGCATGTGGAACCCAGAGTATGATCCACCATGTGATCGGGAAACGTGTTCAAATGTGTCTCAGTTTTCGTCCCCTGGTACTCAGGTGCAACATTCCAAACGCTTTACTAACACTCTCCCCACTTGGAGAGTCAGTGCCTTTAACCTCCTGTTTGGCCCAGTTTGCAATTTCTGTGGAAAATGAACAGGAATAGGGAGAACCAATGAGAGACTAGGTGGAGGTGTCCAGACGGGCAAATTTAACTCTCATTACCCACCAGGAAGAGGAATTAACCAAAGGCTCAGCGTGCCATCCCGGAATCACACTAGGGCCAGAAGCAATCCTGTGGTGTTGCGGCCAGCTCACAAGAAAGCGAGTTGAAGAAAGGAGCTCAGGGGCACTGTAATTCACAAACCTGCAGAGTTATAAATGACAGCTATCTTCCAAAAATATATTGAAGTAAGGCTGCCAAGAGGAGTTGAAAGCGGGGCAGAATTGCAGGAAACCGATTTCAGGAGGTAGACTGGAATTGCATGTAAAGCATAGGAAAACAGGCAGAACGTCCACAATGATGCACTTGGCCAAAAAGGACGTATGTGTTTTTACCTGAATATTCAGGAAAAAACACATACGCCCTTTTTGGCCAACCAAGCAAGCTTGCAAAGGAAATCTGCACTACAATGAAGTCTCACTGCCCCCCGGTCAAAAGGGCCATCTGAAAAAAGTGTAAAATCCAGAAAGGCAGGACAGGCCATGGAGAACTGGGAGCCTTGTTATGCTGATCGGCGGGATGTAAATTGCCAGCAGCCACTCTGGAGAAGTGTATGGTGTTTCCTGAAACATCCAAAAAACAAAGCAACAGAGCCTAGGGCACTTCCACTTATGGTCCTATAGCTTAGGGAAATTAAAATCAAAAAGACACAGCCACCCCAACGTTTGGGACGGCTCTGTTTACAAGAACCTCGTTTACGGTACAAGTTGAATATCACAGAAAGCGAAAAATGGATAAAGAAGTTGTGGTACTTACGTACAATGCAATATCCCTCAGCAATGAAATCTATGTCATCAGGCCCATAGCAGCATAATGAGTGGATTCAGGTACGATGATTCTAAGTGAAATAAGTCACACAGAAAAAGAAACATCATAAGATATCACTACTACACGGAATGTAAACTTGGCTACACAGGAACTGAATTACAAAACAGAACAGGGTGTCAAATGTAGAAAACCAACTTATGCTTGCTTAAGGGGAAAGGTGAGTTGGGGTGCTGCATACAACCAGAGATTGAAATTAGCACGGATACCGTTCCATAAGCCAAATATGTAATAGACAAGAGCTACTCCTTGCTCAACGAAGTGGACTCAACACCCCATATTAAACGCCTAAGAATATACCTGACTAGTAAGAATCTTAAAACCTATGGATTTATATGTCTCCGAAAGAGAATCAAGCGTGTGTACAGTGGCATAAACGCAGCAGTAATAGTATTGGTGACGTTCGGTGAGCAAATGCAGACCCTTTGAAGTCATATTGCATGGTACCCATCCATGGGTCTCAACTCTCCATGTTTAAGGGATTCTTCCTTCAGCTAAAACATGCATGTGGAACCCAGAGTATGATCCACCGTGTGATCAGAAAACGTGTTCAAATGTGTCTAAGTTTTCGTCCCCTGGTACTCGGGTGCAACATTCCAGACGCTTTACTAACACTCTCCCCACTTGGAGAGTCGGTGCCTTTAACCTCCTGTTTGGCCCAGTTTGCAATTTCTGTGGAAAATGAACAGGAATAGGGAGAACCAATGAGAGACTAGGTGGAGGTGTCTGGACGGGCAAATTTAACTCTCATTTCCCACCAGGAAGAGGAATTAACCAAAGGCACAACATGCCATGCCGGAACCAAACTAGGGCCTGAAGCAATCCTGCGGTGTTGCGGCCAGCTCACAAGAAAGCGAGTTGAAGAAAGGAGCTAAGGGGCACTGTAATTCACAAACCTGCAGAGTTAAAAATGACAGCTATCTTCCAAAAATATATTGAAGTAAGGCAGCCAAGAGGACTTGAAAGCGGGGCAGAATTGCAGGAAACCGATTTCAAGAGGTAGACTGGAATTGCATGTAAAGCATAGGAAAAGAGGCAGAACGTCCACAATGATGCACTTGGCCAAAAAGGGCGTATGCGTTTTTTCCTGAATATATTCAGGAATAAACGCATACGCCCTTTTTGGCCAAACAAGCAAGCTTGCAAAGGAAATCTGCACTACAATGAAGTCTCACTGCCCCCCGGTAAAAGGGCCATCTGAAAAAAGTGTAAAATCCAGAAAGGCAGGACAGGCCAAGGAGAACTAGGAGCCTTCTTATGCTGATGGGCGGGATGTAAATTGCCAGCAGCCACTCTGGAGAAGTGTATGGTGTTTCCTGAAACATCCAAAAAACAAAGCAACAGAGCCTAGGGCACTTCCACTTATGGTCCTATAGCTTAGGGAAATTAAAATCTAAAAGACACAGCCACCCCAAAGTTTGGGACAGCTCTGTTTACAAGAACCTCGTTTACGGTACAAGTTCAATATCACAGAAAGCGAAAAATGGATAAAGAAGTTGTGGTACTTACGTACAATGCAATATCACTCAGCAATGAAATCTATGTCATCAGGCCCATAGCAGCATAATGAGTGGATTCAGGTACGATGATTGTAAGTGAAATGAGTCGCACAGAAAAAGAAACATCATAAGTTATCACTACTACACGGAATGTAAACTTGGCTACACAGGAACTGAATTACAAAACAGAACAGGGTGTCAAATGTAGAAAACCAACTTATGCTTGCTTAAGGGGAAAGGTGAGTTGGGGTGCTGCATAAAACCAGAGATTGAAATTAGCACAGATACCGTTCCGTAAGCCAAATATGTAATAGACAAGAGCTACTCCTTGCTCAACGAAGTGGACTCAACACCCCATAATAAACGCCTAAGAATATACCTGACTAGTAAGAATCTTAAAACCTATGGATTTATATGTCTCCAAAAGAGAATCAATCGTGTGTACAGCGACATAAAGGCAGCAGTGATAGGATTGGTGAGGTTAGGTGAGCAAATTCAGACCCTTTGAAATCATACTGCATGGTACCATTCCATGGGTCTCAACTCTCCAGGTTTAAGGGATTCTTCCTTCAGCTAAACATGCATGTGGAACCCAGAGTATGATCCACCGTGTGATCGGAAAACGTGTTCAAATGTGTCTCAGTTTTCGTCCCCTGGTACTCGGGTGCAACATTCCAGACGCTTTACTAACACTCTCCCCACTTGGAGAGTCAGTGCCTTTAACCTCCTGTTTGGCCCAGTTTGCAATTTCTGTGGAAAATGAACAGGAATAGGGAGAACCAATGAGAGACTAGGTGGAGGTGTCTGGACGGGCAAATTTAACTCTCATTTCCCACCAGGAAGAGGAATTAACCAAAGGCTCAGCATGCCGTGCAGGAACCAAACTAGGGCCTGAAGCAATCCTGCGGTGTTGCGGCTAGCTCACAAGAAAGCGAGTTGAAGAAAGGAGCTCAGGGGCACTGTAATTCACAAACCTGCAGAGTTATAAATGACAGCTATCGTCCTAAAATATATTGAAGGAAGGCTGACAAGAGGACTTGAAAGCGGGGCAGAATTGCAGGAAACCGATTTCAGGAGGTAGACTGGAATTGCATGTAAAGCATAGGAAAAGAGGCAGAACGTCCACAATGATGCACTTGGCCAAAAAGGGCGTATGCGTTTTTTCCTGAATATATTCAGGAAAAAACGCATACGCACTTTTTGGCCAACCAAGCAAGCTTGCAAAGGAAATCTGCACTACAATGAAGTCTCAGTGCACCCTGGTCAAAAGGGCCATCTGAAAAATGTGTAAAATCCAGAAAGGCAGGAAAGGGTATGGAGAACTGGGAGCCTTGTTATGCTGATGGGCGGGATGTAAATTGCCAACAGCCACTCTGGAGAAGTGTATGGTGTTTCCTGAAACATCCAAAAAACAAAGCAACAGAGCCTAGGGCACTTCCACTTATGGTCCTATAGCTTAGGAAAATTAAAATCAAAAAGACACAGCCACCCCAAAGTTTGGGACGTCTCTGTTTACAAGAACCTCATTTACGGAACAAGTTCAATATCACAGAAAGCGAAAAATGGATAAAGAAGTTGTGGTACTTACGTACAATGCAATATCACTCAGCAATGAAATCTATGTCATCAGTCCCGTATCAGCATAATGAGTGGATTCAGGTACGATGATTGTAAGTGAAATAAGTCACACAGAAAAAGAAGCATCATAAGATATCACTAATACACGGAATGTAAGCTTGGCTACAAAGGAACTGAATTACAAAACAGAACAGGATCTCAAATGTAGAATACCAACTTATGCTTGCTTAAGGGGAAAGGTGAGTTGGGGTGCTGCATAAAACCAGAGATTGAAATTAGCACAGATACTGTTCCATAAGCCAAATATGTAATAGACAAGAGCTATTCCTTGATCAACGAAGTGGACTCAACACCCCATATTAAACGCCTAAGAATATACCTGACTAGTAAGAATCTTAAAACCTATGTATTTATATGTCTCCGAAAGAGAATCAAACGTGTGTACAGCGGCATAAACGCAGCAGTGATAGGATTGGTGAGGTTCGGTGAGCAAATGCAGACCCTTTGAAGTCATATTGCATGGTACCCATTCCATGGGTCTCAACTCTCCAGGTTTAAGGGATTCTTCCTTCAGCTAAAACATGCATGTGGAACCCAGAGTATGATCCACGGTGTGATTGGGAAACGTGTTCAAATGTGTCTCAGTTTTCGTCCCCTGGTACTCGGGTGCAACATTCCAGACGCTTTACTAACACTCTCCCCACTTGGACAATCAGTGCCTTTAACCTTCTGTTTGGCCAGTTTGCAATTTCTGTGGAAAATGAACAGGAATAAGGAGAACCAATGAGAGACTAGGTGGAGGTGTCTGGACAGGTAAATTTAACTCTCATTTCCCACCAGGAAGAGGAATTAACCAAAGGTTCAGCATGGCATGCCAGAAGCACACTAGGGCCTGAAACAATCCTGCGGTGTTGTGGCCAGCTCACAAGAAAGCGATTTGAAGGAAGGAACTCAGGGGCACTGTAATTCACAAAACTGCAGAGTTATAAATGACAGCTATCGTCCAAAAATATATTGAAGGAAGGCTGCCAAGAGGACTTGAAAGCGGGGCAGAATTGCAGGAAACCGATTTCAGGAGGTAGACTGGAATTGCATGTAAAGCATAGGAAAAGAGGTAGAACGTCCACAATGATGCACTTGGCCAAAAAGGGCGTATGCGTTTTTTCCTCAATATATTCAGGAAAATACGCATACGCCCTTTTTGGCCAACCAAGCAAGCTTGCAAAGGAAATCTGCACTACAATGAAGTCTCACTGCCCCCCGGTCAAAAGGGCCATCTGGAAAAAGTGTAAAATCCAGAAAGGCAGGGCAGGCCATGGAGAACTGGGAGCCTTGTTATGCTGATGGGCGGGATGTAAATTGCCAGCAGCCACTCTGGAGAAGTGTATGGTGTTTCCTGAAACATCTAAAAAACAAAGGAACAGAGCCTAGGGCACTTGAACTTATGGTCCTATAGCTCAGGGAAATTAAAATCAAAAAGACACAGCCACCCCAAAGTTTCGGCCGGCTCTGTTTACAAGAACCTCATTTTCGGTACAAGTTCAATATTGCAGAAATGGAAAAATGGATAAAGAAATTGTGGTGCTTATGTACAATGCAATATCACTCAGCAATGAAATCTATGTCATCAGGCCCGTAGCAGCATAATGAGTGGATTCAGGTACGATGATTCTAAGTGAAATAAGTCACACAGAAAAAGAAACATCATAAGATATCACTACTACACGGAATGTAAACTTGGCTACACAGGAACTGAATTACAAAACGGAACAGGGTCTCAAATGTAGAAAACCAACTTATGCTTGCTTAAGGGGAAAGGTGACTTGCGGTGCGGCATAAAACCAGAGATTGAAATTAGCACAGATACCGTTCCATAAGCCAAATATGTAATAGACAAGATCTACTCCTTGCTCAACGAAGTGGACTCAATACCCCATATTAAACGCCTAAGAATATACCTGACTAGTAATAATCTTAAAACCTAAGGATTTATATGTCTCCAAAAGAGAATCAAGCATGTGTACAGCGGCATAAACGCAGCAGTGATAGGATTGGTGAGGTTTGGTGAGCAAATGCAGACCCTTTGAAGTCATATTGCATGGTACCCATTCCATGGGTCTCAACTCTCCATGTTTAAGGGATTCTTCCTTCAGCTAAAACATGCATGTGGAACCCAGAATATGATCCACCGTGTGATCGGGAAACGTGTTCAAATGTGTCTCAGTTTTCGTCCCCTGGTACTCGGGTGCAACATTCCAGACGCTTTACTAACACTCTCCCCACTTGGAGAGTCAGTGCCTTTAACCTCCTGTTTGGCCCAGTTTGCAATTTCTGTGGAACATGAACAGGAATAGGGAGAACCAATGAGAGACTAGCTGGAGGTGTCTGGACGGGCAAATTTAACTCTCATTTCCCACCAGGAAGAGGAATTAACCAAAGGCTCAGCGTGCCATGCGGAACCACACTAGGGCCCGAAGCAATCATGCGGTGTTGCGGCCAGCTCACAAGAAAGCGAGTTGAAGAAAGGAGCTTAGGGGCACTGTAATTCACAAACCTGCAGAGTTATAAATGACAGCTATCTTCCAAAAATATATTGAAGTAAGGCTGCCAAGAGGAGTTGAAAGCGGGGCAGAATTGCAGGAAACCGATTTCAGGAGGTAGACTGGAATTGCATGTAAAGCATAGGAAAAGAGGCAGAACGTCCACAATGATGCACTTGGCCAAAAAGGGCGTATGCGTTTTTCCCTGAATATATTCAGGAAAAAACGCATACGCACTTTTTGGCCAACCAAGCAAGCTTGCAAAGGAAATCTGCACTACAATGAAGTCTCACTGCCCCCCGGTCAAAAGGGCCATCTGAAAAAAGTGTAAAATCCAGAAAGGCAGGACTGGCCATGGAGAACTGGGAGCCTTGTTATGATGATGGGCGGGATGTAAATTGCCAACAGCCACTCTGGAGAAGTGTATGGTGTTTCCTGAAACATCCAAAAAACAAAGCAACGGAGCCTAGGGCATTTCCACTTATGGTCCTATAGCTTAGGGAAATTAAAATCAAAAAGACACAGCCACCCCAAAGTTTGGGCCGGCTCTGTTTACAAGAACCTCATTTACGGTTCAAGTTCAATATCGCAGAAAGCGAAAAATGGATAAAGAAGTTGTGGTACTTACGTACAATGTAATATCACTCAGCAATGAAATCTATGTCATCAGGCCCGTAGCAGCATAATGAGTGGATTCAGGTACGATGATTCTAAGTGAAATTAGTCACACAGAAAAAGAAACATCATAAGATATCACTACTACACGGAATGTAAACTTGGCTACACAGGAACTGAATTACAAAACAGAACAGGGTGTCAAATGTAGAAAACCAACTTATGCTTGCTTAAGGGGAAAGGTGAGTTGGGGTACGGCATAAAACCAGAGATTGAAATTAGCACAGGTACCGTTCCATAAGCCAAATATGTAATAGACAAGAGCTACTCCTTGCTCAACGAAGTGGACTCAACACCCCATATTAAACGGCTAAGAATATACCTGACTAGTAAGAATCTTAAAACCTATGGATTTATATGTCTCCAAAAGAGAATCAAGCATGTGTACAGCGACATAAATGCAGCAGTGATAGGATTGGTGAGGTTTGGTGAGCAAATGCAGACTCTTTGAAGTCATATTGCATGGTACCCATTCCATGGGTCTCAACTCTCCAGGTTTAAGGGATTCTTCCTTCAGCTAAAACATGCATGTGGAACCCAGAGTATGATCCACCATGTGATCGGAAAACGTGTTCAAATGTGTGTCAGTTTTCGTACCCTGGTACTCGGGTGCAACATTCCAGACGCTTTACTAACACTCTCCCCACTTGGAGAGTCGGTGCCTTTAACCTCCTGTTTGGCCCAGTTTGCAATTTCTGTGGAAAATGAACAGGAATAGGGAGAACCAATGAGAGACTAGGTGGAGGTGTCTGGACGGGCAAATTTAACTCTCATTTCCCACCAGGAAGAGGAATTAACCAAAGGCTCAGCGTGCCATGCCGGAACCACACTAGGGCCAGAAGCAATCCTGCGGTGTTGCGGCCAGCTCACAAGAAAGCGAGTTGAAGAAAGGAGCTCAGGGGCACTGTAATTCACAAACCTGCAGAGTTATAAATGACAGCTATCATCCAAAAATATATTGAAGTAAGGCTGCCAAGAGGGGTTGAAAGCGGGGCAGAATTGCAGGAAACCGATTTCAAGAGGTAGACTGGAATTGCATGTAAAGCATAGGAAAACAGGCAGAACGTCCACAATGATGCACTTGGCCAAAAAGGGCGTATGTGTTTTTTCCTGAATATATTCAGGAAAAAACACATACGCCATTTTTGGCCAACCAAGCAAGCTTGCAAAGGAAATCTGCACTACAATGAAGTCTCACTGCCCCCCGGTCAAAAGGGCCATCTGAAAAAAGTGTAAAATCCAGAAAGGCAGGACAGGCCATGGAGAACTGGGAGCCTAGTTATGCTGATGGGCGGGATGTAAATTGCCAGCAGCCACTCTGGAGAAGTGTATGGTGTTTCCTGAAACATCCAAAAAACAAATCAACAGAGCCTAGGGCACTTCCACTTATGGTCCTATAGTTTAGGGAAATTAAAATCAAAAAGACACAGCCACCCCAAAGTTTGGGACGGCTCTGTTTACAAGAACCTCGTTTACGGTACAAGTTCAATATCGCAGAAAGCGAAAAATGGATAAAGAAGTTGTGGTACTTACGTACAATGCAATATCACTCAGCAATGAAATCTATGTCATCAGGCCCGTAGCAGCATAATGAGTGGATTCAGGTACGATGATTCTAAGTGAAATTAGTCACACAGAAAAAGAAATATCATAAGATATCACTAATACACAGAATGTAAACTTGGCTACACAAGAACTGAATTACAAAACAGAACAGGGTGTCAAATGTAGAAAACCAACTTATGCCATCTTATGGGGAGAGGTGAGTTGGGGTGCTGCATAAAACCAGAGATTAAAATTAGCACAGATACCGTTCCATAAGCCAAATATGTAATAGACAAGAGCTACTCCTTGCTCAACGAAGTGGACTCAACACCCCATATTAAACGCCTAACAATATACCTGAGTAGTAAGAATCTTAAAACCTATGGATTTATATGTCTCCGAAAGAGAATCAAGCATGTGTACAGCGGCATAAACGCAGCAGTGATAGGATTGGTGAGGTTCGGTGAGCAAATGCAGACCCTTTGAAGTCATATTGCATGGTACCCATTCCATGGGTCTCAACTCACCAGGTTTAAGGGATTCTTCCTTCAGCTAAAACATGCATGTGGAACCCAGAGTATGATCCACCGTGTGATCGGAAAACGTGTTCAAATGTGTCTCAGTTTTCGTCCACTGGTACTCGGGTGCAACATTCCAGACGCTTTACTAACACTCTCCCCACTTGGAGAGTCAGTGCCTTTAACCTCCTGTTTGGCCCAGTTTGCAATTTCTGTGGAAAATGAACAGGAATAGGGAGAACCAATGAGAGACTAGGTGGAGGTGTCTGGACGGGCAAATTTAACTCTCATTTCCCACCAGGAAGAGGAATTAACCAAAGGCTCAGAATGCGGTGCCGGAACCAAACTAGGACCTGAAGCAATCCTGCGGTGTTGCGGCCAGCTCACAAGAAAGCGAGTTGAAGAAAGGAGCTCAGGGGCACTGTAATTCACAAACCTGCAGAGTTATAAATGACAGCTATCTGCCAAAAATATATTGAAGTAAGGCTGCCAAGAGGAGTTGAAACCGGGGCAGAATTGCAGGAAACCCGATTTCAGGAGGTAGACTGGAATTGCATGTAAAGCATAGGAAAAGAGGCAGAACGTCCACAATGATGCACTTGGCCAAAAAGGGTGTATGCGTTTTTTCCTGAATATATACAGGAAAAAACGCATACGCCCTTCTTGGCCAACCAAGCAAGCTTGCAAAGGAAATCTGCACTACAATGAAGTCTCACTGCCCCCTGGTCAAAAGGGCTATCTGAAAAAAGTGTAAAATCCAGAAAGGCAGGACAGGCCATGGAGAACTGGGAGCCTTGTTATGCTGATGGGTAGGATGTAAATTGCCAACAGCCACTCTGGAGAAGTGTATGGTGTTTCCTGAAACATCAAAAAAACAAAGCAACAGAGCATAGGGCACTTCCACTTATGGTCCTATAGCTTAGGGAAATTAAAATCAAAAAGACACAGCCACCCCAAAGTTTGGGACGGCTCTGTTTACAAGAACCTCGTTTACGGTACAAGTTCAATATCACAGAAAGCGAAAAATGGATAAAGAAGTTGTGGTACTTACGTACAATGCAATATCACTCAGCAATGAAATCTATGTCATCAGGCCCGTAGCAGCGTAATGAGTGGATTCAGGTACGATGATTCTAAGTGAAATAAGTCACACAGAAAAAGAAACATCATAAGATATCACTAATACACGGAATGTAAACTTGGCTACACAAGAACTGAATTACAAAACAGAACAGAGTGTCATATGTAGAAAACCAACTTATGCTTGCTTAAGGGAAAAGGTGAGTTGGGGTGCAGCATAAAACCAGAGATTGAAATTAGCACAGATACCGTTCCATTAGCCAAATATGTAATAGACAAGAGCTACTCTTTGCTCAACGAAGTGGACTCAACACCCCATATTAAACACCTAAGAATATACCTGACTAGTAAGAATCTTAAAACCTATGGATTTATATGTCTCCGAAAGAGAACGAAGCATGTGTACAGCGGCATAAACGCAGCAGTGATAGGATTGGTGAGGTTCGGTGAGTAAATGCAGAACCTTTGAAGTTATATTGCATGGTACCCATTCCATGGGTCTCAACTCTCCACGTTTAAGAGATTCTTCCTTCAGCTAAAACATGCATGTGGAACCCAGAGTATGATCCACCGTGTGATCGGGAAACGTGTTCAAATGTGTCTCAGTTTTCGTCCCCTGGTACTCGGGTGCAACATTCCAGACGCTTTACTAACACTCTCCCCACTTGGAGAGTCAGTGCCTTTAACCTCTTGTTTGGCCCAGTTTGCAATTTCTGCGTAAGATAAACAGGAAGAGGGAGAAGCAATGAGAGACTAGCTAGAGGTGTCTGGACGGGCAAATTTAACTCTCATTTCCCACCAGGAAGAGGAATTAACCAAAGGCTCAGCATGTGATGCCGGAACCAAACTAAGGCCTGAAGCAATCCTGCGGTGTTGCGGCCAGCTCACAAGAAAGCGAGTTGAAGAAAGGAGCTCAGGGGCACTGTAATTCACAAACCTGCAGTTATAAATGACAGCTATCGTCCAAAATATATTGAAGGAAGGCTGCCAAGAGGACTTGAAAGCGGGGCAGAATTGCAGGAAACCGATTTCAGGAGGTAGACTGGAATTGCATGTAAAGCATAGGAAAAGAGGCAGAACGTCCACAATGATGCACTTGGCCAAAAAGGGCGTATGCGTTTTTTCCTGAATATATTCAGGAAAAAACGCATACGCCCTTTTTGGCCAACCAAGCAAGCTTGCAAAAGAAATGTGCACTACAATGAAGTCTCACTGCCCCCCGGTCAAAAGGGCCATTTGAAAAAAGTGTAAAATCCAGAAAGGCAGGACAGGCCATGGAGAACTGGGAGCCTTGTTATGCTGATGGGCAGGATGTAAATTGCCAGCAGCCACTCTGGAGAAGTGTATGGTGTTTCCTGAAACATCCAAAAAACAAAGCAACAGAGCCTAGGGCACTTCCACTTATGGTCCTATAGCTTAGGGAAATTAAAATCAAAAAGACACAGCCACCCCAAAGTTTGGGACGGCTCTGTTTACAAGAACCTCGTTTACGGTACAAGTTGAATATCACAGAAAGCGAAAAATGGATAAAGAAGTTGTGGTACTTACGTACAATGCAATATCACTCAGCAATGAAATCTATGTCATCAGGCCCATAGCAGAATAATGAGTGGATTCAGGTACGATGATCCTAAGTGAAATAAGTCACACAGAAAAAGAAACATCATAAGATATCACTACTACACGGAATGTAAACTTGGCTACACAGGAACTGAATTACAAAACAGAACAGGGTGTCAAATGTAGAAAACCAACTTATGCTTGCTTAAGGGGAAAGGTGAGTTGGGGTGCTGCATACAACCAGAGATTGAAATTAGCACAGATACCGTTCCATAAGCCAAATATGTAATAGACAAGAGCTACTCCTTGCTCAACGAAGTGGACTCAACACCCCATATTAAACGCCTAAGAATATACCTGACTAGTAAGAATCTTAAAACCTATGGATTTATATGTCTCCGAAAGAGAATCAAGCGTGTGTACAGTGGCATAAACGCAGCAGTAATAGTATTGGTAACGTTCGGTGAGCAAATGCAGACCCTTTGAAGTCATATTGCATGGTACCCATCCATGGGTCTCAACTCTCCATGTTTAAGGGATTCTTCCTTCAGCTAAAACATGCATGTGGAACCCAGAGTATGATCCACCGTGTGATCGGAAAACGTGTTCAAATGTGTCTCAGTTTTCGTCCCCTGGTACTCGGGTGCAACATTCCAGACGCTTTACTAACACTCTCCCCACTTGGAGAGTCGGTGCCTTTAACCTCCTGTTTGGCCCAGTTTGCAATTTCTGTGGAAAATGAACAGGAATAGGGAGAACCAATGAGAGACTAGGTGGAGGTGTCTGGACGGGCAAATTTAACTCTCATTTCCCACCAGGAAGAGGAATTAACCAAAGGCTCAACATGCCATGCCGGAACCAAACTAGGGCCTGAAGCAATCCTGTGGTGTTGCGGCCAGCTCACAAGAAAGCGAGTTGAAGAAAGGAGCTCAGGGGCACTGTAATTCACAAACCTGTAGAGTTATAAATGACAGCTATCTTCCAAAAATATATTGAAGTAAGGCAGCCAAGAATAGTTGAAAGCGGGGAAGAATTGCAGGAAACCGATTTCAGGAGGTAGACTGGAATTGCATGTAAAGCATAGGAAAAGAGGCAGAACGTCCACAATGATGCACTTGGCCAAAAAGGGCGTATGCGTTTTTTCCTGAATATATTCAGGAAAAAACGCATACGCACTTTTTGGCCAACCAAGCAAGCTTGCAAAGGAAATCTGCACTACAATGAAGTCTCACTGCCCACCGGTCAAAAGGGCCATCTGAAAAAAGTGTAAAATCCAGAAAGGCAGGACAGGCCATGGAGAACTGGGAGCCTTGTTATGCTGATGGGCGGGATGTAAATTGCCAGCAGCCACTCTGGAGAAGTGTATGGTGTTTCCTGAAACATCCGAAAAACAAAGCAACAGAGCCTAGGGCAATTCCACTTATGGTCCTATAGCTTAGGGAAATTAAAATCAAAAAGACACAGCCACCCCAAAGTTTGGGACGGCTGTGTTTACAAGAACCTCGTTTACCGTACAAGTTGAATATCACAGAAAGCGAAAAATGGATAAAGAAGTTGTGGTACTTATGTACAATGCAATATCACTCAGCAATGAAATCTATGTCATCAGGCCCGTAGCAGCATAATGAGTGGATTCAGGTACGATGATTCTAAGTGAAATTAGTCACACAGAAAAAGAAACATCATAAGTTATCACTACTACACGGAATGTAAACTTGGCTACACAGGAACTGAATTACAAAACAGAACAGCGTGTCAAATGTAGAAAACCAACTTATGCTTGCTTAAGGGGAAAGGTGAGTTGGGGTGCTGCATAAAACCAGAGATTGAAATTAGCACAGATACCGTTCCATAAGCCAAATATGTAATAGACAAGAGCTACTCCTTGCTCAACGAAGTGGACTCAACACCCCATATTAAACGCCTAAGAATATACATAACTAGTAAGAATCTTAAAACCTATGGATTTATATATCTCTGAAAGAGAATCAAGCGTGTGTACAGCGGCATAAACGCAGCGGTGATAGGACTGGTGAGGTTCGGTGAGCAAATGCAGACCCTTTGAAGTCATATTGTATGGTACCCATTCCATGGGTCTCAACTCTCCATGTTTAAGGGATTCTTCCTTCAGCTAAAACATGCACGTGGAACCCAGAGTATGATTCACCGTGTGATCGGGAAACATGTTCAAATGTGTCTCAGTTTTCGTCCCCTGGTACTCGGGTGCAACATTCCAGACGCTTTACTAACACTCTCCCCACTTGGAGAGTCAGTGCCTTTAACCTCCTGTTTGGCCCAGTTTGCAATTTCTGTGGAAAATGAACAGGAATAGGGAGAACCAATGAGAGACTAGGTGGAGGTGTCTGGACGGGCAAATTTAACTCTCATTTCCCACCAGGAAGAGGAATTAACCAAAGGCTCAGAATGCCGTGCCGGAACCAAACTAGGGCCTGAAGCAATCCTGCGGTGTTGCGGCCAGCTCACAAGAAAGCGAGTTGAAGAAAGGAGCTCAGGGGCACTGTAATTCACAAACTTGCAGAGTTATAAATGACAGCTATCTGCCAAAAATATATTGAAGTAAGGCTGCCAAGAGGAGTTGAAACCGGGGCAGAGTTGCAGGAAACCCGATTTCAGGAGGTAGACTGGAATTGCATGTAAAGCATAGGAAAAGAGGCAGAACGTCCACAACGATGCACTTGGCCAAGAAGGGCGTATGCGTTTTTTCCTGAATCAGGAAAAAACGCATACGACCTTTTTGGCCAACCAAGCAAGCTTGCAAAGGAAATCTGCACTACAATGAAGTCTCACTGCCCGCTGGTCAAAAGGGCCATCTGAATAAAGTGTAAAATCCAGAAAGGCAGGACAGGCCATGGAGAACTGGGAGCCTAGTTATGCTGATGGGCGGGATGTAAGTTGCCAGCAGCCACTCTGGAGAACTGTATGGTGTTTCCTGAAACATCCAAAAAACAAAGCAACAGAGCCTAGGGCACTTCCACTTATGGTCCTATAGCTTAGGGAAATTAAAATCAAAAAGACACAGCCACCCCAAAGTTTGGGACGGCTCTGTTTACAAGAACCTCGTTTACGGTACAAGTTCAATATCACAGAAAGCGAAAAATGGATAAAGAAGTTGTGGTACTTACGTACAATGCAATATCACTCAGCAATGAAATCTATGTCATCAGGCCCGTAGCAGCATAATGAGTGGATTCAGGTACGATGATTCTAAGTGAAATAAGTCACACAGAAAAAGAAACATCATAAGATATCACTACTACACGGAATGTAAACTTGGCTACACAAGAACTGAATTACAAAACAGAACAGGGTGTCAAATGTAGAAAACCAACTTATGCTTGCTTAAGGGGAAAGGTGAGTTGGGGTGCTGCATAAAACCAGAGATTGAAATTAGCACAGATACCGTTCCATAAGCCAAATATGTAATAGACAAGAGCTACTCCTTGCTCAACGAAGTGGACTCAACACCCCATATTAAACGCCTAAGAATATACCTGACTAGAAAGAATCTTAAAACCTATGGATTTATATGTCTCCGAAAGAGAATCAAGCGTGTGTACAGTGGCATAAACGCAGCAGTAATAGTATTGGTGACGTTCGGTGAGCAAATGCAGACCCTTTGAAGTCATATTGCATGGTACCCATCCATGGGTCTCAACTCTCCATGTTTAAGGGATTCTTCCTTCAGCTAAAACATGCATGTGGAACCCAGAGTATGATCCACAGTGTGATCGGAAAACGTGTTCAAATGTGTCTCAGTTTTCGTCCCCTGGTACTCGGGTGCAACATTCCAGACGCTTTACTAACACTCTCCCCACTTGGAGAGTCGGTGCCTTTAAACTCCTGTTTGGCCCAGTTTGCAATTTCTGTGGAAAATGAACAGGAAAAGGGAGAACCAATGAGAGATTAGGTGGAGGTGTCTGGACGGGCAAATTTAACTCTCATTTCCCACCAGGAAGAGGAATTAACCAAAGGCTCAAAATGCCGTGCCGGAACCAAACTAGGGCCTGAAGCAATCCTGCGGTGTTGCGGCCAGCTCACAAGAAAGCGAGTTGAAGAAAGGAGCTCAGGGGCACTGTAATTCACAAACCTGCAGAGTTATAAATGACAGCTATCTTCCAAAAATATATTGAAGTAAGGCAGCCAAGAGGACTTGAAAGCGGGGCAGAATTGCAGGAAACCGATTTCAGGAGGTAGACTGGAATTGCATGTAAAGCATAGGAAAAGAGGCAGAACGTCCACAATGATGCACTTGGCCAAAAAGGGCGTATGCGTTTTTTCCTGAATATATTCAGGAAAAAACGCATACGCCCTTTTTGGCCAAACAAGCAAGCTTGCAAAGGAAATCTGCACTACAATGAAGTCTCACTGCCCGCCGGTCAAAAGGGCCATCTGAAAAAAGTGTAAAATCCAGAAAGGCAGGACAGGCCATGGAGAACTGGGAGCCTTGTTATGCTGATGGGCGGGATGTAAATTGCCAACAGCCACTCTGGAGAAGTGTATGGTGTTTCCTGAAACATCCAAAAAACCAAGCAACAGAGCCTAGGGCATTTCCACTTATGGTCGTATAGCTTAGGGAAATAATAATCAAAAAGACACAGCCTCCCCAAAGTTTGGGACGGCTCTGTTTACAAGAACCTCGTTTACGGTACAGGTTCAATATCGCAGAAAGCGAAAAATGGATAAAGAAATTGTGGTACTTACGTACAATGCAATATCACTCAGCAATGAAATCTATGTCATCAGGCCCGTGACAGCATAATGAGTGGATTCAGGTATGATGATTCTAAGAGAAATAAGTCACACAGAAAAAGAAACATCATAAGATATCACTACTACACGGAATGTAAACTTGGCTACACAGAAACTGAATTACAAAACAGAACAGCGTCTCAAATGTAGAAAACCAACTTATGCTTGCTTAAGGGGAAAGGTGAGTTGGGGTGCGGCATAAAACCACAGATTGAAATTAGCACAGATACCGTTCCATAAGCCAAATATGTAATAGACAAGAGCTACTCCTTGCTCAACGATGTGGACTCAACACCCAATATTAAACGCCTAAGAATATACCTGACTAGTAAGAATCTTAAAACCTATGGATTTATATGTCTCCGAAAGAGAATCAAGCGTGTATACAGCGGCATAAACGCAGCAGTGATAGGATTGGTGAGGTTCGGTGAGCAAATGCAGACCCTTTGAAGTCATATTGCATGGTACCCATTCCATGGGTCTCAACTCTCCAGGTTTAAGGGATTCTTCCTTCAGCTAAAACATGCATGTGGAACCCAGAGTATGATCCACCGTGTGATCGGGAAACGTGTTCAAATGTGTCTCAGTTTTCGTCCCCTGGTACTCGGGTGCAACATTCCAGACGCTTTACTAACACTCTCCCCACTTGGAGAGTCAGTGCCTTTAACCTCTTGTTTGGCCCAGTTTGCAATTTCTGCGTAAGATAAACAGGAAGAGGGAGAACCAATGAGAGACTAGCTGGAGGTGTCTGGACGGGCAAATTTAACTCTCATTTCCCACCAGGAAGAGGAATTAACCAAAGGCTCAGCATGCGATGCCGGAACCAAACTAGGGCCTGAAGCAATCCTGCGGTGTTGCGGCCAGCTCACAAGAAAGCGAGTTGAAGAAAGGAGCTCAGGGGCACTGTAATTCACAAACCTGCAGTTATAAATGACAGCTATCGTCCAAAATATATTGAAGGAAAGCTGCCAAGAGGACTTGAAAGCGGGGCAGAATTGCAGGAAACCGATTTCAGGAGGTAGACTGGAATTGCATGTAAAGCATAGGAAAAGAGGCAGAACGTCCACAATGATGCACTTGGCCAAAAAGGGCGTATGCGTTTTTTCCTGAATATATTCAAAAAAACGCATACGCCCTTTTTGGCCAACCAAGCAAGCTTGCAAAGAAATCTGCACTACAATGAAGTCTCACTGCCCCCCGGTCAAAAGGGCCATCTGAAAAAAGTGTAAAATCCAGAAAGGCAGGACAGGCCATGGAGAAATGGGAGCCTTGTTATGCTGATGGGCGGGATGTAAATTGCCAACAGCCACTCTGGAGAAGTGTATGGTGTTTCCTGAAACATCCAAAAAACCAAGCAACAGAGCCTAGGGCATTTCCACTTATGGTCGTATAGCTTAGGGAAATAATAATCAAAAAGACACAGCCTCCCCAAAGTTTGGGACGGCTCTGTTTACAAGAACCTCGTTTACGGTACAGGTTCACTATCGCAGAAAGCGAAAAATGGATAAAGAAATTGTGGTACTTACGTACAATGCAATATCACTCAGCAATGAAATCTATGTCATCAGGCCCGTGACAGCATAATGAGTGGATTCAGGTATGATGATTCTAAGAGAAATAAGTCACACAGAAAAAGAAACATCATAAGATATCACTACTACACGGAATGTAAACTTGCCTACACAGAATCTGAATTACAAAACAGAACAGCGTCTCAAATGTAGAAAACCAACTTATGCTTGCTTAAGGGGAAAGGTGAGTTGGGGTGCGGCATAAAACCACAGATAGAAATTAGCACAGATACCGTTCCATAAGCCAAATATGTAATAGACAAGAGCTACTCCTTGCTCAACGATGTGAACTCAACACCCAATATTAAACGCCTAAGAATATACCTGACTAGTAAGAATCTTAAAACCTATGGATTTATATGTCTCCGAAAGAGAATCAAGCGTGTATACAGCGGCATAAACGCAGCAGTGATAGGATTGGTGAGGTTCGGTGAGCAAATGCAGACCCTTTGAAGTCATATTGCATGGTACCCATTCCATGGGTCTCAACTCTCCAGGTTTAAGGGATTCTTCCTTCAGCTAAAACATGCATGTGGAACCCAGAGTATGATCCACCGTGTGATCGGGAAACGTGTTCAAATGTGTCTCAGTTTTCGTCCCCTGGTACTCGGGTGCAACATTCCAGACGCTTTACTAACACTCTCCCCACTTGGAGAGTCAGTGCCTTTAACCTCTTGTTTGGCCCAGTTTGCAATTTCTGCGTAAGATAAACAGGAAGAGGGAGAACCAATGAGAGACTAGCTGGAGGTGTCTGGACGGGCAAATTTAACTCTCATTTCCCACCAGGAAGAGGAATTAACCAAAGGCTCAGCATGCGATGCCGGAACCAAACTAGGGCCTGAAGCAATCCTGCGGTGTTGCGGCCAGCTCACAAGAAAGTGAGTTGAAGAAAGGAGCTCAGGGGCACTGTAATTCACAAACCTGCAGTTATAAATGACAGCTATCGTCCAAAATATATTGAAGGAAGGCTGCCAAGAGGACTTGAAAGCGGGGCAGAATTGCAGGAAACCGATTTCAGGAGGTAGACTGGAATTGCATGTAAAGCATAGGAAAAGAGGCAGAACGTCCACAATGATGCACTTGGCCAAAAAGGGCGTATGCGTTTTTTCCTGAATATATACAGGAAAAAACGCATACGCCCTTCTTGGCCAACCAAGCAAGCTTGCAAAGGAAATCTGCACTACAATGAAGTCTCACTGCCCCCTGGTCAAAAGGGCTATCTGAAAAAAGTGTAAAATCCAGAAAGGCAGGACAGGCCATGGAGAACTGGGAGCCTTGTTATGCTGATGGGCAGGATGTAAATTGCCAACAGCCACTCTGGAGAAGTGTATGGTGTTTCCTGAAACATCAAAAAAACAAAGCAACAGAGCCTAGGGCACTTCCACTTATGGTCCTATAGCTTAGGGAAATTAAAATCAAAAAGACACAGCCACCCCAAAGTTTGGGACGGCTCTGTTTACAAGAACCTCGTTTACGGTACAAGTTCAATATCACAAAAAGCGAAAAATGGATAAAGAAGTTGCGGTACTTACGTACAATGCAATATCACTCAGCAATGAAATCTATGTCATCAGGCCCGTAGCAGCATAATGAGTGGATTCAGGTACGATGATTCTAAGTGAAATAAGTCACACAGAAAAAGAAACATCATAAGATATCACTACTACACGGAATGTAAACTTGGCTACACAAGAACTGAATTACAAAACAGAACAGGGCCTCAAATGTAGAAAACCAACTTATGCTTGCTTAAGGGGAAAGGTGAGTTGGGGTGCTTCATAAAACCAGAGATTGAAATTAGCACAGATACCGTTCCATAAGCCAAATATGTAATAGACAAGAGCTACTCCTTGCTCAACGAAGTGGACTCAACACCCCATATTAAACGCCTAAGAATATACCTGACTAGTAAGAATCTTAAAACCTATGGATATATATGTCTCCGAAAGAGAATCAAGTGTGTGTACAGCGGCATAAGCGTAGCAGTGATAGGATCGGTGAGGTTCGGTGAGCAAATGCAGACCCTTTGAAGTCATATTGCATGGTACCCATTCCATGGGTCTCAACTCTCCAGGTTTAAGGGATTCTTCCTTCAGCTAAAACATGCATGTGGAACCCAGAGTATGATCCACCGTGTGATCGGAAAACATGTTCAAATGTGTCTCAGTTTTCGTCCCCTGGTACTCGGGTGCAACATTCCAGATGCTTTACTAACACTCTCCCCACTTGGAGAGTCAGTGCCTTTAACCTCCTGTTTGGCCCAGTTTGCAATTTCTGTGGAAAATGAACAGGAATAGGGAGAACCAATGAGAGAAAAGGTGGAGGTGTCCGGACGGGCAAATTTAACTCTCATTTCCCACCAGGAAGAGGAATTAACCAAAGGCTCAGCGTGCCATGCCGGAACCACACTAGGGCCCGAAGCAATCCTGCGGTGTTGCGGCCAGCTCACAAGAAAGCGAGTTGAAGAAAGGAGCTCAGGGGCACTGTAATTCACAAACCTGCAGAGTTATAAATGACAGCCATCTTCCAAAAATATATTAAAGTAAGTCTCCCAAGAGGAGTTGAAAGCGGGGCAGAATTGCAGGAAACCGATTTCAGCAGGTAGACTGGAATTGCATGTAAAGCATAGGAAAAGAGGCAGAACGTCCACAATGATGCACTTGGCCAAAAAGGGCGTATGCGTTTTTTCCTGAATATATTCAGGAAAAAACGCATACGCCCTTTTTGGCCAACCAGGCAAGCTTGCAAAGGAAATCTGCACTACAATGAAGTCTCACTGCCCCCCCCGGTCAAAAGGGCCATCTGAAAAAAGTGTAAAATCCAGAAAGGCAGGACAGGCCATGGAGAAATGGGAGCCTTGTTATGCTGATGGGCGGGATGTAAATTGCCAACAGCCACTCTGGAGAAGTGTATGGTGTTTCCTGAAACATCCAAAAAACCAAGCAACAGAGCCTAGGGCATTTCCACTTATGGTCGTATAGCTTAGGGAAATAATAATCAAAAAGACACAGCCTCCCCAAAGTTTGGGACGGCTCTGTTTACAAGAACCTCGTTTACGGTACAGGTTCAATATCGCAGAAAGCGAAAAATGGATAAAGAAATTGTGGTACTTACGTACAATGCAATATCACTCAGCAATGAAATCTATGTCATCAGGCCCGTGACAGCATAATGAGTGGATTCAGGTATGATGATTCTAAGAGAAATAAGTCACACAGAAAAAGAAACATCATAAGATATCACTACTACACGGAATGTAAACTTGGCTACACAGAAACTGAATTACAAAACAGAACAGCGTCTCAAATGTAGAAAACCAACTTATGCTTGCTTAAGGGGAAAGGTGAGTTGGGGTGCGGCATAAAACCACAGATTGAAATTAGCACAGATACCGTTCCATAAGCCAAATATGTAATAGACAAGAGCTACTCCTTGCTCAACGATGTGGACTCAACACCCAATATTAAACGCCTAAGAATATACCTGACTAGTAAGAATCTTAAAACCTATGGATTTATATGTCTCCGAAAGAGAATCAAGCGTGTATACAGCGGCATAAACGCAGCAGTGATAGGATTGGTGAGGTTCGGTGAGCAAATGCAGACCCTTTGAAGTCATATTGCATGGTACCCATTCCATGGGTCTCAACTCTCCAGGTTTAAGGGATTCTTCCTTCAGCTAAAACATGCATGTGGAACCCAGAGTATGATCCACCGTGTGATCGGGAAACGTGTTCAAATGTGTCTCAGTTTTCGTCCCCTGGTACTCGAGTGCAACATTCCAGACGCTTTACTAACACTCTCCCCACTTGGAGAGTCAGTGCCTTTAACCTCTTGTTTGGCCCAGTTTGTAATTTCTGCGTAAGATAAACAGGAAGAGGGAGAACCAATGAGAGACTAGCTGGAGGTGTCTGGACGGGCAAATTTAACTCTCATTTCCCACCAGGAAGAGGAATTAACCAAAGGCTCAGCATGCGATGCCGGAACCAAACTAGGGCCTGAAGCAATCCTGCGGTGTTGCGGCCAGCTCACAAGAAAGCGAGTTGAAGAAAGGAGCTCAGGGGCACTGTAATTCACAAACCTGCAGTTATAAATGACAGCTATCGTCCAAAATATATTGAAGGAAGGCTGCCAAGAGGACTTGAAAGCGGGGCAGAATTGCAGGAAACCGATTTCAGGAGGTAGACTGGAATTGCATGTAAAGCATAGGAAAAGAGGCAGAACGTCCACAATGATGCACTTGGCCAAAAAGGGCGTATGCGTTTTTTCCTGAATATATACAGGAAAAAACGCATATGCCCTTCTTGGCCAACCAAGCAAGCTTGCAAAGGAAATCTGCACTACAATGAAGTCTCACTGCCCCCTGGTCAAAAGGGCTATCTGAAAAAAGTGTAAAATCCAGAAAGGCAGGACAGGCCATGGAGAACTGGGAGCCTTGTTATGCTGATGGGCAGGATGTAAATTGCCAACAGCCACTCTGGAGAAGTGTATGGTGTTTCCTGAAACATCAAAAAAACAAAGCAACAGAGCCTAGGGCACTTCCACTTATGGTCCTATAGCTTAGGGAAATTAAAATCAAAAAGACACAGCCACCCCAAAGTTTGGGACGGCTCTGTTTACAAGAACCTCGTTTACGGTACAAGTTCAATATCACAGAAAGCGAAAAATGGATAAAGAAGTTGTGGTACTTACGTACAATGCAATATCACTCAGCAATGAAATCTATGTCATCAGGCCCGTAGCAGCATAATGAGTGGATTCAGGTACGATGATTCTAAGTGAAATAAGTCACACAGCAAAAGAAACATCATAAGATATCACTACTACACGGAATGTAAACTTGGCTACACAAGAACTGAATTACAAAACAGAACAGGGCCTCAAATGTAGAAAACCAACTTATGCTTGCTTAAGGGGAAAGGTGAGTTGGGGTGCTTCATAAAACCAGAGATTGAAATTAGCACAGATACCGTTCCATAAGCCAAATATGTAATAGACAAGAGCTACTCCTTGCTCAACGAAGTGGACTCAACACCCCATATTAAACGCCTAAGAATATACCTGACTAGTAAGAATCTACCTGACTAGTAAGAATCTTAAACCCTATGGATTTATATGTCTCCAAAAGAGAATCAAGCGTGTGTACAGCGGCATAAACGCAGCAGTGATAGGATTGGTGAGGTTCAGAGAGCAAATGCAGACCCTTTGAAGTCATATTGCATGGTACCCATTCCATGGGTCTCAACTCTCCAGGTTTAAGGGATTCTTCCTTCAGCTAAAACATGCATGTGGAACCCAGAGTATGATCCACCATGTGATCGGGAAACGTGTTCAAATGTGTCTCAGTTTTCATCCCCTGGTACTCGGGTGCAACATTCCAGACGCTTTACTAACACTCTCCCCACTTGGAGAGTCAATGCCTTTAACCTCCTGTTTGGCCCAGTTTGCAATTTCTGTGGAAAATGAACAGGAATAGGGAGAACCAATGAGAGACTAGGTGGAGCTGTCCAGACGGGGAAATTTAACTCTCATTTCCCACCAGGAAGAGGAATTAACCAAAGGCTCAGCGTGCCATGCCGGAACCACACTAGGGCCAGAAGCAATCCTGCGGTGTTGCGGCCAGCTCACAAGAAAGCGAGTTGAAGAAAGGAGCTCAGGGGCACTGTAATTCACAAACCTGCAGAGTTATAAATGACAGCTATCATCCAAAAATATATTGAAGTAAGGCTGCCAAGAGGGGTTGAAAGCGGGGCAGAATTGCAGGAAACCGATTTCAAGAGGTAGACTGGAATTGCATGTAAAGCATAGGAAAACAGGCAGAACGTCCACAATGATGCACTTGGCCAAAAAGGGCGTATGTGTTTTGTCCTGAATATATTCAGGAAAAAACACATACGCCCTTTTTGGCCAACCAAGCAAGCTTGCAAAGGAAATCTGCACTACAATGAAGTCTCACTGCCCCCCGGTCAAAAGGGCCATCTGAAAAAAGTGTAAAATCGAGAAAGGCAGGACAGGCCATGGAGAACTGGGAGCCTAGTTATGCTGATGGGCGGGATGTAAATTGCCAGCAGCCACTCTGGAGAAGTGTATGGTGTTTCCTGAAACATCCAAAAAACAAAGCAACAGAGCCTAGGGCACTTCCACTTATGGTCCTATAGCTTAGGGAAATTAAAATCAAAAAGACACAGCCACCCCAAAGTTTGGGACGGCTCTGTTTACAAGAACCTCGTTTACGGTACAAGTTCAATATCACAGAAAGCGAAAAATGGATAAAGAAGTTGTGGTACTTACGTACAATGCAATATCACTCAGCAATGAAATCTATGTCATCAGGCCCGTAGCAGCATAATGAGTGGATTCAGGTACGATGATTCTAAGTGAAATTAGTCACACAGAAAAAGAAATATCATAAGATATCACTAATACACAGAATGTAAACTTGGCTACACAAGAACTGAATTACAAAACAGAACAGGGTGTCAAATGTAGAAAACCAACTTATGCCATCTTATGGGGAGAGGTGAGTTGGGGTGCTGCATAAAACCAGAGATTAAAATTAGCACAGATACCGTTCCATAAGCCAAATATGTAGTAGACAAGAGCTACTCCTTGCTCAACGAAGTGGACTCAACACCCCATATTAAACGCCTAACAATATACCTGACTAGTAAGAATCTTAAAACCTATGGATTTATATGTCTCTGAAAGAGAATCAAGCGTGTGTACAGCGGCATAAACGCAGCAGTGATAGGATTGGTGAGGTTCGGTGAGCAAATGCAGACCCTTTGAAGTCATATTGCATGGTACCCATCCAAGGGTCTCAACTCTCCATGTTTAAGGGATTCTTCCTTCAGCTAAAACATGCATGTGGAACCCAGAGTATGATCCACCGTGTGATCGGAAAACGTGTTCAAATGTGTCTCAATTTTCGTCCCCAGGTACTCGGGTGCAACATTCCAGACGCTTTACTAACACTCTCCCCACTTGGAGAGTCGGTGCCTTTAAACTCCTGTTTGGCCCAGTTTGCAATTTCTATGGAAAATGAACAGGAAAAGGGAGAACCAATGAGAGACTAGGTGGAGGTGTCCGGACGGGCAAATTTAACTCTCATTTCCCACCAGTAAGAGGAATTAACCAAAGGCTCAAAATGCCGTGCCGGAACAAAACTAGGGCCTGAAGCAATCCTGCGGTGTTGCGGCCAGCTCACAAGAAAGCGAGTTGAAGAAAGGAGCTCAGGGGCACTGTAATTCACAAACCTGCAGAGTTATAAATGACAGCTATCTTCCAAAAATATATTGAAGTAAGGCAGCCAAGAGGACTTGAAAGCGGGGCAGAATTGCAGGAAACCGATTTCAGGAGGTAGACTGGAATTGCATGTAAAGCATAGGAAAACAGGCAGAACGTCCACAATGATGCACTTGGCCAAAAAGTGCGTATGCGTTTTTTCTTGAATATATTCAGGAAAAAACGCATACGCCCTTTTTGGCCAACCAAGCAAGCTTGCAAAGGAAATCTGCACTACAATGAAGTCTCACTGCCCCCGGTAAAAGGGCCATCTGAAAAAAGTGTAAAATCCAGAAAGGCAGGACAGGCCAAGGAGAACTAGGAGCCTTCTTATGCTGATGGGCGGGATGTAAATTGCCAGGATCCACTCTGGAGAAGTGTATGGTGTTTCCTGAAACATCCAAAAAACAAAGCAACAGAGCCTAGGGCACTTCCACTTATGGTCCTATAGCTTAGGGAAATTAAAATCTAAAAGACACAGCCACCCCAAAGTTTGGGACAGCTCTGTTTACAAGAACCTCGTTTACGGTACAAGTTCAATATCACAGAAAGCGAAAAATGGATAAAGAAGTTGTGGTACTTACGTACAATGCAATATCACTCAGCAATGAAATCTATGTCATCAGGCCCGTAGCAGCATAATGAGTGGATTCAGGTACGATGATTCTAAGTGAAATGAGTCACACAGAAAAAGAAACATCATAAGTTATCACTACTACACGGAATGTAAACTTGGCTACACAGGAACTGAATTACAAAACAGAACAGGGTGTCAAATGTAGAAAACCAACTTATGCTTGCTTAAGGGGAAAGGTGAGTTGGGGTGCTGCATAAAACCAGAGATTGAAATTAGCACAGATACCGTTCCATAAGCCAAATATGTAATAGACAAGAGCTACTCCTTGCTCAACGAAGTGGACTCAACACCCCATATTAAACGCCTAAGAATATACATAACTAGTAAGAATCTTAAAACCTATGGATTTATATGTCTCTGAAAGAGAATCAAGCGTGTGTACAGCGGCATAAACGCAGCAGTGATAGGACTGGTGAGGTTCGGTGAGCAAATGCAGACCCTTTGAAGTCATATTGTATGGTACCCATTCCATGGGTCTCAACTCTCCATGTTTAAGGGATTCTTCCTTCAGCTGAAACATGCACGTGGAATCCAGAGTATGATCCGCCGTGTGATCGGGAAACGTGTTCAAATGTGTCTCAGTTTTCGTCCCCTGGTACTCGGGTGCAACATTCCAGACGCTTTACTAACACTCTCCCCACTTGGATAGTCAATGCCTTTAACCTCTTGTTAGGCCCAGTTTGCAATTTCTGTGGAAAATGAACAGGAATAGGGAGAACCAATGAGAGACTACGTCGAGGTGTCCGGACGGGCAAATTTAACTCTCATTTCCCACCAGGAAGAGGAATTAACCAAAGGCTCAGCATGCCATGCCAGAACCACACTAGGGCCAGAAGTAATCCTGCGGTGTTGCGGCCAGCTCACAAGAAAGCGAGTTGAAGAAAGGAGCTCAGGGGCACTGTAATTCACAAAACTGCAGAGTTATAAATGACAGCTATCGTCCTAAAATATATTAAAGGAAGGCAGCCAAGAGGACTTGAAAGCGGGGCAGAATTGCAGGAAACCGATTTCAGGAGGTAGACTGGAATTACATGTAAAGCATAGGAAAAGAGGCAGAACGTCGACAATGATGCACTTGGCCAAAAAGAGCGTATGCGTTTTTTCCTGAATATATTCAGGAAAAAACGCATACTCACTTTTTGGCCAACCAAGCAAGCTTGCAAAGGAAATCTGCACTACAATGAAGTCTCACTGCACCCCGGTCAAAAGGGACATCTGAAAAAAGTGTAAAATCCAGAAAGGCAAGACAGGGTATGGAGAACTGGGAGCCTTGTTATGCTGATGAGCGGGATGTAAATTGCCAACAGCCACTGTGGAGAAGTGTATGGTGTTTCCTGAAACATCCAAAAAACAAAGCAACAGAGCCTAGGGCACTTCCACTTATTGTCCTATAGCTTAGGGAAATTAAAATCAAAAAGACACAGCCACCCCAAAGTTTGGGACGGCTCTGTTTACAAGAACCTCGTTTACGGTACAAGTTGAATATCACAGAAAGCGAAAAATGGATAAAGAAGTTGTGGTACTTACGTACAATGCAATATCACTCAGCAATGAAATCTATGTCATCAGGCCCGTAGCAGCGTAATGAGTGGATTCAGCTACGATGATTCTAAGTGAAATTAGTCACACAGAAAAAGAAACATCATAATATATCACTAATACACGGAATGTAAACTTGGCTACACAAGAACTGAATTACAAAACAGAACAGGGTGTCAAATGTAGAAAACCAACTTATGCTTGCTTAAGGGGAAGGGTGAGTTGGGGTGCTGCATAAAACCAGAGATTGAAATTAGCACAGATACCGTTCCATTAGCCAAATATGTAATAGACAAGAGCTACTCCTTGCTCAACCAAGTGGACTCAACACCCCATATTAAACGCCTAAGAATATACCTGACTAGTAAGAATCTACCTGACTAGTAAGAATCTTAAACCCTATGGATTTATATGTCTCTGAAAGAGAATCAAGCGTGTGTACAGCGGCATAAACGCAGCAGTGATAGGATTGGTGAGGTTCGGTGAGCAAATGCAGACCCTTTGAAGTCATATTGCATGGTACCCATTCCATGGGTCTCAACTCTCCAGGTTTAAGGGATTCTTCCTTCAGCTAAAACATGCATGTGGAACCCAGAGTATGATCCACCGTGTGATCGGGAAACGTGTTCAAATGTGTCTCAGATTTTGTCCCCTGGTACTCGGGTGCAGCATTCCAGATGCTTTACTAACACTCTCCCCACTTGGAGAGTCAGTGCCTTTAACCTCCTGTTTGGCCCAGTTTGCAATTTCTATGGAAAATGAACAGGAATAGGGAGAACCAATGAGAGACTAGCTGGAGGTGTCCGGACGGGCAAATTTAACTCTCATTTCCCACCAGGAAGAGGAATTAACCAAAGGCTCAGTGTGCCATGCCGGAACCACACTAGGGCCAGACGGAATCCTGTGGTGTTGCGGCCAGCTCACAAGAAAGCGAGTTGAAGAAAGGAGCTCAGGGGCACTGTAATTCACAAACCTGCAGAGTTATAAATGACAGCTATCTTCCAAAAATATATTGAAGTAAGGCAGCCAAGAAGACTTGAAAGCGGGGCAGAATTGCAGGAAACCGATTTCAGGAGGTAGACTGGAATTGCATGTAAAGCATAGGAAAAGAGGCAGAACGTCCACAATGATGCACTTGGCCAAAAAGGGCGTATGCGTTTTTTCCTAAATATATTCAGGAAAAAACGCATACGCCCTTTTTGGCCAACCAAGCAAGCTTGCAAAGGAAATCTGCACTACAATGAAGTCTCACTGCCCCCCAGTAAAAGGGCCATCTGAAAAAAGTGTAAAATCCAGAAAGGCAGAACAGGCCAAGGAGAACTAGGAGCCTTCTTATGCTGAAGGGCGTAATGTAAGTTGCCAGCAGCCACTCTGGAGAAGTGTATGGTGTTTCCTGAAACATCCTAAAAACAAAGCAACAGAGCCTAGGGCACTTCCACTTATGGTCCTATAGCTTAGGGAAATTAAAATCTAAAAGACACAGCCACCCCAAAGTTTGGGACAGCTCTGTTTACAAGAACCTCGTTTACGGTACAAGTTCAATATCACAGAAAGCGAAAAATGGATAAAGAAGTTGTGGTACTTACGTACAATGCAATATCACTCAGCAATGAAATCTATGTCATCAGGCCCGTAGCAGCATAATGAGTGGATTCAGGTACGATGATTGTAAGTGAAATAAGTCACACAGAAAAAGAAACATCATAAGATATCACTAACACACGGAATGTAAACTTGGCTACAAAGGAACTGAATTACAAAACAGAACAGTGTCTCAAATGTAGAAAACCAACTTATGCTTGCTTAAGTGGAATGGGGAGTTGGGGTGCTGCATGAAACCAGAGATGGCAATTGGCACAGATACCGTTCCATAAGCCAAATATGTAATAGACAAGAGCTACTCCTTGCTCAACGAAGTAAACTTAACACCCCATATTAAACGCCTAAGAATATACCTGACTAGTAAGAATCTTAAAACCTATGGATTTATATGTCTCCGAAAGAGTATCAAGCATGTGTACAGCGGCATAAACGCAGCAGTGATAGAATTGGTGAGGTTCGGTGAGCAAATGCAGACCCTTTGAAGTCATATTGCATGGTACCCATTCCATGGGTCTCAACTCTCCATTTTTAAGGGATTCTTCCTTCAGCTAAAACATGCATGTGGAACCCAGAGTATGATCCACCATGTGATCAGGAAACGTGTTCAAATGTGTCTCAGTTTTTTGTCCCCTGGTACTCGGGTGCAACATTCCAGACGCTTTACTAACACTCTCCCCACTTGGAGAGTCAGTGCCTTTAACCTCCTGTTTGGCCCAGTTTGCAATTTCTGCGTAATATGAACAGGAATAGGGAGAACCAATGAGAGACTAGGTGGAGGTGTCTGGACTGGCAAATTAACCTCTCATTTCCCACCAGGAAGAGGAATTAACCAAAGGCTCAGCATGCCGTGCCGGAACCAAACTAGGGCCTGAAACAATCCTGCAGTGTTGCGGCCAGCTCACAAGAAAGCGAGTTGAAGAAAGGAGCTCAGGGGCACTGTAATTCACAAACCTGCAGAGTTATAAATGACAGCTATCTTCCAAAAATATATTGAAGTAAGGCTGCCAAGAGGAGTTGAATGCGGGGCAGAATTGCAGGAAACCGATTTCAGGAGGTAGACTGGAATTGCATATAAAGTATAGGAAAAGAGGCAGAACGTCCACAATGATGCACTTGGCCAAAAAGGGCGTATGCGTTTTTTCCTGAATATATTCAGGAAAAAACGCATACACCCTTTTTGGCCAACCAAGCAAGCTTGCAAAGGAAATCTGCACTACAATGAAGTCTCACTGCCCCCCGGTCAAAAGGGCCATCTGAAAAAAGTGTAAAATCCAGAAAGGAAGGACAGGGTATGGAGAACTGGGAGCCTTGTTATGCTGATGGGCGGGATGTAAATTGCCAGCAGCCACTCTGGAGAAGTGTATGGTGTTTCCTGAAACATCCAAAAAACAAAGCAACAGAGCCTAGGGCACTTCCACTTATGGTCCTATAGCTTAGGAAAATTAAAATCAAAAAGACACAGCCACCCTAAAGTTTTGGCAGGCTCTGTTTACAAGAACCTCGTTTACGGTACAAGTTCAATTTCACAGAAAGCGAAAAATGGATAAAGAAGTTGTGGTACTTACGTACAATGCAATATCACTCAGCAATGAAATCTATGTCATCAGTAAAGTAGCAGCATAATGAGTGGATTCAGGTACGATGATTGTAAGTGAAATAAGTTACACAGAAAAAGAAGCATCATAAGATATCACTAATACACGGAATGTAAACTTGGCTACAAGGAACTGAATTATAAAACAGAACAGGGTCTCAAATGTAGAAAACCAACTTATGCTTGCTTAAGGGGAAAGGTGAGTTGGGGTCCTGTATAAAACCAGAGATTGAAATTAGCACAGATACTGTTCCATAAGCCAAATATGTAATAGACAAGAGCTACTCCTTGCTCAACGAAGTGGACTCAATACCCCATATTAAACGCCTAAGAATATACCTGACTAGTAAGAATCTTAAAACCTATGGATTTATATGTCTCTGAAAGAGTATCAAGCGTGTGTACAGCGGCATAAACGCTGCAGTGATAGGATTGGTGAGGTTCGGTGAGCAAATGCAGAACCTTTGAAGTCATATTGCATGGTACCCATTCCATGGGTCTCAACTCTCCAGGTTTAAGGGATTCTTCCTTCAGCTAAAACATGCATGAGGAACCCAGAGTATGATCCACGGTGTGATCGGGAAACGTGTTCAAATGTGTCTCAGTTTTCGTCCCCTGGTACTCGGGTGCAACATTCCAGACGCTTTACTAACACTCTCCCCACTTGGAGAGTCAGTGCCTTTAACTTCCTGTTTGGCCCAGTTTGCAATTTCTGTGGAAAATGAACAGGAATAGGGAGAACCAATGAGAGACTAGGTGGAGGTGTCTGGACAGGCAAATTTAACTCTCATTTCCCACGAGGAAGAGGAATTAACCAAAGGCTCAGCATGCCATGCCGGAACCTAACTAGGGCCTGAAGCAATCCTGCGGTGTTGCGGCCAGCTCACAAGAAAGCGAGTTGAAGAAAGGAGCTCAAGGGCACTGTAATTCACAAACCTGCAGAGTTATAAATGACAGTTATCTTCCAAAAATATATTAAAGTAAGGCTGCCAAGAGGAGTTGAATGCGGGGCAGAATTGCAGGAAACCGATTTCAGGAGGTAGACTGGAATTGCATGTAAAGCATAGGAAAAGAGGCAGAACGTCCAAAATGATGCACTTGGCCAAAAAGGGCGTATGCGTTTTTTCCTGAATATATTCAGGAAAAAACGCATACGCCCTTTTTGGCCAACCAAGCAAGCTTGCAAAGGAAATGTGCACTACAATGAAGTCTCACTGCCCCGCGGTCCAAAGGGCTATCTGAAAAAAGTGTAAAAACCAGAAAGGCAGGACAGGCCATGGAGAACTGGGAGCCTTGTTATGCTGATGGGCGGGATGTAAATTGCCAACAGCCACTCTGGAGAAGTGTATGGTGTTTCCTGAAACAACCAAAAAAAAAAGCAACAGAGCCTAGGGCACTTCCACTTATGGTCCTATAGCTTAGGGAAATTAAAATCAAAAAGACACAGCCACCCCAAAGTTTGGGACGGCTCTGTTTACAAGAACCTCGTTTACGGTACAAGTTCAATATCACAGAAAGCTAAAAATGGATAAAGAAGTTGTGGTACTTACGTACAATGCAATATCACTCAGCAATGAAATCTATGTCATCAGGCCCGTAGCAGCATAATGAGTGGATTCAGGTACGATGATTCTAAGTGAAATTAGTCACACAGAAAAAGAAACATCATAAGATATCACTAATACATGGAATGTAAACTTGGCTACACAAGAACCGAATTACAAAACAGAACAGGGTGTCAAATGTAGAAAACCAACTTATGCTTGCTTAAGGGGAAGGGTGAGTTGGGGTGCTGCATAAAACCAGAGATTGAAATTAGCACAGATACCATTCCATAAGCCAAATATGTAATAGACAAGAGCTACTCCTTGCTCAACGAAGTGGACTCAACACCCCATATTAAACGCCTAAGAATATACCTGACTAGAAAGAATCTTAAAACCTATGGATTTATATGTCTCCGAAAGAGAATCAAGCGTGTGTACAGTGGCATAAACGCAGCAGTAATAGTATTGGTGACGTTTGTTGAGCAAATGCAGACCCTTTGAAGTCATATTGCATGGTACCCATCCATGGGTCTCAACTCTCCATGTTTAAGGGATTCTTCCTTCAGCTAAAACATGCATGTGGAACCCAGAGTATGATCCACCGTGTGATCGGAAAACGTGTTCAAATGTGTCTCAGTTTTCGTCCCCTGGTACTCGGGTGCAACATTCCAGACGCTTTACTAACACTCTCCCCCTTGGAGAGTCGGTGCCTTTAAACTCCTGTTTGGCCCAGTTTGCAATTTCTGTGGAAAATGAACAGGAAAAGGGAGAACCAATGAGAGACTAGGTGGAGGTGTCTGGACGGGCAAATTTAACTCTCATTTCCCACCAGGAAGAGGAATTAACCAAAGGCTCAAAATGCCGTGCCGGAACCAAACTAGGGCCTGAAGCAATCCTGCGGTGTTGCGGCCAGCTCACAAGAAAGCGAGTTGAAGAAAGGAGCTCAGGGGCACTGTAATTCACAAACCTGCAGAGTTATAAATGACAGCTATCTTCCAAAAATATATTGAAGTAAGGCAGCCAAGAGGACTTGAAAGCGGGGCAGAATTGCAGGAAACCGATTTCAGGAGGTAGACTGGAATTGCATGTAAAGCATAGGAAAAGAGGCAGAACGTCCACAATGATGCACTTGGCCAAAAAGGGCGTATGCGTTTTTTCCTGAATATATTCAGGAAAAAACGCATACGCCCTTTTTGGCCAACCAAGCAAGCTTGCAAAGGAAACCTGCACTACAATGAAGTCTCACTGCCCCCCGGTAAAAGGGCCATCTGAAAAAAGTGTAAAATCCAGAAAGGCAGGACAGGCCAAGGAGAACTAGGAGCCTTCTTATGCTGATGGGCGGGATGTAAATTGCCAGGAACCACTCTGGAGAAGTGTATGGTGTTTCCTGAAACATCCAAAAAACAAAGCAACAGAGCCTAGGGCACTTCCACTTATGGTCCTATAGCTTAGGGAAATTAAAATCTAAAAGACACAGCCACCCCAAAGTTTGGGACAGCTCTGTTTACAAGAACCTCGTTTAGGGTACAAGTTCAATATCACAGAAAGCGAAAAATGGATAAAGAAGTTGTGGTACTTACGTACAATGCAATATCACTCAGCAATGAAATCTATGTCATCAGGCCCGTAGCAGCATAATGAGTGGATTCAGGTACGATGATTCTAAGTGAAATGAGTCACACAGAAAAAGAAACATCATAAGTTATCACTACTACATGGAATGTAAACTTGGCTACACAGGAACTGAATTACAAAACAGAACAGGGTGTCAAATGTAGAAAACCAACTTATGCCTGCTTAAGGGGAAAGGTGAGTTGGGGTGCTGCATAAAACCAGAGATTGAAATTAGCACAGATACCGTTCCATAAGCCAAATATGTAATAGACAAGAGCTACTCCTTGCTCAACGAAGTGGACTCAACACCCCATATTAAACGCCTAAGAATATACATAACTAGTAAGAATCTTAAAACCTATGGATTTATATGTCTCTGAAAGAGAATCAAGTGTGTGTACAGCAGCATAAACGCAGCAGTGATAGGACTGGTGAGGTTCGGTGAGCAAATGCAGACCCTTTGAAGTCATATTGTATGGTACCCATTCCATGGGTCTCAACTCTCCATGTTTAAGGGATTCTTCCTTCAGCTGAAACATGCACGTGGAACCCAGAGTATGATCCACCGTGTGATCGGGAAACGTGTTCAAATGTGTCTCAGTTTTCGTCCCCTGGTACTCGGGTGCAACATTCCAGACGCTTTACTAACACTCTCCCCACTTGGATAGTCAATGCCTTTAACCTCTTGTTAGGCCCAGTTTGCAATTTCTGTGGAAAATGAACAGGAATAGGGAGAACCAATGAGAGACTACGTCGAGGTGTCCGGACGGGCAAATTTAACTCTCATTTCCCACCAGGAAGAGGAATTAACCAAAGGCTCAGCATGCCATGCAAGAACCACACTAGGGCCAGAAGTAATCCTGCGGTGTTGCGGCCAGCTCACAAGAAAGCGAGTTGAAGAAAGGAGCTCAGGGGCACTGTAATTCACAAAACTGCAGAGTTATAAATGACAGCTATCGTCCTAAAATATATTGAAGGAAGGCAGCCAAGAGGACTTGAAAGCGGGGCAGAATTGCAGGAAACCGATTTCAGGAGGTAGACTGGAATTGCATGTAAAGCATAGGAAAAGAGGCAGAACGTCCACAATGATGCACTTGGCCAAAAAGAGCGTATGCGTTTTTTCCTGAATATATTCAGGAAAAAACTCATACGTACTTTTTGGCCAACCAAGCAAGCTTGCAAAGGAAATCTGCACTACAATGAAGTCTCACTGCCCCCCGGTCAAAAGGGCCATCTGAAAAAACTGTAAAATCCAGAAAGGCAGGACAGGCCATGGAGAACTGGGAGCCTAGTTATGCTGATGGGCGGGATGTAAATTGCCAGCAGCCACTCTGGAGAAGTGTATGGTGTTTCCTGAAACATCCAAAAAACAAAGCAACAGAGCCTAGGGCACTTCCACTTATGGTCCTATAGCTTAGGGAAATTAAAATCAAAAAGACACAGCCACCCCAAAGTTTGGGACGGCTCTGTTTACAAGAACCTCGTTTACGGTACAAGTTCAATATCACAGAAAGCGAAAAATGGATAAAGAAGTTGTGGTACTTACGTACAATGCAATATCACTCAGCAATGAAATCTATGTCATCAGGCCCGTAGCAGCATAATGAGTGGATTCAGGTACGATGATTCTAAGTGAAATGAGTCACACAGAAATAGAAACATCATAAGTTATCACTACTACACGGAATGTAAACTTGGCTACACAGGAACTGAATTACAAAACAGAACAGGGTGTCAAATGTAGAAAACCAACTTATGCTTGCTTAAGGGGAAAGGTGAGTTGGGGTGCTGCATACAACCAGAGATTGAAATTAGCACAGATACCTTTCCATAAGCCAAATATGTAATAGACAAGAGCTACTCCTTGCTCAACGAAGTGGACTCAACACCCCATATTAAACGCCTAAGAATATACCTGACTAGTAAGAATCTACCTGACTAGTAAGAATCTTAAACCCTATGGATTTATATGTCTCTGAAAGAGAATCAAGCGTGTGTACAGCGGCATAAACGCAGCAGTGATAGGATTGGTGAGGTTCGGTGAGCAAATGCAGACCCTTTGAAGTCATATTGCATGGTACCCATTCCATGGGTCTCAACTCTCCAGGTTTAAGGGATTCTTCCTTCAGCTAAAACATGCATGTGGAACCCAGAGTATGATCCACCGTGTGATCGGGAAACGTGTTCAAATGTGTCTCAGATTTTGTCCCCTGGTACTCGGGTGCAACATTCCAGATGCTTTACTAACACTCTCCCCACTTGGAGAGTCAGTGCCTTTAACCTCCTGTTTGGCCCAGTTTGCAATTTCTATGGAAAATGAACAGGAATAGGGAGAACCAATGAGAGACTAGCTGGAGGTGTCCGGACGGGCAAATTTAACTCTCATTTCCCACCAGGAATAGGAATTAACCAAAGGCTCAGCGTGCCATGCCGGAACCACACTAGGGCCAGACGGAATCCTGTGGTGTTGCGGCCAGCTCACAAGAAAGCGAGTTGAAGAAAGGAGCTCAGGGGCACTGTAATTCACAAACCTGCAGAGTTATAAATGACAGCTATCTTCCAAAAATATATTGAAGTAAGGCAGCCAAGAAGACTTGAAAGCGGGGCAGAATTGCAGGAAACCGATTTCAGGAGGTAGACTGGAATTGCATGTAAAGCATAGGAAAAGAGGCAGAACGTCCACAATGATGCACTTGGCCAAAAAGGGCGTATGCGTTTTTTCCTGAATATATTCAGGAAAAAACGCATACGCCCTTTTTGGCCAACCAAGCAAGCTTGCAAAGGAAATCTGCACTACAATGAAGTCTCACTGCCCCCCAGTAAAAGGGCCATCTGAAAAAAGTGTAAAATCCAGAAAGGCAGGACAGGCCATGGAGAACTGGGAGCCTAGTTATGCTGATGGGCGGGATGTAAGTTGCCAGCAGCCACTCTGGAGAAGTGTATGGTGTTTCCTGAAACATCCAAAAAACAAAGCAACAGAGCCTAGGGCACTTCCACTTATGGTCCTATAGCTTAGGGAAATTAAAATCAAAAAGACACAGCCACCCCAAAGTTTGGGACGGCTCTGTTTACAAGAACCTCGTTTACGGTACAAGTTGAATATCACAGAAAGCGAAAAATGGATAAAGAAGTTGTGGTACTTACGTACAATGCAATATCACTCAGCAATGAAATCTATGTCATCAGGCCCGTAGCAGCATAATGAGTGGTTTCGGGTACGATGATTCTAAGTGAAATAAGTCACACAGAAAAAGAAACATCATAAGATATCACTACTACACGGAATGTAAACTTGGCTACAAAAGAACTGAATTACAAAAGAGAAAAGGGTGTCAAATGTAGAAAACCAACTTATGCTTGCTTAAGGGGAAAGGTGAGTTGGGATGCTGCATAAAACCAGAGATTGAAATTAGCACAGATACCGTTCCATAAGCCAAATATGTAATAGACAAGAGCTACTCCTTGCTCAAAGAAGTGGACTCAACACCCCATATTAAACGCCTAAGAATATACCTGACTAGAAAGAATCTTAAAACCTATGGATTTATATGTCTCCGAAAGAGAATCAAGCGTGTGTACAGTGGCATAAACGAAGCAGTAATAGTATTGGTGACTTTCGGTGAGCAAATGCAGACCCTTTGAAGTCATATTGCATGGTACCCATCCATGGGTCTCAACTCTCCATGTTTAAGGGATTCTTCCTTCAGCTAAAACATGCATGTGGAACCCAGAGTATGATCAACCATGTGATCGGAAAACGTGTTCAAATGTGACTCAGTTTTCGTCCCCTGGTACTCGGGTGCAACATTCCAGACGCTTTACTAACACTCTCCCCACTTGGAGAGTCGCTGCCTTTAAACTCCTGTTTGGCCCAGTTTGCAATTTCTGTGGAAAATGAACAGGAAAATGGAGAACCAATGAGAGACTAGGTGGAGGTGTCTGGACGGGCAAATTTAACTCTCATTTCCCAACAGGAAGAGGAATTAATCAAAGGCTCAAAATGCCGTGCCGGAACCAAACTAGGGCCTGAAGCAATCCTGCGGTGTTGCGGCCAGCTCACAAGAAAGCGAGTTGAAGAAAGGAGCTCAGGGGCACTGTAATTCACAAACCTGCAGAGTTATAAATGACAGCTATCTTCCAAAAATATATTGAAGGAAGGCAGCCAAGAGGACTTGAAAGCGGGGCAGAATTGCAGGAAACCGATTTCAGGAGGTAGACTGGAATTGCATGTAAAGCATAGGAAAAGAGGCAGAACGTCCACAATGATGCACTTGGCCAAAAAGGGCGTATGCGTTTTTTCCTGAATATATTCAGGAAAAAACGCATACGCCCTTTTTGGCCAACCAAGCAAGCTTGCAAAGGAAATCTGCACTACAATGAAGTCTCACTGCCCCCCAGTAAAAGGGCCATCTGAAAAAAGTGTAAAATCCAGAAAGGCAGGACAGGCCAAGGAGAACTAGGAGCCTTCTTATGCTGATGGGCGGGATGTAAATTGCCAGGAGTCACTCTGGAGAAGTGTATGGTGTTTCCTGAAACATCAAAAAAACAAAGCAACAGAGCCTAGGGCACTTCCACTTATGGTCCTATAGCTTAGGGAAATTAAAATCTAAAAGACACAGCCACCCCAAAGTTTGGGACAGCTCTGTTTACAAGAACCTCGTTTACGGTACAAGTTCAATATCACAGAAAGCGAAAAATGGATAAAGAAGTTGTGGTACTTACGTACAATGCAATATCACTCAGCAATGAAATCTATGTCATCAGGCCCGTAGCACCATAATGAGTGGATTCAGGTACGATGATTCTAAGTGAAATAAGTCACACAGAAAAAGAAACATCATAAGATATCACTAACACACGGAATGTAAACTTGGCTACAAAGGAACTGAATTACAAAACAGAACAGTGTCTCAAATGTAGAAAACCAACTTATGCTTGCTTATGTGGAATGGGGAGTTGGGGTGCTGCATGAAACCAGAGATGGCAATTGGCACAGATACCGTTCCATAAGCCAAATATGTAATAGACAAGAGCTACTCCTTGCTCAACGAAGTAAACTCAACACCCCATATTAAACGCCTAAGAATATACCTGACTAGTAAGAATCTTCAAACCTATGGATTTATATGTCTCCGAAAGAGAATCAAGCATGTGTACAGCGGCATAAACGCAGCAGTGATAGGATTGGTGAGGTTCGGTGAGCAAATGCAGACCCTTTGAAGTCATATTGCATGGTACCCATTCTATGGGTCTCAACTCTCCAGGTTTAAGGGATTCTTCCTTAAGCTAAAACATGCATGTGGAACCCAGAGTATGATCCACCATGTGATCAGGAAACGTGTTCAAATGTGTCTCAGTTTTTGTCCCCTGGTACTCGGGTGCAACATTCCAGACGCTTTACTAACACTCTCCCCACTTGGAGAGTCAGTGCCTTTAACCTCCTGTTTGGCCCAGCTTGCAATTTCTGCGTAAGATGAACAGGAATAGGGAGAACCAATGAGAGACTAGGTGGAGGTGTCTGGACTGGCAAATTAACCTCTCATTTCCCACCAGGAAGAGGAATTAACCAAAGGCTCAGCATGCCGTGCCGGAACCAAACTAGGGCCTGAAACAATCCTGCAGTGTTGCGGCCAGCTCACAAGAAAGCGAGTTTAAGAAAGGAGCTCAGGGGCACTGTAATTCACAAACCTGCAGAGTTATAAATGACAGCTATCTTCCTAAAATATATTGAAGGAAGGCTGCCAAGAGGAGTTGAATGCGGGGCAGAATTGCAGGAAACCGATTTCAGGAGGTAGACTGGAATTGCATATAAAGCATAGGAAAAGAGGCAGAACGTCCACAATGATGCACTTGGCCAAAAAGGGCATATGCGTTTTTTCCTGAATATATTCAGGAAAAAACGCATACGCCCTTTTTGGCCAACCAAGCAAGCTTGCAAAGGAAATCTGCACTACAATGAAGTCTCACTGCCCCCCGGTCAAAAGGGACATCTGAAAAAAGTGTAAAATCCAGAAAGGAAGGACAGGGTATGGAGAACTGGGAGCCTTGTTATGCTGATGGGCGGGATGTAAATTGCCAGCACCCACTCTGGAGAAGTGTATGGTGTTTCCTGAAACATCCAAAAAACAAAGCAACAGAGCCTAGGGCACTTCCACTTATGGTCCTATAGCTTAGGAAAATTAAAATCAAAAAGACACAGCCACCCCAAAGTTTTGGCAGGCTCTGTTTACAAGAACCTCGTTTACGGTACAAGTTCAATATCACAGAAAGTGAAAAATGGATAAAGAAGTTGTGGTACTTACGTACAATGCAATATCACTCAGCAATGAAATCTATGTCATCAGTAAGGTAGCAGCATAATGAGTGGATTCAGGTACGATGATTGTAAGAGAAATAATTTACACAGAAAAAGAAGCATCATAAGATATCACTAATACACGGAATGTAAACTTGGCTACAAAGGAACTGAATTACAAAACAGAACAGGGTGTCAAATGTAGAAAACCAACTTTTGCTTGCTTAAGGGGAAAGGTGTGTTGGGGTGCTGTATAAAACCAGAGATTGAAATTAGCACAGATACTGTTCCATAAGCCAAATATGTAATAGACAAGAGCTACTCCTTGCTCAACGAAGTGGACTCAACACCCCATATTAAACGCCTAAGAATATACCTGACTAGTAAGAATCTTAAAACCTATGGATTTATATGTCTCCGAAAGAGAATCAAGCGTGTGTACAGCGGCATAAACGCAGCAGTGATAGGATTGGTGAGGTTCGGTGAGCAAATGCAGACCCTTTGAAGTCATATTGCATGGTACCCATTCCATGGGTCTCAACTCTCCAGGTTTAAGGGATTCTTCTTTCAGCTAAAACATGCATGAGGAACCCAGAGTATGATCCACGGTGTGATCGGGAAACGTGTTCAAATGTGTCTCAGTTTTCGTCCCCTGGTACTTGGGTGCAACATTCCAGACGCTTTACTAACACTCTCCCCACTTGGAGAGTCAGTGCCTTTAACTTCCTGTTTGGCCCAGTTTGCAATTTCTGTGGAAAATGAACAGGAATAGGGAGAACCAATGAGAGACTAGGTGGAGGTGTCTGGACAGGCAAATTTAACTCTCATTTCCCACCAGGAAGAGGAATTAACCAAAGGCTCAGCATGCCATACCGGAACCAAACTAGGGCCTGAAGCAATCCTGCGGTGTTGCGGCCAGCTCACAAGAAAGCGAGTTGAAGAAAGGAGCTCAGGGGCACTGTAATTCACACACCTGCAGAGTTATAAATGACAGCTATGTTCCAAAAATATATTGAAGTAAGGCTGCCAAGAGGAGTTGAATGCGGGGCAGAATTGCAGGAAACAGATTTCAGGAGGTAGACTGGAATTGCATGTAAAGCATAGGAAAAGAGGCAGAACGTCCAAAATGATGCACTTGGCCAAAAAGGGCGTATGCGTTTTTTCCTGAATATATTAAGAAAAAAGCGCATACGCCCTTTTTGGCAAACCAAGCAAGCTTGCAAAGGAAATGTGCACTACAATGAAGTCTCACTGCCCCGCGGTCAAAAGGGTTATCTGAAAAAAGTGTAAAATCCAGAAAGGTAGGACAGGCCATGGAGAACTGGGAGCCTTGTTATGCTGATGGGCGGGATGTAAATTGCCAACAGCCACTCTGGATAAGTGTATGGTGTTTCCTGAAACATCTAAAAAACAAAGCAACAGAGCCTAGGGCACTTCCACTCATGGTCCTATAGCTTAGGGAAATTAAAATAAAAAAGACACAGCCACCCCAATGTTTCGGCTGGCTCTGTTTAGAAGAACCTCATTTCCGGTACAAGTTCAATATCACAGAAAGCGAAAAATGGATAAAGAAGTTGTGGTAATTACGTACAATGCAATATCACTCAGCAATGAAATCTATGTCATCAGGCCCGTAGCAGCATAATAAATGGATTCAGGTATGATGATTCTAAGTGAAATAAGTCACACAGAAAAAGAAACATCATAAGATATCACTACTACACGGAATGTAAACTTGGCTACACAGGAACTGAATTACAAAACAGAACAGGGTGTCAAATGTAGAAAACCAACTTATGCTTGCTTAAGGGGAAAGGTGAGTTGGGGTACGGCATAAAACCAGAGATTGAAATTAGCACAGATACCATTCCATAAGCCAAATATGTAATAGACAAGAGCTACTCCTTGCTCAACGAAGTGGACTCAACACCCCATATTAAACGCCTAAGAATATACCTGACTAGTAAGAATCTTAAAACCTATGGATTTATATGTCTCCGAAAGAGAATCAAGCGTGTGTACAGCGGCATAAACGCAGCAGTGATAGGATTGGTGAGGTTCGGTGAGCAAATACAGACTCTTTGAAGTCATATTGCATGGTACCCATTCCATGGGTCTCAACTCTCCAGGTTTAAGGGATTCTTCCTTCAGCTAAAACATGCATGTGGAACCCAGAGTATGATCCACCGGGTGATCGGGAAACGTGTTCAAATGTGTCTCAGTTTTCGTCCCCTGGTACTCGGGTGCAACATTCCAGACGGTTTACTAACACTCTCCCCACTTGGAGAGTCAGTGCCTTTAACCTCCTGTTTGGCCCAGTTTGCAATTTCTGCGTAAGATGAACATGAAGAGGGAGAACCAATGAGAGACTAGCTGGAGGTGTCTGGACGGACAAATTTAACTCTCATTTCCCACCAGGAAGAGGAATTAACCAAAGGCTCAGCACGCGATGCCGGAACTAAACTACGGCCTGAAGCAATCCTGCGGTGTTGCGGCCAGCTCACAAGAAAGCAAGTTGAAGAAAGGAGCTCAGGGGCACTGTAATTCACAAACCTGCAGTTATAAATGACATCTATCGTCCAAAAATATATTGAAGGAAGGCTGCCAAGAGGACTTGAACGCGGGGCAGAATTGCAGGAAACCGATTTCAGGAGGTAGACTGGAATTGCATGTAAAGCATAGGAAAAGAGGCAGAACGTCCACAATGATGCACTTGGCCAAAAAGGGCATATGCGTTTTTTTGTGAATATATACAGGAAAAAATGCATACGGCCGTTTTGGCCAACCAAGCAAGCTTGCAAAGGAAATCTGTACTATAATGAAGTCTCACTGCCCCCCGGTCAAAAGGGCCATCTGAAAAAAGTGTAAAATCCAGAAAGGCAGGACAGGCCATGGAGAACTGGGAGCCTTGTTATGCTGATGGGCGGCATGTAAATTGCCAACAGCCACTATGGAGAAGTGTATGGTGTTTCCTGAAACATCAAAAAAACAAAGCAACAGAGCCTAGGGCACTTCCAGTTATGGTCCTATAGCTTAGGGAAATTAAAATGAAAAAGTCACAGCCACCCCAAAGTTTGGGCCGGCTCTGTTTACAAGAACCTCGTTTACGGTACAAGTTGAATATCACAGAAAGTGAAAAATGGATAAAGAAGTTGTGGTACGTACGTACAATGCAATATCACTCAGCAATGAAATCTATGTCATCAGGCCCGTAGCAGCATAATGAGTGGATTCAGGTACGATGATTCTAAGTGAAATAAGTCACACAGAAAAAGAAACATCATAAGATATCACTACTACACGTAATGTAAACTTGGCTACACAGGAACTGAATTACAAAACAGAACAGGGTCTCAAATGTAGAAAACCAACTTATGCTTGCTTAAGGGGAAAGGTGACTTGGGGTGCGGCATAAAACCAGAGATTGAAATTAGCACAGATACCGTTCCGTAAGCCAAATATGTAATAGACAAGAGCTACTCCTTGCTCAACGAAGTGGACTCAACACCCCATATTAAACGCCTAAGAATATACCTGACTAGTAAGAATCTTAAAACCTATGGATTTATATGTCTCCGAAAGAGAATCAAGCGTGTGTACAGTGGCATAAACGCAGCAGTGATAGGATTGGTGAGGTTTGGTGAGCAAATGCAGACTCTTTGAAGTCATATTGCATGGTAACCATTCCATGGGTCTCAACTCTCCAGGTTTAAGGGATTCTTCCTTCAGCCAAAACATGCATGTGGAACCCAGAGTATGATCCACCGTGTGATCGGGAAACGTGTTCAAATGTGTCTCAGTTTTCATCCCCTGGTACTCGGATGCAACATTCCAGACGCTTTACTAACACTCTCCCCACTTGGAGAGTCAGTGCCTTTAACCTCCTGTTTGGCCCAGTTTGCAATTTCTGCGTAAGATGAACAGGAAGTGGGAGAACCAATGAGAGACTAGCTGGAGGTGTCTGGACGGGCAAATTTAACTCTCATTTTCACCAGGAAGACAAATGAACCAAAGGCTCCGCGTGCCATGCTGGAACTAGATTAGGGCCTGAGGAGATCCTGCGGTGTTGCGGCCAGCTCACAAGAAAGCGAGTTGAAGAAAGGAGCTTAGGGGTACTGTAATTCAGAAACCTGCAGAGTTATAAATGACAGCTATCATCCAAAATTATACTGAAGTAAGGCTGCGAAGAGGACTTGAATGCGGGGCAGAATTGTTGGAAACTGATTTCAGAACATACACCGGAGTAGCTCTTAAAGCATAGGAAAAGAGACAGAACTTGGAAAATAATGCACTTGGCAAAAAAGGGCATATGTGTTTTATCCAGAGCTCTCATAACTGAGGGGAGGAGATTCCCAGCAGGCTCCAACTGCCACCTGAGGGCTCACATTGCCAAGGCAACGTGAGCATGCCAGGCAGGAGTTACCTCACAGCAGAGGTCCCACCTTATAGAAGGGTGAGAAACCCAGCCAACATCAGACTCTCACCAGAGGGCCCACATCACCAAAGGGATGGGAACCAGGCAGGAGTGTCTTCACATCAGTGGGGCCACATCATCGAAAGCTGAGGTACTCAGCACATGTGTCCTCAAACCAGAGGACCCACATCACCAAGGACCTCGGAGTGAGGCAGGCAGGAGTAGCCTCACAACACTGGGCACATAGAATAAAAAAGTGAGGAATCCAGCAGTTGGAACCTCCCAGCAGGCGGCCCAGAGCACCGAGGCTATGGGATCCAGGCCACAGTGAACTCACAGAAGAGGGCCCATGTCATGAAACTGAGCAACCCAGCCATTGGGACCTCAGAGCAGGAGGCCCACATCCCCATGGGGATGGAATTCTGGTAGGAGTGTCCTCGCACCACTGAGAACGTATCAGAAAATTTTGAGCGACCAGCAGTTAGGGCCTGACGCCAGAGGACCCTCATCACCAAGGGAAGGAGGCTCCCAGCAGGCTCCAACTGCCACCAGAGGGCTGACGTCGCCAAGGCGATGTGTGCCAACCAGGCACGAATGACCTCACAGCAGAAGGCCCACCTCAGAGAAGTGTGACGAACCCAGTCAGGATCAGACTCGCACCAGAGGGCCCACATCACCAAATGGATTGGAACCAGGCAGGAGTGTCCTCACATGAGTAGGGCCACATCATCTAAAGGTGAGGAACCCAGAACATGTGGCTTCAAACCATAGGACACCCATCACCAAGGGGCTGGGAGTGAGGCAGGCAGGAGGAGCCTCATAACAGAGGGCCCAAAAATAAGAAAGGTGAGGAATCCAGCAGTTGGAACCTCCCAGCAGGCGGCCCAGAGCACAGAGGCTAGAGGAACCAGGCCAGAGTGAACTAACACCAGACAGCCCACATCATGAAACTGTGAGCAACCCAGACATTGGGACCTCAGAGCAGAAGGCCCACATCCCCATGGTGATGGGAACATGACAGGAGTGTCTTGGCATCACTGGGCTCACATCAGAAAACGTGGGGTGCTCAGAAGTTAGGGCCTGACGCTAGAGGGCACTCATCACCGAGAGGAGGAGGCTCCCAGCAGGCTCCAGCTGCCACCAGAGGGCCAACATCACCAAGGTGATGTGTGCCAGCCTGGCAGGAGTGACCTCACAGCAGAGGGCCCACCTCACAGAAGGGTGAGGAACACAGCCAGGATCAGACTCTCACCAGAGGGCCCACATCACCAAGGGGATGGGAACCAGGCAGGAGTGTCCCCACACCAGTGGGACAACATCATCGAAAGGTGAGGATCCCAGCACATGTGTCCTCAAACCAGAGGAACCACATCACCAAGGGGTTCGGAATGAGGCTGGCAGGACTGGCCTCACAACACAGGGTCCATAGAATATAAAAGTTGAGGAATCCAGCAGTTGGAACCTCCCAGCAAGTGGCCCAGAGCACCGAGGCTATGGGATCCAGGCCGCAGTGAACTCACAGCAGAGGGCCCACATCATGAACCTGTGAGCAGCCCAGCTGTTGGGACCTCAGAACAGAAGGCCCACATCCCCATTGGGATGGGAACCTGGCAGGAGTGGCTTTGCACCACTTAGCACATATCAGAAAATGTTAGGAGCCCAGCAGTTAGGGCCTGATGCCAGGGGGCCCTCATAACTGAGGGGAGGAGACTCCCAGCAGGTTCCAACTGCCAACAGAGGGCCCACGTCTACAAGGTGGCATGCACCAGCCAGGCAGTAGTGACCTCACAGCAGAGGGCCTATCTCACAGAAGGGTGAGGAACCGAGGCAGGATGAGACTCTCACCAGAGGGCCCACAACACCAAGGGGATGGGAACCAGTCAGGACTGTCCTCCCACCAGTGGGGCCACATCATCGAAAGGTGAGGAACCCAGCACATGTGGCCTCATATCAGAGGACATACATCACAAAGGGGATGGGAGTGAGGCAGGTAGGAGTAGCCTAAAAACAGAGGGCCCAAAGAATAAAAAAGTGAGGAATCCAGCATTTGGAACCTCCCAGCAGGCGGCCGAGAGCACAGAAGCTATGGGATACAGGCAGGAGTTAACTAACACCAGAGAGCCCACATCATGAAACTGTGAGCAACCCAGGCATTGGGACCTCAGAGCAGAAAGCCCACATCCCCATGGGGATGGGAACCTGACAGGAGTGTCCTGGCATCACTGGGCTCACATCAGAAAACGTGGGGAGCCCAGCAGTTAGAACCTGATGCTAGAGGGCCGTCATCACCGAGGGCAGGAGGCTCCCAGCAGGTTCCATGTGCCAACAGAGGGCCCACGTCGCCAAGGTGATGTGTGCAAGTCAGGCAGGATTGACCTCACAGCAGAGGGCCTACCTCACAGAAGAGTGAGGAACCCAGCCAGGATAAGACTGTCACCAGAAGGCCCACATCACCAAGGGGATGGGAACCAGGCAGGAGTGTCCTCACACCAGTGGGGCCACATCATTGAAAGTTGCCTAACCCAGCACATGTGGCCTCAAACCAGAAGACCCACATCACGAAGGGGTTGCGAGTGAGGCAGGCAGGAGGAGCATCACAACACAGGACCCATAGAATACAAAAGTTGAGGAATCGAGCAGTTGGAACCTCCCAGCAGGCAGCCAAGACCACAGAGGCTATGGGATCCAGGCCACAGTGAACTAACACCAGAGAGCCCACATCATGAAATTGTGATCAACCCAGCCGTTGGAACCTCAGAGCAGAAGGCCCACATCCCCATGGGGATGGGAACCTAAGAGGAGTGCTTGAGCAACACTGGGCTCACTAAGAAAAGTTGGGGAGCCCAGCAGTTAGGGCCTGACGTCAGAGGGCCCTCATCACAGAGCTGAGGAGGCTCCCAGCAGGGTCCAATTGCCACCAGAGGGCTCATGTCAACAAGGCGAGGTGAGCAAGCCAGGCAAGAGTTACCTGATAGTAGAGGGCCCACCTCACAGATGGGTGAGGAACCCAGCCAGGATCAGACTCTCACCAGAGGGCCCACATCACAAAGGGGATGGGACCCAGTCAGGATTATCCTCACACCAGTGGGGCCTCATCATCTTAAGGTGAGGAACCCAGCACATGTGTCCTCAAACCAGAGGACCCACATCACCAAGGGCCTTGGAGTGAGGCAGGCAGGAGTAGCCTCACAACACAGGGCACATAATATAAAAAACGTGAGGATTCCAGCATTTAGACCTTCCAGCAGGCGGCCCAGAACACCGAGGCTATGGGATCCAGGCCACAGTGAACTCACAGCAGAGGGCCCACATCACAAAACTGTGAGCAACCCAGGAGTTGAGATCTCAGCGCAGAAGGACCACATCCCCATGGGAATGGGAACCTGGCTGGAGTGTCCTCGCACCACTGGGCGCACATCAGAAAATGTGGGGAGCCCACCATTTAGGGCCTGACGCCAGAGGGCCGTCATCACCGAGGGGAGGAGGCACCCTGCACGCTCCAACTGCCACCAGAGGGCTCACGTCTCCAAGGTGACGTGTGCCAGCCAGGCAGGAGTGACCTCACAGCAGAGGGCCTACCTCACAGAACGTTGAGGAACCCAGCCAGGATTAGACTCTCGCCAGAGGGCCCACCTCACCAAGGCGATGGGAACCAGGCAGGAGTGTCCTCACACGAGTGGGGTCACATCATCGAAAGGTGAGGAACGCAGCACATGTGGCCTCAAGCCATAGGACAGTCATCACCAAGGGGCTGGCAGTGAGGCAGGCAGGAGGAGCCTCACAACAGAGGGCACATAGAATAAAAAAGTTGAGGAATCCAGCAGTTGGAACCTCCCAGCAGGCGGCTCAGAGCACCGATGATAAGGGATCCTTGCCGGAGTGAACTCACAGCAGAGGGCCCACATCATGGTACTGTGAGCAAGCCAGCCGTTTTGACCTCAGAGCAGAAGGCCCATATCGCCATGGGGATGGGAACCTGGCAAGAGTCTCCTCACTCACTTGGCGCACATCAGAAAATGTGGGGAGCCCAGCAGTTATGGCCTAAGGCAAGAGGGCCCTCATCACCGAGGGGAGGAGGATCCCAGCACACTCCAACTGCCACCAGAGGGCCCACGTCGCCAAGGTGACGTGTGCCAGACAGGCATGATTGACCTCACAGCAGAGGGCCCACCTCACAGAAGGGTGAGGAACCCAGCCAGGATCAGACTCTCACCTGAGGGCCCACATCAGCAAGGGGATGGGAACCAGTCAGGACTGTCTTCCCTCCAGTGGGGTCACATCATCGAAAGGTGCGGAACCCAGCACATGTGGCCTCAAATCAGAGGACACATATCACAAAGGGAATGGGAGTGAGGCAGGCAGGAGTAGCCTAAAAACAGAGGGCCCAAAGAATAAGAAAGGTGAGGAATCCAGCAGTTGGAACCTCCCAGCAGGCGGCCCAGAGCACAGAAGCTATGGGATGCAGGCAGGAGTGAACTAACAGCAGAGAGCCCACATCATGAAACTGTGAGCAACCCAGGCTTTGGGACCTCAGAGCAGAAGGCCCACACCCCAATGGGGATGTGAACCTGGCTGGAGTGTCCTCGCACCACTGGGCGCACATCACAAAATGTGGGGAGCCCAGCAGTTAGGGCCTGATGCCAGAGGGCCCTCATCACCGAGGAGAGGAGGCTCCCAGCAGGCTCCAAGTGCCACCAGAGGGCTCATGTCCACAAGGCGAGGTGAGCAAGCCAGGCAAGAGTGACCTCACATCAGACGGCCTACCTCACAGATGGGTGAGGAACCCAGCCAGGATCAGACTCTCAACAGAGGGCCCACATCACCAAGGGGATGTGAACCAGGCAGGAGTCTCCTAAGACCATTGGTCCCACATCATCGAAAGGTGAGGAACCCAGCACATGTGGCCTCAAACCAGATGACACACATCACGAAGGGGCTGGGAGTGAGGCAGGCAGGAGGATCCTCACAACAGAGGGCCCAAAAAATTAAAAAAGTGAGGAATCCAGCAGTTGGAACCTCCCAGCAGGCAGCCAAGAGCACAGAGGCTATGGGATCCAGGCTTCTGTGAACTAACACCAGAGAGCCCACATCATGAAAATGTGAACAACCCAGCCGTTGGGACCTCAGAGCAGAAGGCCCACATCCCCATGGAGATGGGATCCTAAGAGGAGTGCCAAAGCATCACTGGGCTCACTAAGAAAAGTTGGTGAGCCCAGCAGTTAGGGCCTGACGCAAGAGGGCCCTCATCACTGGGGGGAAGAGATTCCCAGCACGCTCCAACTGCCACCACACGGCTGACTTCACCAAGGCAATGTGTGCCAGCCATGCAGGAGTGACCTATCAGCAGAGGGTCTCCCTCACAGGTGGGTGAGGAACAAAGCCAGGAACAGACTCTCACCAGGGGGTCCACATAACCACGTGGATGAGAACCAAGCAGGAGTGTCCTCACACTAGTGGGGCCACATCATCGAAAGGTGAGGAACCCAGCAAAAGTGGCCACAAACCAGAGGACCCACATCACCAAGGGGTTGAGAGTGAGGTAGATGTCTGGACGGGCATATTTAACACTCATTTCCCACCAGGAAGAGGAATTAACCAAAGGCTCAGCGTGCCCTGCCAGAAGCAGATTAGGGCCTGAAGCAGTCTTGCGGGTTTGCGGCCAGCTCACAAGAAAGCGAGTTGAAGAAAGGAGCTCAGGGGTCCTGTAATTCACAAACATGCAGAGTTATAAATGACAGATAACGTCCAAAAATATATTGAAGTAAGGCTGCGAAGAGGACTTGAAAGCGGGGCAGAATTGCAGGAAACCGATTTCAGGAGGTAGACTGGATTTGCATTTAAAGCATAGGAAAAGAGGCAGAACATCGACAATGATGCACTTGGCAACAAAGGGCGTATGAGTTTGTTCCTGAATATATTCAGGAACAAACACATACGCCCTTTTTGGCAAACCAAGCAAGCTTGCAATGGAAATCCGAACTACTATGAAGTGTCACTTCCCCCCGGTCTAAAGGGCCATCTGAGATAAGTGTAAAATCCAGAAAGGCAAGACAGGCCATGGGGAAAAAGGAGCCTTGTTATGCTGATGGGCGGGATGTACATTGCCAACAGCCACTCTGGAGAAGTGTATGGTGTTTCCTGATACATCTGAAAAACAAAGCAACAGAACCTAGGGCATTTCCACTTATGGTCCTATAGCTTAGGGAAATTAAAATCAAAAAGACACAGCCACCCCAAAATTTACAACGGCTCTGTTTACAGGAGCCTCTTCTACAGTACAAGTTAAATATCCCAGAGAACAAATAATTGATAAAGAAGTTGCGGTACTTATGTACAACAGAATACCACTCAGCAATGAAATCTGTGTCACCAGGCCTGTACCAGCATAATGAGTGGATTGAGGCATGATGATTCTAAGTGAAATAAGTCACACAGAAAAAGAAACATCATAAGGTATCACTAATGCACGGAATGTAAACTTGGCTACACATGAACTGAATTACAAAACAGAACAGGGTCTCAAGTTTAGAAAACCAACTTATGCTTGCTTAAGGGGAAAGGTGAGTTGGGGTGCTGCATAAAACCAGAGTTTGAAATTAGCACAGATACCGTTCCATAAGCCAAATATGTAATAGACAAGACCTACCCCTTGCTCAACGAAATGGACTCAACAATGAGGTATCACCTCACACCTGTTAGAATGGGCATCATCTGAAAATCTACAAACAACAAATGCTGGAAAGGGTGTGGAGAAAAGGAAGCCTCTTCCACTATTGTTGGGAATATAAATTGATACAGTCACTATGGAGAACAATATGGAGTTTCTTAAGAAACTAATAATAGAATTACCATATGATACAGCAATCCCAGTACTGGACATATACTCAGACAAAACCATAAATTAAAAAGAGACATTCACCGCAATGTTCATTGCATCACTATTTACAATATTGAGGTAATGGAAGCAACCTAAATGCCCACAGACAGACGAATGCATAAAGATGTGGTACATATATAAAATGGAATATTACTAAGCCATGAAAGGAATGAAATTGGGTCATTTGTAGAGACGTCGATGGATCTAGAGACTGTCATACAGAGTGAAGTAAGTCAGAAAGAGAAAAACAAATCTTGTATATTCATGCATATATGTGGAACCTAGAAAAACTGTACAGATTAACCGTTTTGCAAGGCATAAATAGAGCAACAGATGTAGACAACAATCGTATGGACAACAAGGGGGGAAAGCTCTTGGAGGGGTGGTGGTGGGAGGAGTTGAGAGATTGGGATTGGCATGTAAACATTTATATGTATAAAATAGATAACCAATGAGAACCTGCTGTATAAAAATATCAAATAAAATTCAAAATTAAAAAGAAATAAAATTTAAAAAATAAAACAGAAAAAACAATTATTCCCTTCACATACATGTATTTATATGAATAAATTATTTCCATGCTTATATCTGTAAATACAAAAAAGAGGAATAAAATCTACCTTGAACCAAAAACGAAAAAGAGAAAAAAAAAACAGAACCCACCAGTTACTCAGAGGAAAACCGTATCAGGGCACTTGCTCCAGTTGTAAACAATTCTGAAGTTGGTCAGTGGTGGGGAATCGTCTCCCATTCAGCCAGCAGCCCCCACACAACAAGCGTCCTCATTGCAAAGCTGGGGCACCGTGCCGAGGCATCTGTGAGTAAACGTGAGCTGAGCCCCAGGCCAGTTGCTGCTGAACTGTTCCCACCCTTCCCAGGTAAAACACCTGAATATATACAAGGACTTGAAAGCCTAGAGGAAGGGCCATGGAGCCACACAAGTGACAGCATGCCAGCTGACTTGGTGCCTGCAGGCCAGCCAGGATGGTCCTGGCCCTGGGTGCTCTTCTGGAAGATTTCCATTTCCCTGCCTGAGATACCCGTCCTGTCCCTGCCCCCACTGCTTTTTTCCTTCCTCACCTCTGCCCAGGGAGAAATTCCAGCAGCAGGTATGGGTGACACATCCTCTTCTTTAGCAGGTGGCAGCCTGGCAACTGCTGCAGAAAGTCCAGCAGAGCCCCACTCACACTGGGCCACCCACAAAGCCGTGGCCTCTCACTCCCTCCCACCAGCCCAGCCCCGAGACTGCTGACAGGGCAGAGAAAATGGCGTCAGGCACAGCTGCAGGGGCTTTTGCTGCCTGGAGTGGTATTTATATTGATCTCAACCCAGGCACACCTGGGGAGGGCTGGCCGGCATGGTAAGGCTGCCCAGGTAGCCAATCATCACCCCTCAGGGGCTCACAGTTGCAGAAAATGGAACTTGCTGAACGGGCCAGGTCCAAGGAACAGGTGTGGGCTCCTGAGAGTCAGGATAGACAAGGGGCTGCAGCTTTGGCTTGTTTTCTAATCATTTTATCTGGCCCATGAGTGGGAGACAACTTCAAGAAAACCCTCTCCTAATGAGAGGAACCCAGGAGTCAGGGAGAGGAGGGGTGGGTGGTGGTTGGAGACAGAGGCCTGGTGCCCTGGGTGCAGTGGAAGTCTCTGGAAGACCAGGTGGAGGGAGGCCACACAGAGTGACGCCCAGGGTCACAGACCTGTCGGAGCTGCTGTTTGTTAGTTCAAGTCCTGCTCTGAGGTGCTCTGTGTCAGCTCTGAGCGACAGGTGAGCTGGGGGTGCTCTTCAATGAGGGCTATGTGCATGGTTCCTGTGTGCCCAGCCCTGCCACGGTACCTGCAAGGGTAGCTCTGTATCCTGGGAGGGGCCTGACCATGAGAGCCCCGTGGGCTGGGTTGGGGGTGGGGTACCTGCCCAGGAGAGCTTCATATCCTGGGATTGGCCTGACCACGAGAGCCCCATGGGCTGCTGGGGACCTGGTAAAGGATGTCAGGACAGTCAGTGAAGCCACCGAGGATATACCTCCAGTTACTCCTGATTCCTACACCCTGCTGGTCATTCTACCAACCACCAGGACATGGTATTCTGTATTAGTCTTCAATGATGCCTTCTTTTGTATTCCATTAGTCCCAGAGTCACAAGAAATTTTGGCTTGTGAGTGGCAGGACTCAACATACAACTAAAACAATACTTCCAGGCCGTCTTGCCCCAAGGGTTCAAAACTTCCCACACCATCTTTGGGGAAAGCTTAGCTAACGACCGAAAAGTTCTACCTCTGGAAAAGGAAACCCTCCTTCAATATGCAGACGACATTCTGATCGCCAGCCCTACTAAGGAGGCCTCTGAACTACCAAGCCAATAAAGGATAGAAGTTGTCCAAGAAAAAGCTCAAATATCACAGACTGCGGTGACCTGCCTGGGCTTCATTCTCACACAAGGTCAGAGAAGCCCATCCCAGGAAAGGGAAGAAACCATTTGCAGCCTTACCCCTTTCTAAAACTAGAAGACAGCTTAGGGGTTCCTGGGGAGGCCAGGGTTTGCTGCTTCTGGATCCCTAACTACAGTCTACTAGCTGGGCCTCTATATGAAACACTGAAAGGAAAAGATGATGATCCTTTTGAACAGAATCCAGAAGTGGCCTTTCAAGAATGGAAAGAGCAGTCAATTCAGACCCTTGCCCTGGAACTCCCTAATTGAGCTAAACCCTTTGACCTTTCCATTCCCGGTGAAAGGTGAATCGCCATTGGAGAATTAGTGCAAAAACTGGGACCACTTGAAATGGAACAACGCAAGAATGCCATCCAGGTAGGATAAACTACAGTCACCAAGGGGCTTGGCCCACTGCCACATCTGGCCAAGATACTGGCGGTATCTAAAAACCTGGAAATCAGCAGCCCAAAAGGCCACCTCCCTCCTAAGGGAAAAGGACCCCACGTGGTGATCCTAATCACCAACCATGCCCTGAAGTTGCAGGGTTCGCTCCGTGGGCACACCGACCTCGAGTGAGGAGGCCCTCCAACTCCAACATCCAGAGAGATAACCGGGGGCAACAGGGCACCATGACGACTCGTGTGAACATCACTTGACCTGGAGTTTCTCTCATAAAACAACAATAGTGTGTCCCGAAGGAGTAGACTACTGCTTGCAGGACTTCCTGCACCCGGAGGGGAGCTAATAATCTTGGCGGGGGAACCGTATATCACACTGTCACCATAGAAAAGCCTACAGACACCGTGATGATGGTGGCCAGTAAGACCGGCTGGACTCCTGTTTACTTCAAAAGGCTGTTGACTCAGTGGCCATCATGGTCCTTGATCACCACTGACCCTGGACTGTCTGGGAGTTGAGCGGGCAGGGCTCTGACACCTGGTGCTGTTTTTACGTTAATTCAGGGGCCTAATTGAAGAAAGAGCAGACTACTGGTCAGAGCATCTAGGCTGGCAGAAACGGTCAGCCTAAGGTGGCCAAACAAATGTGGGGCGGGGTGAAACCGGCCCCCACAGCGTCTCTGCACATCTCTTTCCTGGACCCTTAAAGGTCATTAGAATCTATAACACTTCCAATGCTGGTGCTCAGGCGGACGAGCAGGGAGGCAGGGGTCCTGGGGCCAATCAACGTCACCTGGAGGCTGCTGGGGAGAAGTTCTGACCCTCGTCCCCTGGTATGAGGGCTCCCAACTCAGCACTCAGCAGTTACAGAAGAAGGGTCTGCACCCTCAGCACTCCAAGAATGAGGAACGGGACAAAAGGCAGAGGAGGGGTTTGTCCCCAGCAAAGCCCATTAAAAATCCCTGGGAGATAAAAATAGAATGTGGGCAATAAAGTCAAGTCTGACCTTTTTTATCCTTTGTGCTTTGTCTAATTTCACGTGCTCCTAGGGTCCCGCATGCAGAGGTTCCACACCCGGCACTTCAGACCAGATTTCCTGGTGCAGAATGGCTGGGTCGACACCTCAGCTCCTGGGGCCCAGTGCAGACTCCGAGATATAGAGCCTGAGCTGCAGCCAACCCGGCCCTTGAGAGCTCCGCCCCCTCCCTCTCACTGAATCTGACAGGATCTCTACACAGCAGCCCAGCCCACAGCCCACGGGGTAGTGCATGCTCTCACCTCTCCATTCTCTGATGAAAATATAAAGTTTCCTTTGCTTGGGAACCAAACTCAGTCTCGATCTGTTGGCCCCAATGACACTGGGCAGGGGGACCCTTGTTGGGGTCCACTCTGGAGGATCAGTAACAGAAATTGAGACTATTGTAACTTCAATGAACAGATGTGTGAGCCAAACTGTAGTTAACATAGAACAGTTTATAAGGCTCGGGTAAAATAAGATGTTTCTAACACTTCCATTTGATATTTCCATCACTTTATTATAAGCAAGTTCAGTGAAAAGGTTTGTCTTATTTGTCAGGTCAATATTAGAGAAATGAAGTGATTTCTTTCCAAGGATGTACATCTAATAATCTTGGTTAAAACTTCATTCTTGTTTTAAATGCTTTTCCATTGAAAATGATACCTCTCTTTCAGCTCCCCCATTTCTGAGAAGTATAAAATCTTATAATTTATTATTACCAAAGGGGAAAGGTGGGAGGAGGGATAAATTAACAGTTTGGAATTAACACATACACACTGCTATGTATAAAATAGATCATCAACAAGGAACTACTGTATAGCACAGGGAACTACACTCAATATTGTGCAATAACCTATAAGGGGAAATAATCGGAAAAAGAACAGATATTTTTATTGACATCATCTATCAATGACAGTTAAAGTGTAACCTAAGGGAAGCCGGTGGTGAGTGCTTCTGACCCTGAAGACTTCAGTCATCTAAAGTTTGCACTCTGCCTACTTCCCAAGGCCCTTAATGAACATATGTGTAGCCGTAGCTTAAAAAACTCCCCAGTTTGGGTTTCGGGGAGACACTGATTTTGAAAAAGCCCTGGTGTTCTCCTTACATGAATGGGACTCTTCCTACTGCTAAAACATGTCTGTCACATCCAGAGGATGGTATACCGTCTGATCGGGAAGAGTTTGGAAAAGGCATCTCATCTCCTCATCTCCTGGTGCTCGGGTTCACCCCTCCAGCGTCTTTACTAACAGTCTCCCCACTTGGAGATGTCAACACTGTCAACATCCTGTTGCGTACAGTTTGGAATTTGTCCAGAGGATGAAGCAGAAGGATGAGGAACAATGAGAGACAAGTCCTAGGTGTTCAGACAGGCACATGTCACTCTAATTTCCAATCAGGAAGATGAATTGACCAAAGGCTAGGGTTGCCCATGGAAACAGTATAGGGCTTGAGGAAATCCCACTGCTTTGTGGCCAGTTCCCATAAACACAAGTTGAACAATGGAACTCAGGGGCAGTAAAATTCACGAAACTGCAGAGTTGAAAATATCTATCACTGAAAAATGTCTTGAGGAAAGTCAAAGAAAAGGATTGGCAAGCAACAGAGAATGGCAGGAAAGGGATTTGAGGAGGTAGAAAGGACTCGCCATTAAGCACAAGAAAAGGGGCTGAACATTTCCGACATTGCAGTTGGCCAAAAAGGCTGTATGCGTTTTTTTCTGTATATATTCAAGAAAAGGGCATACACTTTTTTAGCCAACCAAACAGGTGGGCACTGGAAATCAATACTACAAAAGATATCACTTCGCATCAGTCAGAAGAGCCATCCTCATAAAGTGTAAACGCCAGAAATGCAGGACAGGGCAAGGAGAAGAGGGAGCCCTGTGAGGCTTATAGTGGAAATGTATATTGCCAACGGCCATTCTGGAGAAGTGTATTGTGTTTACTAAAGCATCTAAAAAATGAGCTACAGAGCATAGGGCACTTGCACTCATGGGCGTATATCTTGGGAAAAACAAAAATCGAGAGGACACAGGCACCCCAATGTTTACTGCCTCTCTGTTTAAAAGATCCTCGACTAGGATATAACTTAAATGTCTCTGGAGGGAAAAAATGGATAGAGATGTGGTACTTATGTAGAGTGGAATATTACTCAGCCTGGAAATCAATGAAATATGGCCAGTTGTAACAACTCCGGAGGAGTTACGTATGATCATTCTAAGTGACATAATTCAAAAAGAAAAAGACACATATCATAAGATATCACTTAAAGGTGGAATCCAAAATGGCTACACATGAAATAAATTACAAAACAAAAACATAGTCAAATATGTAGAAAACACGCGTAAGGCTGCTAAACGGGAAAGGTGGGGAGGGGTGAGGCATCATCCAGGAGGTTGAGATTAGCAAAGATACCATTCCAAATACCAAACTGATAATCAACAAGGCCTACACGGTAGCTAAAAGAACTGCACTCAGCACACTCAAGTCACCGGAAAAGAATATCTATGACTGGTAAGAATCTGAAAAAGAATTTATTGATGTCTCTCTGTACGTGAATCAAGTGGATGTACAGCAGCAAGAAACAGAGCTTTGAAAATCAGCTGTAACCAATATAGTAATAAATTGAAAAAAATAAACGACAGAGAGACAGAGAAAACCTCTTACAACTTTTCCTCAGGGACGGTGATGCAACATGGATTGAACACATCTAGACCCACAGCAGGATGAGACATAAGGCTGGAAACTGTTCGCGCTAAGAGAAATGTGAGGTTGGGTGAGGAAATGCACACCCTTTAAAGTAATACTACCTGGTACCCATTCAATGGGTCCCAAATCTGCAGGTTCAAGGAATCTTCCTACAGCTAAAACATGCATGGAAAACCCAGAGGACTGTACACCATGTGATCGGGAGATGTGTCTAAAATGCACCTCATTTATCCTCTCCTGGTGCTCCTGTTCATCATTCCAGCCACGTTACTTAGAATCTCCCCACTTAGAGAATCAGCACATTTAAACTTCTGTTTCACACATTTTGCAAATTGTGAGGAGGATGAACGGGAACAGGGGGAAACAATGAGAGAATAGTTGTAGGGGTTTGGACGGGCACATGTCACTCTAATTTCCCATTAAGAATAAGAATTAAAAAAAGGCTCAGCCCGCCTCGCCGAGCCAAAATAAGGCCTGAAGCAATCCTGCGGTTTTGAGGCCAGCTCACAAAAGAGCAACTTAAAAAATGGAGCTCAGGGTCACTGCAATTCACAAACCTGCAGAGTTATAAATGAAAACTAACGTCCAAAAATATGTTGAGGTAAGGCAAAGAAGAGGATCTGAATGCAAGACAGAATTGCAAGAAACAGATTTCAAGAGATAGATTGGACTCGCCTTTAAAGCACATGAAAAGCGGCAGAATTTCGACAATGATGCAGTTGGCCCAAAAGGGAGTATGCGTTTTTTCCTGAATATATCCAGGAAAAAATGCATACGCACTTTATGGGCAACCAAGCAAGCAAGCAATGCAAATGTGCACAACAAAGAAGTCTCATTTCCCACCGGTCAAAAGGGCCATCCGAAAAAATTGTAAAAACCAGAAATGCAGGACAGGCCATGGAGAACAGGGAGCCTTTATACGCTGATGGACAGTGTGTGAACTGCCGAGAGCCACTCTGGAGAAGTGTATGGTGGTTCCTAAATCATCTAAAAAACAGAGCGACAGAGCATAGGGCACTTCCAATCACGGGAGTATATCTAGGGAAGTCTAAAAATCAACAAGACACAAGCACACCACAGTTTAGGGCTACTCTGTTTACAAGAACCTCAACTTCAGTACACCTTAAATATCCCAGGAAAGAGAACAATGGATAAAGAAAATGTGGTACTTATGTACAATGGAATATCTCTTCACCATGAAATCAATGTAATAAGGCTAGTAGAAGGATAAAGAGTGGATTGAGGTCCGATAATACTACTTGAAATAAGTCAAACAGAAAAAGAAACATATCATAAGATATCACTTATAGAGGGAGGATAAATATGGCTGCACAAAAAATGAATTACAAAACAGAACAGTGTCTCACATTTAGAAAACACACTTATGTCAGCTTAAGGGGAAAGGAGAGGTGGGGTGATGCATAAAACCAGAGTTTGAAATTAGCACAGATACCGTTCAATAAACCAAATAGGTATCAGACAAGATCTACACCTCACTCAATGAACTGGCCTCAACACACCCTATACACCGCAGAGAAATATATCTGAGTAATAAGAATCTTAAAACCCATGTATTGATATATCTCCATAAGGGAATCAAGTGTGCGCAGAGCGGCACAAACACAGCAGTGAAAATGAGCTAAACCCCATTATAGAAATAAATTTTAAAACCAAAACGCAGAAACAATGAAAGAGAGAAAAACTCTTACAAAATTCGCTCAGGGGCTGTGATGCAACCTGGAATGACCACATATAAACCCACAGCTGGATAAGACATAAGGCTGGACACTTGGGGCTGAAAGGATTGGAGAGCTTTGGTGAGCAACTGCCGAAAGTTTAATGCAATACTTCATGCTACTTATTCCAAGGGTCCCAACACTCCAAGTTGAAGGGAATCTTCCTACAGCTAAACCATGCATGGGAAATCCAGCGGATGGTATACCATATGATCGGGAAAGGTTTCTAAAATGCACCTCATTTTCCTCTCCTGGGGCTCCGGATCAACATTCCAGCCACTTTACTAACAACATCTCCACATGGAGAGTCAATGCCTTTAAGTTCCGGTATCGCACAGTCTGCAGTTAGTGCGGAGGATGAATGGGAATAGGGGGAACCAGTGAGAAAATAGCTGTAGCGGTTTCAATGGGCACATATCACTCTAATTTCACATCACGAGGAAGAATTAACCAAAGGCAGAGCAAGGCGTCCCAGAAGAAGAATAGGTCCTGAAGAAATCCTGTGGATATGAGGCAACATCACAAAAAAAAGAGCTGAAAAATGGAGCTAAGGGCCACTGCAATTCAAAAACCTGCAGAGTTATAAAGGCCAACTATTTTCCAAAAGTATATTGAGGTAAGGCTATGAAGAGGCACTGAGAGCAAGGCAGAACTGCAGGAAACCGATTTCAGGAGGAAGACAGGAATTGCACTGAAAACATATGAAAACACTCAGAACGTCGACAATGATGCACTTGGCCAAAAAGGGCGTATGCGTTTTTTGCTGAATATATTCAGGAAGAAACGCATACGCCCTTTCTGGCCAACCAAGCAAGCTTGCAAAGGAAATCTGCACTACAATGAAGTCTCACTTCACTGCGGTCAAAGGGCCATCTGAAAAAAGTGTAAAATCCAGAAAGGCAGGACAGGCCATGGAGAACTGGGAGCCTTGTTATGCTGATGGGCGGGATGTAAATTGCCAACAGCCACTCTGGAGAAGTGTATGGTGTTTCCTGAAACATCTAAAAAAGAAAGCAACACAGGCTAGGGCACTTCCACTTATGGTCCTATAGCTTAGGGAAATTAAAATCAAAAAGACACAGCCACCCCAAAGATGGGATGGCTCTGTTTACAAGAACCTCGTTTATGGTACAAGTTCAATATCACAGAAAGCGAAAAATGGATAAAGAAGTTATGGTACTTACGTACAATGCAATATCACTCAGCAATGAAATCTATGTCATCAGCCCCGTAGCAGCATAATGAGTGGATTGAGGTACGATGATTCTAAGTGAAATAAGTCACACAGAAAAAGAAACATCATAAGATATCACTACTACACGGAATGTAAACTTGGGTACACAGGAACTGAATTACAAAACAGAACAGGGTGTCAAATGTAGAAAACCAACTTATGCTTGCTTAAGGGGAAGGTGAGTTGGAGTGCTGCATAAAACCAGAGATTGAAATTAGCACAGATACCGTTCCATAAGCCAAATATGTAATAGACAAGAGCTACTCCTTGCTCAACGAAGTGGACTCAACACCCCATATTAAACGCCTAAGAATATACCTGACTAGTAAGAATCTTAAAACCTATGGATTTATATGTCTCCGAAAGAGAATCAAGCGTGTGTACAGCGGCAAAAACGCAGCAGTGATAGGATTGGTGAGGTTCGGTGAGCAAATGCAGACCCTTTGAAGTCATATTGCATGGTACCCATTCCATGGGTCTCAACTCTCCAGGTTTAAGGGATTCTTCCTTCAGCTAAAACATGCATGTGGAACCCAGAGTATTATCCACCGAGTGATCGGGAAACGTGTTCAAATGTGTCTCAGTTTTTGTCCCCTGGTACTCGGGTGCAACATTCCAGACGCTTTACTAACACTCTCCCCACTTGGAGAGTCAGTGCCTTTAACCTCCTGTTTGGCCCAGTTTGCAATATCTGTGGAAAATGAACAGGAATAGGGAGAACCAATGAGAGACTAGGTGGAGGTGTCCAGACGGGGAAATTTAACTCTCATTTCCCACCAGGAAGAGGAATTAACCAAAGGCTCAGCGTGCCATGCCGGAACCACACTAGGGCTAGAAGCAATCCTGCGGTGTTGCGGCCAGCTCACAAGAAAGCGAGTTGAAGAAAGGAGCTCAGGGGCACTGTAATTCACAAACCTGCAGAGTTATAAATGACAGCTATCTTCCAAAAATATATTGAAGTAAGGCCGCCAAGAGGAGTTGAAAGCGGGGCAGAATTGCAGGAAACTGATTTCAGGCGGTACACTGGAATTGCATGTAAAGCATAGGAAAAGAGGCAGAACGTCAACAATGATGCACTTGGCCAAAAAGGGCATATGCGTTTTTTCCTGAATATATTCAGGAAAAAACGCATATGCCCTTTTTGGCCAACCAAGCAAGCTTGCAAAGGAAATCTGCACTACAATGAAGTCTCACTGCCCCCCAGTCAAAAGGGCCATCTGAAAAAAGTGTAAAATCCAGAAAGGCAGGACAGGCCATGGAGAACTGGGAGCCTTGTTATGCTGATGGGCGGGATATAAACTGCCAGCAGCCACACTGGAGAAGTGAATGGTGTTTCCTGAAACATCCAAAAAACAAAGCAACAGAGCCTAGGGCACCTCCACTTATGGTCCTATAGCTTAGGGAAATTAAAATCAAAAAGACACAGCCACCCCAAAGTTTGGGACGGCTCTGTTTACAAGAACCTCGTTTACCGTACAAGTTCAATATCACAGAAAGCGAAAAATGGATAAAGACGTTGTGGTACTTACGTACAATGCAATATCACTCAGCAAAGAAATCTATGTCATCAGGCCCGTAGCAGCATAATGAGTGGATTCAGGTATGATGATTCTAAGTGAAATAAGTCACACAGAAAAAGAAACATCATAAGATATCACTACTACACGGAATGTAAACTTGGCTACACAAGAACTGAATTACAAAACAGAACAGGGTGTCAAATGTAGAAAACCAACTTATGCTTGCTTAAGGGGAAAGGTGAGTTGGGGTGCTGCATAAAACCAGAGGTTGAAATTAGCACAGATACCGTTCCATAAGCCAAATATGTAATAGACAAGAGCTACTCCTTGCTTAACGAAGTGGACTCAACACCCCATATTAAACGCCTAAGAATATACCTGACTAGTAAGAATCTTAAAACCTATGGATTTATATGTCTCCAAAAGAGAATCAAGCGTGTGTACAGCGGCATAAATGCAGCAGTGATAGGATTGGTGAGGTTCGGTGAGCAAATGCAGACCCTTTGAAGTCATATTGCATGGTACCCATTCCATGGGTCTCAACTCTCCAGGTTTAAGGGATTCTTCCTTCAGCTAAAACATGCATGTGGAACTCAGAGTATGATCCACCGTGTGATCGGGAAACGTGTTCAAGTGTGTCTCAGTATTCCTCCCCTGATACTCGGGTGCAACATTCCAGACGCTTTACTAACACTCTCCCCACTTGGAGAGTCAGTGCCTTTAACCTCCTGTTTGGCCCAGTGTGCAATTTCTATGGAAAATGAACAGGAATAGGGAGAACCAATGAGAGACTAGCTGGAGGTGTCCGGACGGGCAAATTTAACTCTCATTTCCCACCAGGAAGAGGAATTAACCAAAGGCTCAGCGTGCCATGCCGGAACCACACTAGGGCCAGACGGAATCCTGCGGTTTTGCGGCCAGCTCACAAGAAAGCGAGTTGAAGAAAGGAGCTCAGGGGCACTTTAATTCACAAACCTGCAGAGTTATAAATGACAGCTATCTTCCAAAAATATATTGAAGTAAGGGTGCCAAGAGGAGTTGAAAGCGGGGCAGAATTGCAGGAAACCGATTTCAGGAGGTAGACTGGAATTGCATGTAAAGCATAGGAAAAGAGGCAGAACGTCCACAATGATGCACTTGGCCAAAAAGGGCGTATGCGTTTTTTCCTGAATATATTCAGGAAAAAACGCATATGCCCTTTTTTGGCCAACCAAGCAAGCTCGCAAAGAAATCTGCACTACAATGAAGGCTCACTGTCACCTAGGTCAAAAGGGCCATCTGAAAAAAGTGTAAAATCCAGAAAGGCAGGACAGGCCATGGAGAACTGGGAGCCTTGTTATGCTGATGGGCGGAATGTAAATTGCCAACAGCCACTATGGAGAAGTGTATGGTGTTTCCTGATACATCCAAAAAACAAAGCAACAGAGCCTAGGGCACTTCCACTTATGGTCCTATAGCTTAGGTAAATTAAAATCAAAAAGACACAGCCACCCCAAAGTTTGGGACGGCTCTGTTTACAAGAACCTCGTTTACGGTACAAGTTCAATATCACAGAAAGCGAAAAATGGATAAAGAAATTGTGGTACTTACGTACAATGCAATATCACTCAGCAATGAAATCTATGTCATCAGGCCCGTAGCAGCATAATGAGTGGATTCAGGTACGATGATTCTAAGTGAAATTAGTCACAGAGAAAAAGAAACATCATAAGATATCACTACTACACGGAATGTAAACTTGGGTATACAGAAACAGAATTACAAAACAGAACAGGGTGTCAAATGTAGAAAACCAACTCATGCTTGCTTAAGGGGAAAGGTGAGTTGGGGTGCTGCATACAACAAGAGATTGAAATTAGCACACATACCGTTCCATAAGTCAAATATGTAATAGACAAGAGCTACTCCTTGCTCACCGAAGTGGACTCAACACCCCATATTAAACGCCTAAGAATATACCTGACTAGTAAGAATCTTAAAACCTATGGATTTATATGTCTCCGAAAGAGAATCAAGCGTGTGTACAGCGGCAAAAACGCAGCAGTGATAGGATTGGTGAGGTTTGGTGAGCAAATGCAGACCCTTTGAAGTCATATTGCATGGTACCCATTCCATGGTTCTCAACTCTCCAGGTTTAAGGGATTCTTCCTTCAGCTACAACATGCATGTGGAACCCAGAGTATGATGCACCGTGTGATCGGGAAACGTGTTCAAATGTGTCTCAGTTTTCGTCCCCTGGTACTCGGTTGCAACATTCCAGACGCTTTACTAACACTCTCCCCACTTGGAGAGTCAGTGCCTTTAACCTCCTGTTTGGCCCAGTTTGCAATTTCTGTGGAAAATGAACAGGAATAGGGAGAACCAATGAGAGACTAGCTGGAGGTGTCCGGACGGGCAAATTTAACTCTCATTTCCCACCAGGAAGAGGAATTAACCAAAGGCTCAGCGTGCCATGCCGGAACCACACTAGGGCCAGACGGAATCCTGCGGTGTTGCGGCCAGCTCACAAGAAAGCGAGTTGAAGAAAGGAGCTCAGGGGCACTGTAATTCACAAACCTGCAGAGTTATAAATGACAGCTATCTTCCAAAAATATATTGAAGTAAGGCCGCCAAGAGGAGTTGAAAGCGGGGCAGAATTGCAGGAAACTGATTTCAGGAGGTACACTGGAATTGCATGTAAAGCATAGGAAAAGAGGCTGAACTTCCACAATGATGCACTTGGCCATAAAGGGCGTATGCGTTTTTTCCTGAATATATTCAGGAAAAAACGCATACGCCCTTTTTGGCCAACCAAGCAAGCTTGCAAAGGAAATCTGCACTACAATGAAGGCTCACTGCCCCCCGGTCAAAAGGGCCATCTGAAAAAAGTGTAAAATCCAGAAAGGCAGGACAGGCCATGGAGAACTGGGAACCTTGTTATGCTGATGGGCGGGATGTAAATTGCCAGCAGCCACTCTGGAGAAGTGTATGGTGTTTCCTGAAACATCCAAAAAACAAAGCAACAGAGCCTAGGGCACTTCCACTTATGGTCCTATAGCTTAGGGAAATTAAAATCAAAAAGACACAGCCACCCCAAAGTTTGGGACGGCTCTGTTTACAAGAACCTCGTTTACCGTACAAGTTCAATATCACAGAAAGCGAAAAATGGATAAAGAAGTTGTGGTACTTACGTACAATGCAATATCACTCAGCAATGAAATCTATGTCATCAGGCCCATAGCAGCGTAATGAGTGGATCCAGGTACGATGATTCTAAGTGAAATAAGTCACACAGAAAAAGAAACATCATAAGATATCACTAATACACGGAATGTAAACTTGGCTACACAAGAACTGAATTACAAAACAGAACAGGGTGTCAAATGTAGAAAACCAACTAATGCTTGCTTAAGGGGAAAGCTGAGTTGGGGTGCGGCATAAAACCACAGATTGAAATTAGCACAGATACCGTTCCATAAGCCAAATATGTAATAGACAAGAGCTTCTCCTTGCTCAATGAAGTGGACTCAACACCCCATATTAAACGCCTAAGAATATACCTGATTAGTAAGAATCTTAAAACCTATGGATTTATATGTCTCCGAAAGAGAATCAAGCGTGTGTACAGCGGCATAAACACAGCAGTGATAGGATTGGTGAGGTTCGGTGAGCAAATGCAGACCCTTTGAAGTCATATTGCATGGTACCCATTCCATGGTTCTCAACTCTCCAGGTTTAAGGGATTCTTCCTTCAGCTAAAACATGCATGTGGAACCCAGAGTATGATCCACCGTGTGATCGGGAAACGTGTTCAAATGTGTCTCAGTTTTCGTCCCCTGGTACTCGGGTGCAACATTCCAGACGCTTTACTAACCCTCTCCCCACTTGGAGAGTCAGTGCCTTTAACCTCCTGTTTGGCCCAGTTTGCAATTTCTGTGGAAAATGAACAGGAATAGGGAGAACCAATGAGAGACTAGGTGGAGGTGTCCGGACGGGCAAATTTAACTCTCATTTCCCACCAGGAAGAGGAATAAACCAAAGGCTCAGCATGCCTTGCCGGAACCACACTAGGGCCTGAAGCAATCCTGCGGTGTTGCGGCCACCTCACAAGAAACCGAGTTGAAGAAAGCAGCTCAGGGGCACTCTAATTCACAAACATGCAGAGTTATAAATGACAGCTATCTTCCAAAAATATATTGAACTAAGGCAGCCAAGAGGAGTTGAAAGCGGGGCAGAATTGCAGGAAACCGATTTCAGGAGGTAGACTGGAATTGCATGTAAAGCATAGGAAAAGAGGCAGAACGTCCACAATGATGCATTTGGCCAAAAAGGGCGTATGCGTTTTTTCCTGAATATATTCAGGAAAAAACGCATACGCACTTTTTTGCCAACCAAGCAAGCTTGCAAAGGGAATCTGCACTACAATGAAGTCTCACTGCCCCCAGGTCAAAAGGGCCATTTGAAAAAAGTGTAAAATCCAGAAGGGCAAGACAGGCCATGGAGAACTGGGAGCCTTGTTATACTGATGGGCGGGATGTAAATTGCGAGCAGCCACTCTGGAGAAGTGTATGGTGTTTCCTGAAACATCCAAAAAACAAAGCAACAGAGCCTAGGGCACTTCCACTTATGGTCCTATAGCTTAGGGAAATTAAAATCAAAAAGACACAGCCACCCCAAAGTTTGGGACGGCTCTGTTTACAAGAACCTCGTTTACGGTACAAGTTCAATATCACAGAAAGCGAAAAATGGATAAAGAAATTGTGGTACTAACGTACAATGCAATATCACTCAGCAATGAAATCTATGTCATCAGGCCCGTAGCAGCATAATGAGTGGATTCAGGTACGATGATTCTAAGTGAAATTAGTCACACAGAAAAAGAAACATCATAAGATATCACTACTACACGGAATGTAAACTTGGCTACACAGAAACAGAATTACAAAACAGAACAGGGTGTCAAATGTAGAAAACCAACTCATGCTTGCTTAAGGGGAAAGGTGAGTTGGGGTGCTGCATACAACAAGAGATTGAAATTAGCACACATACCGTTCCATAAGCCAAATATGTAATAGACAAGAGCTACTCCTTGCTCACCGAAGTGGACTCAACACCCCATATTAAACGGCTAAGAATATACCTGACTAGTAAGAATCTTAAAACCTATGGATTTATATGTCTCCGAAAGAGAATCAAGCGTGTGTACAGCGGCATAAACGCAGCAGTGATAGGATTGGTGAGGTTCGGTGAGCAAATGCAGACCCTTTGAAGTCATATTGCATGGTACCCATTCCATGGGTCTCAACTCTCCAGGTTTAAGGGATTCTTCCTTCAGCTAAAACATGCATGTGGAACCCAGAGTATGATCCACCGTGTGATCGGAAAACGTGTTCAAATGTGTCTCAGATTTCGTCCCCTGGTACTCGGGTGCAACATTCCAGACGCTTTACTAACACTCTCCCCACTTGGAGAGTCAGTGCCTTTAACCTCCTGTTTGGCCCAGTTTGCAATTCCTGTGGAAAATGAACAGGAATAGGGAGAACCAATGAGAGACTAGGTGGAGGTGTCTGGACGGGCAAATTTAACTCTCATTTCCCACCAGGAAGAGGAATTAACCAAAGGCTCAGCATGCCGTACCGGAACCAAACTAGGGCCTGAAGCAATCCTGCGGTGTTTCGGCCAGCTCACAAGAAGGCGAGTTGAAGAAAGGAGCTCAGGGGCACTGTAATTCACAAACCTGCAGAGTTATACATGACAGCTATCTTCCAAAAATATATTGAAGTAAGGGTGCCAAGAGGAGTTGCAAGCGGGGCAGAATTGCAGGAAACTGATTTCAGGAGGTACACTGGAATTACATGTAAAGCATAGGAAAAGAGGCAGAACGTCCACAATGATGCACTTGGCCAAAAAGGGCGTATGCGTTTTTTCCTGAATATATTCAGGAAAAAACGCATACGCCCTTTTTGGCCAACCAAGCAAGCTTGCAAAGGAAATATGCACTACAATGAAGTCTCACTGCCCCCCGGTCAAAAGGGCCATCTGAAAAAAGTGTAAAATCCAGAAAGGCAGGACAGGCCATGGAGAACTGGGAACCTTGTTATGCTGATGGGCGGGATGTAAATTGCCAACAGCCACTCTGGAGAAGTGTATGGTGTTTCCTGAAACATCCAAAAAACAAAGCAACAGAGCCTAGGGCACTTCCACTTATGGTCCTATAGCTTAGGGAAATTAAAATCAAAAAGACACAGCCACCCCAAAGTTTGGGATGGCTCTGTTTACAAGAACCTCGTTTACCGTACAAGTTCAATATCACAGAAAGCGAAAAATGGATAAAGAAGTTGTGGTACTTACGTACAATGCAATATCACTCAGCAATGAAATCTATGTCATCAGGCCCGTAGCAGCGTAATGAGTGGATCCAGGTACGATGATTCTAAGTGAAATAAGTCACACAGAAAAAGAAACATCATAAGATATCACTAATACACGGAATGTAAACTTGGCTACACAAGAACTGAATTACAAAACAGAACAGGGTGTCAAATGTAGAAAACCAACTAATGCTTGCTTAAGGGGAAAGCTGAGTTGGGGTGCGGCATAAAACCACAGATTGAAATTAGCACAGATACCGTTCCATAAGCCAAATATGTAATAGACAAGAGCTTCTCCTTGCTCAATGAAGTGGACTCAACACCCCATATTAAACGCCTAAGAATATACCTGATTAGTAAGAATCTTAAAACCTATGGATTTATATGTCTCCGAAAGAGAATCAAGCGTGTGTACAGCGGCATAAACACAGCAGTGATAGGATTGGTGAGGTTCGGTGAGCAAATGCAGACCCTTTGAAGTCATATTGCATGGTACCCATTCCATGGTTCTCAACTCTCCAGGTTTAAGGGATTCTTCCTTCAGCTAAAACATGCATGTGGAACCCAGAGTATGATCCACCGTGTGATCGGGAAACGTGTTCAAATGTGTCTCAGTTTTCGTCCCCTGGTACTCGGGTGCAACATTCCAGACGCTTTACTAACCCTCTCCCCACTTGGAGAGTCAGTGCCTTTAACCTCCTGTTTGGCCCAGTTTGCAATTTCTGTGGAAAATGAACAGGAATAGGGAGAACCAATGAGAGACTAGGTGGAGGTGTCCGGACGGGCAAATTTAACTCTCATTTCCCACCAGGAAGAGGAATAAACCAAAGGCTCAGCATGCCTTGCCGGAACCACACTAGGGCCTGAAGCAATCCTGCGGTGTTGCGGCCACCTCACAAGAAACCGAGTTGAAGAAAGCAGCTCAGGGGCACTCTAATTCACAAACATGCAGAGTTATAAATGACAGCTATCTTCCAAAAATATATTGAACTAAGGCAGCCAAGAGGAGTTGAAAGCGGGGCAGAATTGCAGGAAACCGATTTCAGGAGGTAGACTGGAATTGCATGTAAAGCATAGGAAAAGAGGCAGAACGTCCACAATGATGCATTTGGCCAAAAAGGGCGTATGCGTTTTTTCCTGAATATATTCAGGAAAAAACGCATACGCACTTTTTTGCCAACCAAGCAAGCTTGCAAAGGGAATCTGCACTACAATGAAGTCTCACTGCCCCCAGGTCAAAAGGGCCATTTGAAAAAAGTGTAAAATCCAGAAGGGCAAGACAGGCCATGGAGAACTGGGAGCCTTGTTATACTGATGGGCGGGATGTAAATTGCGAGCAGCCACTCTGGAGAAGTGTATGGTGTTTCCTGAAACATCCAAAAAACAAAGCAACAGAGCCTAGGGCACTTCCACTTATGGTCCTATAGCTTAGGGAAATTAAAATCAAAAAGACACAGCCACCCCAAAGTTTGGGACGGCTCTGTTTACAAGAACCTCGTTTACGGTACAAGTTCAATATCACAGAAAGCGAAAAATGGATAAAGAAATTGTGGTACTAACGTACAATGCAATATCACTCAGCAATGAAATCTATGTCATCAGGCCCGTAGCAGCATAATGAGTGGATTCAGGTACGATGATTCTAAGTGAAATTAGTCACACAGAAAAAGAAACATCATAAGATATCACTACTACACGGAATGTAAACTTGGCTACACAGAAACAGAATTACAAAACAGAACAGGGTGTCAAATGTAGAAAACCAACTCATGCTTGCTTAAGGGGAAAGGTGAGTTGGGGTGCTGCATACAACAAGAGATTGAAATTAGCACACATACCGTTCCATAAGCCAAATATGTAATAGACAAGAGCTACTCCTTGCTCACCGAAGTGGACTCAACACCCCATATTAAACGGCTAAGAATATACCTGACTAGTAAGAATCTTAAAACCTATGGATTTATATGTCTCCGAAAGAGAATCAAGCGTGTGTACAGCGGCATAAACGCAGCAGTGATAGGATTGGTGAGGTTCGGTGAGCAAATGCAGACCCTTTGAAGTCATATTGCATGGTACCCATTCCATGGGTCTCAACTCTCCAGGTTTAAGGGATTCTTCCTTCAGCTAAAACATGCATGTGGAACCCAGAGTATGATCCACCGTGTGATCGGAAAACGTGTTCAAATGTGTCTCAGATTTCGTCCCCTGGTACTCGGGTGCAACATTCCAGACGCTTTACTAACACTCTCCCCACTTGGAGAGTCAGTGCCTTTAACCTCCTGTTTGGCCCAGTTTGCAATTCCTGTGGAAAATGAACAGGAATAGGGAGAACCAATGAGAGACTAGGTGGAGGTGTCTGGACGGGCAAATTTAACTCTCATTTCCCACCAGGAAGAGGAATTAACCAAAGGCTCAGCATGCCGTACCGGAACCAAACTAGGGCCTGAAGCAATCCTGCGGTGTTTCGGCCAGCTCACAAGAAGGCGAGTTGAAGAAAGGAGCTCAGGGGCACTGTAATTCACAAACCTGCAGAGTTATACATGACAGCTATCTTCCAAAAATATATTGAAGTAAGGGTGCCAAGAGGAGTTGCAAGCGGGGCAGAATTGCAGGAAACTGATTTCAGGAGGTACACTGGAATTACATGTAAAGCATAGGAAAAGAGGCAGAACGTCCACAATGATGCACTTGGCCAAAAAGGGCGTATGCGTTTTTTCCTGAATATATTCAGGAAAAAACGCATACGCCCTTTTTGGCCAACCAAGCAAGCTTGCAAAGGAAATATGCACTACAATGAAGTCTCACTGCCCCCCGGTCAAAAGGGCCATCTGAAAAAAGTGTAAAATCCAGAAAGGCAGGACAGGCCATGGAGAACTGGGAACCTTGTTATGCTGATGGGCGGGATGTAAATTGCCAACAGCCACTCTGGAGAAGTGTATGGTGTTTCCTGAAACATCCAAAAAACAAAGCAACAGAGCCTAGGGCACTTCCACTTATGGTCCTATAGCTTAGGGAAATTAAAATCAAAAAGACACAGCCACCCCAAAGTTTGGGACGGCTCTGTTTACAAGAACCTCGTTTACCGTACAAGTTCAATATCACAGAAAGCGAAAAATGGATAAAGAAGTTGTGGTACTTACGTACAATGCAATATCACTCAGCAATGAAATCTATGTCATCAGGCCCGTAGCAGCGTAATGAGTGGATCCAGGTACGATGATTGTAAGTGAAATAAGTCACACAGAAAAAGAAACATCATAAGATATCACTAATACACGGAATGTAAACTTGGCTACACAAGAACTGAATTACAAAACAGAACAGGGTGTCAAATGTAGAAAACCAACTAATGCTTGCTTAAGGGGAAAGGTGAGTTGGGGTGCGGCATAAAACCAGAGATTGAAATTAGCACAGATACCGTTCCATAAGCCAAATATGTAATAGACAAGAGCTTCTCCTTGCTCAATGAAGTGGACTCAACACCCCATATTAAACGCCTAAGAATATACCTGATTAGTAAGAATCTTAAAACCTATGGATCTATATGTCTCCGAAAGAGAATCAAGCGTGTGTACAGCGGCATAAACACAGCAGTGATAGGATTGGTGAGGTTCGGTGAGCAAATGCAGACCCTTTGAAGTCATATTGCATGGTACCCATTCCATGGTTCTCAACTCTCCAGGTTTAAGGGATTCTTCCTTCAGCTAAAACATGCATGTGGAACCCAGAGTATGATCCACCGTGTGATCGGGAAACGTGTTCAAATGTGTCTCAGTTTTCGTCCCCTGGTACTCGGGTGCAACATTCCAGACGCTTTACTAACCCTCTCCCCACTTGGAGAGTCAGTGCCTTTAACCTCCTGTTTGGCCCAGTTTGCAATTTCTGTGGAAAATGAACAGGAATAGGGAGAACCAATGAGAGACTAGGTGGAGGTGTCCGGACGGGCAAATTTAACTCTCATTTCCCACCAGGAAGAGGAATAAACCAAAGGCTCAGCATGCCTTGCCGGAACCACACTAGGGCCTGAAGCAATCCTGCGGTGTTGCGGCCACCTCACAAGAAACCGAGTTGAAGAAAGCAGCTCAGGGGCACTCTAATTCACAAACATGCAGAGTTATAAATGACAGCTATCTTCCAAAAATATATTGAAGTAAGGCAGCCAAGAGGAGTTGAAAGCGGGGCAGAATTGCAGGAAACCGATTTCAGGAGGTAGACTGGAATTGCATGTAAAGCATAGGAAAAGAGGCAGAACGTCCACAATGATGCATTTGGCCAAAAAGGGCGTATGCGTTTTTTCCTGAATATATTCAGGAAAAAACGCATACGCACTTTTTTGCCAACCAAGCAAGCTTGCAAAGGAAATCTGCACTACAATGAAGTCTCACTGCCCCCAGGTCAAAAGGGCCATTTGAAAAAAGTGTAAAATCCAGAAGGGCAAGACAGGCCATGGAGAACTGGGAGCCTTGTTATGCTGATGGGCGGGATGTAAATTGCCAGCAGCCACTCTGGAGAAGTGTATGGTGTTTCCTGAAACATCCAAAAAACAAAGCAACAGAGCCTAGGGCACTTCCACTTATGGTCCTATAGCTTAGGGAAATTAAAATCAAAAAGACACAGCCACCCCAAAGTTTGGGACGGCTCTGTTTACAAGAACCTCGTTTACGGTACAAGTTCAATATCACAGAAAGCGAAAAATGGATAAAGAAATTGTGGTACTAACGTACAATGCAATATCACTCAGCAATGAAATCTATGTCATCAGGCCCGTAGCAGCATAATGAGTGGATTCAGGTACGATAATTCTAAGTGAAATTAGTCACACAGAAAAAGAAACATCATAAGATATCACTACTACACGGAATGTAAACTTGGCTACACAGAAACAGAATTACAAAACAGAACAGGGTGTCAAATGTAGAAAACCAACTCATGCTTGCTTAAGGGGAAAGGTGAGTTGGGGTGCTGCATACAACAAGAGATTGAAATTAGCACACATACCGTTCCATAAGCCAAATATGTAATAGACAAGAGCTACTCCTTGCTCACCGAAGTGGACTCAACACCCCATATTAAACGGCTAAGAATATACCTGACTAGTAAGAATCTTAAAACCTATGGATTTATATGTCTCCGAAAGAGAATCAAGCGTGTGTACAGCGGCATAAACGCAGCAGTGATAGGATTGGTGAGGTTCGGTGAGCAAATGCAGACCCTTTGAAGTCATATTGCATGGTACCCATTCCATGGGTCTCAACTCTCCAGGTTTAAGGGATTCTTCCTTCAGCTAAAACATGCATGTGGAACCCAGAGTATGATCCACCGTGTGATCGGAAAACGTGTTCAAATGTGTCTCAGATTTCGTCCCCTGGTACTCGGGTGCAACATTCCAGACGCTTTACTAACACTCTCCCCACTTGGAGAGTCAGTGCCTTTAACCTCCTGTTTGGCCCAGTTTGCAATTCCTGTGGAAAATGAACAGGAATAGGGAGAACCAATGAGAGACTAGCTGGAGGTGTCCGGACGGGCAAATTTAACTCTCATTTCCCACCAGGAAGAGGAATTAACCAAAGGCTCAGCGTGCCATGCCAGAACAACACTAGGGCCAGACGGAATCCTGCGGTGTTGCGGCCAGCTCACAAGAAAGCGAGTTGAAGAAAGGAGCTCAGGGGCACTTTAATTCACAAACCTGCAGAGTTATAAATGACAGCTATGTTCCAAAAATATATTGAAGTAAGGCAGCCAAGAGGAGTTGAATGCGGGGCAGAATTGCAGGAAACCGATTTCAGGAGGTACACTGGAATTGCATGTAAAGCATAGGAAAAGAGGCAGAACGTCCACAATGATGCACTTGGCCACAAAGGGCGTATGCGTTCTATCCTGAATATATTCAGGAAAAAACGCATACGCACTTTTTTGACAACCAAGCAAGCTTGCAAAGGAAATCGGCACTACAATGAAGTCTCACTGCCCCCCGGTCAAAAGGGCCATCTGAAAAAAGTGTAAAATCCAGAAAGGCAAGACAGGCCATGGAGAACTGGGAGCCTTGTTATGCTGATGGGCGGGATGTAAATTGCCAGCAGCCACTCTGGAGAAGTGTATGGTGTTTCCTGAAACATCCAAAAAACAAAGCAACAGAGCCTAGGGCACTTCCACTTATGGTCCTATAGCTTAGGGAAATTAAAATCAAAACGACACAGCCACCCCAAAGTTTGGGACGGCTCTGTTTACAAGAACCTCGTTTACCGTACAAGTTCAATATCACAGAAAGCGAAAAATGGATAAAGAAGTTGTGGTACTTACGTACAATGCAATATCACTCAGCAATGAAATCTATGTCATCAGGCCCATAGCAGCATAATGAGTGGATTCAGGTACGATGATTCTAAGTGAAATAAGTCACACAGAAAAAGAAACATCATAAGATATCACTACTACACGGAATGTAAACTTGGCTACACAGAAACAGAATTACAAAACAGAACAGGGTGTTAAATGTAGAAAACCAACTCATGCTTGCTTAAGGGGAAAGGTGAGTTGGGGTGCTGCATACAACAAGAGATTGAAATTAGCACACATACCGTTCCATAAGCCAAATATGTAATAGACAAGAGCTACTCCTTGCTCAACGAAGTGGACTCAACACCCCATATTAAACGCCTAAGAATATACCTGACTAGTAAGAATCTTAAAACCTATGGATTTATATGTCTCCGAAAGAGAATCAAGCGTGTGTACAGCGGCATAAATGCAGCAGTGATAGGATTGGTGAGGTTTGGTGAGCAAATGCAGACCCTTTGAAGTCATACTGCATGGTACCCATTCCATGGGTCTCAACTCTCCAGGTTTAAGGGATTCTTCCTTCAGATAAAACATGCATGTGGAACCCAGAGTATGATCCACCGTGTGATCGGGAAACGTGTTCAAATGTGTCTCAGATTTTGTCCCCTGGTACTCGGGTGCAACATTCCAGATGCTTTACTAACACTCTCCCCCTTGGAGAGTCAGTGCCTTTAACCTCCTGTTTGGCCCAGTGTGCAATTTCTATGGAAAATGAACAGGAATAGGGAGAACCAATGAGAGACTAGCTGGAGGTGTCCGGACGGGCAATTTTAACTCTCATTTCCCACCAGGAAGAGGAATTAACCAAAGGCTCAGCGTGCCATGCCGGAACCACACTAGGGCCAGACGGAATCCTGCGGTGTTGCGGCCAGCTCACAAGAAAGCGAGTTGAAGAAAGGAGCTCATGGGCACTGTAATTCACAAACCTGCAGAGTTATAAATGACAGCTATCTTCCAAAAATATATTGAAGTAAGAGTGCCAAGAGGAGTTGAAAGCGGGGCAGAATTGCAGGAAACCGATTTCAGGAGGTAGACTGGAATTGCATGTAAAGCATAGGAAAAGAGGCAGAACGTCCACAATGATGCACTTGGCCAAAAAGGGCGTATGCGTTTTTTCCTGAATATATTCAGGAAAAAACACATACGCCCTTTTTGGCCAAACAAGCAAGCTTGCAAAGGAAATCTGCACTACAATGAAGTCGCACTGCCCCCTGGTCAAAAGGGCCATCTGAAAAAAGTGTAAAATCCAGAAAGGCAGGACAGGCCATGGAGAACTGGGAGCCTTGTTATGCTGATGGGCGGGATGTAAATTGCCAGCAGCCACTCTAGAGAAGTGTATGGTGTTTTCTGAAACATCCAAAAAACAAAGCAACAGAGCCTAGGGCACTTCCACTTATGGTCCTATAGCTTAGGGAAATTAAAATCAAAAAGACACAGCCACCCCAAAGTTTGGGACGGCTCTGTTTACAAGAACCTCGTTTACGGTACAACTTCAATATCACAGAAAGCGAAAAATGGATAAAGAAATTGTGGTACTAACGTACAATGCAATATCACTCAGCAATGAAATCTATGTCATCAGGCCCGTAGCAGCATAATGAGTGGATTCAGGTACGATGATTCTAAGTGAAATTAGTCACACAGAAAAAGAAACATCATAAGATATCACTACTACACGGAATGTAAACTTGGGTATACAGAAACTGAATTACAAAACAGAACAGGGTGTCAAATGTAGAAAACCAACTCATGCTTGCTTAAGGGGAAAGGTGAGTTGGGGTGCTGCATACAACAAGAGATTGAAATTAGCACAGATACCGTTCCATAAGCCAAATATGTAATAGACAAGAGCTACTCCTTGCTCAACGAAGTGGACTCAACACCCCATATTAAACGCCTAAGAATATACCTGACTAGTAAGAATCTTAAAACCTATGGATTTATATGTCTCCGAAAGAGAAACAAGCGTGTGTACAGCGGCAAAAACGCAGCAGTGATCGGATTGGTGAGGTTCGGTGAGCAAATGCAGACCCTTTGAAGTCATATTGCATGGTCCCCATTCCATGGTTCTCAACTCTCCAGGTTTAAGGGATTCTTCCTTCAGCTAAAACATGCATGTGGAACCCAGAGTATGATGCACCGTGTGATCGGGAAACGTGTTCAAATGTGTCTCAGTTTTCGTCCCCTGGTACTCGGGTGCAACATTCCAGACGCTTTACTAACACTCTCCCCACTTGGAGAGTCAGTGCCTTTAACCTCCTGTTTGGCCCAGTTTGCAATTTCTGTGGAAAATGAACAGGAATAGGGAGAACCAATGTGAGACTATGTGGAGGTGTCCGGACGGGCAAATTTAACTCTCATTTCCCACCAGGAAGAGGAATAAACCAAAGGCTCAGCATGCCTTGCCGGAACTAAACTAGGGTCTGAAGCAATCCTGCGGTGTTGCGGCCAGCTCACAAGAAACCGAGTTGAAGAAAGGAGCTCAGGGGCACTCTAATTCACAAACCTGCAGAGTTATAAATGACAGCTATCTTCCAAAAATATATTGAAGTAAGGCAGCCAAGAGGAGTTGAAAGCGGGGCAGAATTGCAGGAAACCGATTTCAGGAGGTAGACTGGAATTGCATGTAAAGCATAGGAAAAGAGGCAGAACGTCCACAATGATGTACTTGGCCAAAAAGTGCGTATGCGTTATTTCCTGAATATATTCAGGAAAAAACGCATACGCCCTTTTTGGCCAACCAAGCAAGCTTGCAAAGGAAATCTGCACTACAATGAAGGCTCACTGCCCCCGAGGTCAAAAGGGCCATCTGAAAAAAGTGTAAAATCCAGAAAGGCAGGACAGGCCATGGAGAACTGGGAGCCTTGTTATGCTGATGGGCGGGATGTAAATTGCTAACAGCCACTCTGGAGAAGTGTATGGTGTTTCCTGATACATCCAAAAAACAAAGCAACAGAGCCTAGGGCACTTCCACTTATGGTCCTATAGCTTAGGTAAATTAAAATCAAAAAGACACAGCCACCCCAAAGTTTGGGACGGCTCTGTTTACAAGAACCTCGTTTACGGTACAAGTTCAATATCACAGAAAGCGAAAAATGGATAAAGAAGTTGTGGTACTTACGTACAATGCAATATCACTCAGCAATGAAATCTATGTCATCAGGCTCGTAGCAGCGTAATGAGTGGATTCAGGTACGATGATTCTAAGTGAAATAAGTCACACAGAAAAAGAAACATCATAAGATATCACTAATACACGGAATGTAAACTTGGCTACACAAGAACTGAATTAAAAAACAGAAAAGGGTGTCAAATGTAGAAAACCAACTTATGCTTGCTTAAGGGGAAAGGTGAGTTGGGGTGCAGCATAAAACCAGAGATTGAAATTAGCACAGATACCGTTCCATAAGCCAAATATGTAATAGACAAGAGCTTCTCCTTGCTCAACGAAGTGGACTCAACACCCCATATTAAACGCCTAAGAATATACCTGACTAGTAAGAATCTTAAAACCTATGGATTTACATGTCTCCGAAAGAGAATCAAGCGTGTGTACAGTGGCAAAAACGCAGCAGTGATAGGATTGGTGAGGTTCGGTGAGCAAATGCAGACCCTTTGAAGTCATATTCCATGGTACCCATTCCATGGTTCTCAACTCTCCAGGTTTAAGGGATTCTTCCTTCAGCTAAAACATGCATGTGGAACCCAGAGTATGATGCACCGTGTGATCGGGAAACGTGTTCAAATGTGTCTCAGTTTTCGTCCCCTGGTACTCGGGTGCAACATTCCAGACGCTTTACTAACACTCTCACCACTTGGAGAGTCAGTGCCTTTAACCTCCTGTTTGGCCCAGTATGCAATTTCTGTGGAAAATGAACAGGAATAGGGAGAACCAATGAGAGACTAGCAGGAGGTGTCCGGACGGGCAAATTTAACTCTCATTTCCACCAGGAAGAGGAATTAACCAAAGGCTCAGCGTGCCATGCCGGAACCACACTAGGGCCAGACGGAATCCTGCGGTGTTGCGGCCAGCTCACAAGAAAGCGAGTTGAAGAAAGGAGCTCAGGGGCACTGTAATTCACAAACCTGCAGAGTTATAAATGACAGCTATCTTCCAAAAATATATTGAAGTAAGGCAGCCAAGAGGAGTTGAAAGCGGGGCAGAATTGCAGGAAACCGATTTCAGGAGGTAGACTGGAATTGCATGTAAAGCATAGGAAAAGAGGCAGAACGTCCACAATGATGCACTTGGCCAAAAAGGGCGTATGCGTTCTTTCCTGAATATATTCAGGAAAAAACGCATACGCCCTTTTTGGCCAACCAAGCAAGCTTGCAAAGAAATCTGCACTACAATGAAGGCTCACTGCCCCCGAGGTCAAAAGGGCCATCTGAAAAAAGTGTAAAATCCAGAAAGGCAGGACAGGCCATGGAGAACTGGGAGCCTTTTTATGCTGATGGGCGGGATGTAAATTGCTAACAGCCACTCTGGAGAAGTGTATGGTATTTCCTGATACATCCAAAAAACAAAGCAACAGAGCCTAGGGCACTTCCACTTATGGTCCTATAGCTTAGGGAAATTAAAATCAAAAAGACACAGCCACCCCAAAGTTTGGGACGGCTCTGTTTACAAGAACCTCGTTTACGGTACAAGTTCAATATCACAGAAAGCGAAAAATGGATAAAGAAATTGTGGTACTAACGTACAATGCAATATCACTCAGCAATGAAATCTATGTCATCAGGCCCGTAGCAGCATAATGAGTGGATTCAGGTACGATGATTCTAAGTGAAATTAGTCACACAGAAAAAGAAACATCATAATATATCACTACTACACGGAATGTAAACTTGGGTATACAGAAACTGAATTACAAAATAGAACAGGGTGTCAAATGTAGAAAACCAACTCATGCTTGCTTAAGGGGAAAGGTGAGTTGGGGTGCTGCATACAACAAGAGATTGAAATTAGCACAGATACCGTTCCATAAGCCAAATATGTAATAGTCAAGAGCTACTCCTTGCTCAACGAAGTGGACTCAACACCCCATATTAAACGCCTAAGAATATACCTGACTAGTAAGAATCTTAAAACCTATGGATTTATATGTCTCCGAAAGAGAATCAAGCGTGTGTACAGCGGCAAAAACGCAGCAGTGATAGGATTGGTGAGGTTCGGTGAGCAAATGCAGACCCTTTGAAGTCATATTGCATGGTACCCATTCCATGGTTCTCAACTCTCCAGGTTTAAGGGATTCTTCCTTCAGCTAAAACATGCATGTGGAACCCAGAGTATGATGCACCGTGTGATCGGGAAATGTGTTCAAATGTGTCTCAGTTTTCGTCCCCTGGTACTCGGGTGCAACATTCCAGACGCTTTACTAACACTCTCCCCACTTGGAGAGTCAGTGCCTTTAACCTCCTGTTTGGCCCAGTTTGCAATTTTTGTGGAAAATGAACAGGAATAGGGAGAACCAATGAGAGACTAGCTGGAGGTGTCCGGACGGGCAAATTTAACTCTCATTTCCCACCAGGAAGAGGAATTAACCAAAGGCTCAGCGTGCCATGCCGGAACCACACTAGGGCCAGACGGAATCCTGTGGTGTTGCGGCCAGCTCACAAGAAAGCGAGTTGAAGAAAGGAGCTCAGGGGCACTGTAATTCACAAACCTGCAGAGTTATAAATGACAGCTATCTTCCAAAAATATATTGAAGTAAGGGTGCCAAGAGGAGTTGAAAGCGGGGCAGAATTGCAGGAAACCGATTTCAGGAGGTAGACTGGAATTGCATGTAAAGCATAGGAAAAGAGGCAGAACGTCCACAATGATGCACTTGGCCAAAAAGGGCGTATGCGTTTTTTCCTGAATATATTCAGGAAAAAACGCATACGCACTTTTTGGCCAAACAAGCAAGCTTGCAAAGGAAATCTGCACTACAATGAAGTCTCACTGCCCCCCGGTCAAAAGGGCCATCTGAAAAAAGTGTAAAATCCAGAAAGGCAGGACAGGCCATGGAGAACTGGGAGCCTTGTTATGCTGATGGGCGGGATGTAAATTGCTAACAGCCACTCTGGAGAAGTGTATGGTGTTTCCTGAAACATCCAAAAAACAAAGCAACAGAGCCTAGGGCACTTCCACTTATGGTCCTATAGCTTAGGTAAATTAAAATCAAAAAGACACAGCCACCCCAAAGTTTGGGACGGCTCTGTTTACAAGAACCTCGTTTACCGTACAAGTTCAATATCACAAAAAGCGAAAAATGGATAAAGAAGTTGTGGTACTTACGTACAATGCAATATCACTCAGCAATGAAATCTATATCATCAGGCCCGTAGCAGCATAATGAGTGGATTCAGGTACGATGATTCTAAGTGAAATAAGTCACACAGAAAAAGAAACATCATAAGATATCACTAATACACGGAATGTAAACTTGGCTACACAAGAACTGAATTACAAAACAGAACAGGGTGTCAAATGTAGAAAACCAACTTATGCTTGCTTAAGGGGAAAGGTGAGTTGGGGTGCTGCATACAACAAGAGATTGAAATTAGCACAGATACCGTTCCATAAGCCAAATATGTAATAGACAAGAGCTTCTCCTTGCTCAACGAAGTGGACTCAACACCCCATATTAAACGCCTAAGAATATACCTGATTAGTAAGAATCTTAAAACCTATGGATTTATATGTCTCCGAAAGAGAATCAAGCGTGTGTACAGCGGCATAAACGCAGCAGTGATAGGATTGGTGAGGTTCGGTGAGCAAATGCAGACCCTTTGAAGTCATATTGCATGGTACCCATTCCATGGTTCTCATCTCTCCAGGTTTAAGGGATTCTTCCTTCAGCTAAAATATGCATGTGGAACCCAGAGTATGATCCACCGTGTGATCGGGAAACGTGTTCAAATGTGTCTCAGTTTTCGTCCCCTGGTACTCGGGTGCAACATTCCAGACGCTTTACTAACACTCTCACCACTTGGAGAGTCAGTGCCTTTAACCTCCTGTTTGGCCCAGTTTGCAATTTCTGTGGAAAATGAACAGGAATAGGGAGAACCAATGAGAGACTAGGTGGAGGTGTCCGGACGGGCAAATTTAACTCTCATTTCCCACCAGGAAGAGGAATAAACCAAAGGCTCAGCATGCCTTGCCGGAACCAAACTAGGGCCTGAAGCAATCCTGCAGTGTTGCGGCCAGCTCACAAGAAAGCGAGTTGAAGAAAGGAGCTCAGGGGCACTCTAATTCACAAACCTGCAGAGTTGTAAATGACAGCTATCTTCCAAAAATATATTGAAGTAAGGCAGCCAAGAGGAGTTGAAAGCGGGGCAAAATTGCAGGAAACCGATTTCAGGAGGTAGACTGGAATTGCATGCAAAGCATAGGAAAAGAGGCAGAACGTCCACAATGATGCACTTGGCCACAAAGGGCGTATGCGTTCTTTCCTGAATATATTCAGGAAAAAACGCATACGCACTTTTTTGACAACCAAGCAAGCTTGCAAAGGAAATCTGCACTACAATGAAGGCTCACTGCCCCCAGGTCAAAAGGGCCATCTGAAAAAAGTGTAAAATCCAGAAAGGCAAGACAGGCCATGGAGAACTGGGAGCCTTGTAATGCTGATGGGCGGGATGTAAATTGCCAGCAGCCACTCTGGAGAAGTGTATGGTGTTTCCTGAAACATCCAAAAAACAAAGCAACAGAGCCTAGGGAACTTCCACTTATGGTCCTATAGCTTAGGGAAATTAAAATCAAAAAGACACAGCCACCCCAAAGTTTGGGACGGCTCTGTTTACAAGAACCTCGTTTACGGTACAAGTTCAATATCACAGAAAGCGAAAAATGGATAAAGAAGTTGTGGTACTTACGTACAATGCAATATCACTCAGCAATGAAATCTATGTCATCAGGACCATAGCAGCATAATGAGTGGATTCAGGTACGATGATTCTAAGTGAAATAAGTCACACAGAAAAAGAAACATCATAAGATATCACTACTACACGGAATGTAAACTTGGCTACACAGAAACAGAATTACAAAACAGAACAGGGTGTCAAATGTAGAAAACCAACTCATGCTTGCGTAAGGGGAAAGGTGAGTTGGTGTGCTGCATACAACAAGAGATTGAAATTAGCACACATACCGTTCCATAAGCCAAATATGTAATAGACAAGAGCTACTTCTTGCTCAACGAAGTGGACTCAACACCCCATATTAAACGCCTAAGAATGTACCTGACTAGTAAGAATCTTAAAACCTATGGATTTATATGTCTCCGAAAGAGAATCAAGCGTGTGTACAGCGGCATAAACGCAGCAGTGATAGGATTGGTGAGGTTCGGTGAGCAAATGCAGACCCTTTGAAGTCATATTGCATGGTACCCATTCCATGGTTCTCAACTCTCCAGGTTTAAGGGATTCTTCCTTCAGCTAAAACATGCATGTGGAACCCAGAGTATGATCCACCATGTGATCGGGAAACGTGTTCAAATGTGTCTCAGTTTTCGTCCCCTGGTACTCGGGTGCAACATTCCAGACGCTTTACTAACACTCTCCACACTTGGAGAGTCAGTGCCTTTAACCTCCTGTTTGGCCCAGTTTGCAATTTCTGTGGCAAATGAACAGGAATAGGGAGAACCAATGAGAGACTAGGTGGAGGTGTCCGGACGGGCAAATTTAACTCTCATTTCCCACCAGGAAGAGGAATTAACCAAAGGCTCAGCGTGCCATGCCGGAACCACACTTGGGCCAGAAGCAATCCTGCGGTGTTGCGGCCAGCTCACAAGAAAGCGAGTTGAAGAAAGGAGCTCAGGGGCACTCTAATTCACAAACCTGCAGAGTTATAAATGACAGCTATCTTCCAAAAATATATTGAAGTAAGGCAGCCAAGAATAGTTGAAAGCGGGGCAGAATTGCAGGAAACCGATTTCAGGAGGTAGACTGGAATTGCATGTAAAGCATAGGAAAAGAGGCAGAACGTCCACAATGATGCACTTGGCCAAAAAGGGCGTATGCGTTTTTTCCTGAATATATTCAGGAAAAAACGCATACGCCCTTTTTGGCCAACCAAGCAAGCTTGCAAAGGAAATCTGCACTACAATGAAGTCTCAGTGCCCCCTGGTCAAAAGGGCCATCTGAAAAATGTGTAAAATCCAGAAAGGCAGGACAGGCCATGGAGAACTGGGAGCCTTGTTATGCTGATGGGCGGGATGTAAACTGCCAGCAGCCACACTGGAGAAGTGTATGGTGTTTCCTGAAACATCCAAAAAACAAAGCAACAGAGCCTAGGGCACTTCCACTTATGGTCCTATAGCTTAGGGAAATTAAAATCAAAAAGACACAGCCACCCCAAAGTTTGGGACGGCTCTGTTTACAAGAACCTCGTTTACGGTACAAGTTCAATATCACAGAAAGCGAAAAATGGATAAAGAAGTTGTGGTACTTACGTACAATGCAGTATCACTCAGCAATGAAATCTATGTCATCAGGCCCATGGCAGCATAATGAGTGGATTCAGGTACGATGATTCTAAGTGAAATAAGTCACACAGAAAAAGAAACATCATAAGATATCACTACTACACGGAATGTAAACTTGGCTACACAGAAACAGAATTCCAAAACAGAACAGGGTGTCAAATGTAGAAAACCAACTCATGCTTGCTTAAGGGGAAAGGTGAGTTAGGGTGCTGCATACAACAAGAGATTGAAATTAGCACACATACCGTTCCATAAGCCAAATATGTAATAGACAAGAGCTACTCCTTGCTCAACGAAGTGGACTCAACACCCCATATTAAACGCCTAACAATATACCTGACTAGTAATAATCTTAAAACCTATGGATTTATATGTCTCCGAAAGAGAATGAAGCGTGTGTACAGCGGCATAAATGCAGCAGTGATAGGATTGGTGAGGTTTGGTGAGCAAATGCAGACCCTTTGAAGTCATATTGCATGGTACCCATTCCATGGGTCTCAACTCTCCAGGTTTAAGGGATTCTTCCTTCAGCTAAAACATGCATGTGGAACCCAGAGTATGATCCCCCGTGTGATCGGGAAACGTGTTCAAATGTGTCTCAGATTTTGTCCCCTGGTACTCGGGTGCAACATTCCAGATGCTTTACTAACACTCTCCCCACCTGGAGAGTCAGTGCCTTTAACCTCCTGTTTGGCGCAGTGTGCAATTTCTATGGAAAATGAACAGGAATAGGGAGAACCAATGAGAGACTAGCTGGAGGTGTCCGGACGGGCAAATTTAACTCTCATTTCCCACCAGGAAGAGGAATTAACCAAAGGCTCAGCGTGCCATGCCGGAACCACACTAGGGCCAGACGGAATCCTGCGGTGTTGCGGCCAGCTCACAAGAAAGCGAGTTGAAGCTCAGGGGCACTTTAATTCACAAACCTGCAGAGTTATAAATGACAGCTATCTTCCAAAAATATATTGAAGTAAGGCAGCCAAGAGGAGTTGAAAGCAGGGCAGAATTGCAGGAAACCGATTTCAGGAGGTAGACTGGAATTGCATGTAAAGCATAGGAAAAGAGGCAGAACGTCCACAATGATGCACTTGGCCAAAAAGGGTGTATGCGTTCTTTCCTGAATATATTCAGGAAAGAACGCATACGCCCTTTTTGGCCAACCAAGCAAGCTTGCAAAGGAAATCTGCACTACAAAGAAGGCTCACTGCCCCCGAGGTCAAAAGGGCCATCTGAAAAAAGTGTAAAATCCAGAAAGGCAGGACAGGCCATGGAGAACTGGGAGCCTTGTTATGCTGATGGGCGGGATGTAAATTGCCAGCAGCCACTCTGGAGAAGTGTATGGTGTTTCCTGAAACATCCAAAAAACAAAGCAACAGAGCCTAGGGCACTTCCACTTATGGTCCTATAGCTTAGGGAAATTAAAATCAAAAAGACACAGCCACCCCAAAGTTTGGGACGGCTCTGTTTACAAGAACCTCGTTTACGGTACAAGTTCAATGTCACAGAAAGCGAAAAATGGATAAAGAAGTTGTGGTACTTACGTACAATGCAATATCACTCAGCAATGAAATCTATGTCATCAGGCCCGTAGCAGCATAATGAGTGGATTCAGGTACGATGATTCTAAGTGAAATAAGTCACACAGAAAAAGAAACATCATAAGATATCACTAATACACGGAATGTAAACTTGGCTACACAAGAACTGAATTACAAAACAGAACAGGGTGTCAAATGTAGAAAACCAACTAATGCTTGCTTAAGGGGAAAGGTGAGTTGGGGTGCGGCATAAAACCAGAGATTGAAATTAGCACAGATACCGTTCCATAAGCCAAATATGTAATAGACAAGAGCTTCTCCTTGCTCAATGAAGTGGACTCAACACCCCATATTAAACGCCTAAGAATATACCTGATTAGTAAGAATCTTAAAACCTATGGATTTATATGTCTCCGAAAGAGAATCAAGCGTGTGTACAGTGGCATAAACGCAGCAGTGATAGGATTGGTGAGGTTCGGTGAGCAAATGCAGACCCTTTGAAGTCATATTGCATGGTACCCATTCCATGGTTCTCAACTCTCCAGGCTTAAGGGATTCTGCCTTCAGCTAAAACATGCATGTGGAACCCAGAGTATGATCCACCGTGTGATCGGGAAACGTGTTCAAATGTGTCTCAGTTTTCGTCCCCTGGTACTCGGGTGCAACATTCCAGACGCTTTACTAACCCTCTCCCCACTTGGAGAGTCAGTGCCTTTAACCTCCTGTTTGGCCCAGTTTGCAATTTCTGTGGAAAATGAACAGGAATAGGGAGAACCATTGAGAGACTAGGTGGAGGTGTCCGGACGGGCAAATTTAACTCTCATTTCCCACCAGGAAGAGGAATAAACCAAAGGCTCAGCATGCCTTGCCGGAACCAAACTAGGGCCTGAAGCAATCCTGCGGTGTTGCGGCCAGCTCACAAGAAAGCGAGTTGAAGAAAGCAGCTCAAGGGCACTCTAATTCACAAACCTGCAGAGTTATAAATGACAGCTACCTTCCAAAAATATATTGAAGTAAGGCAGCCAAGAGGAGTTGAAAGCGGGGCAGAATTGCAGGAAACCGATTTCAGGAGGTAGACTGGAATTGCATGTAAAGCATAGGAAAAGAGGCAGAACGTCCACAATGATGCACTTGGCCACAAAGGGCGTATGCGTTCTTTCCTGAATATATTCAGGAAAAAACGCATACGCACTTTTTTGACAACCAAGCAAGCTTGCAAAGGAAATCGGCACTACAATGAAGTCTCACTGCCCCCCGGTCAAAAGGGCCATCTGAAAAAATTGTAAAATCCAGAAAGGCAGGACAGGCCATGGAGAACTGGGAGCCTTGTTATGCTAATGGGCGGGATGTAAATTGCCAGCAGCCACTCTGGAGAAGTGTATGGTGTTTCCTGAAACATCCAAAAAACAAAGCAACAGAGCCTAGGGCACTTCCACTTATGGTCCTATAGCTTAGGGAAATTAAAATCAAAAAGACACAGCCACCCCAAAGTTTGGGACGGCTCTGTTTACAAGAACCTCGTTTACGGTACAAGTTCAATATCACAGAAAGCGAAAAATGGATAAAGAAGTTGTGGTACTTACGTACAATGCAATATCACTCAACAATGAAATCTATGTCATCAGGCCCATAGCAGCATAATGAGTGGATTCAGGTACGATGATTCTAAGTGAAATAAGTCACACAGAAAAAGAAACATCATAAGATATCACTACTACACGGAATGTAAACTTGGCTACACAGAAACAGAATTACAAAACAGAACAGGGTGTCAAATGTAGAAAACCAACTCATGCTTGCTTAAGGGGAAAGGTGAGTTGGTGTGCTGCATACAACAAGAGATTGAAATTAGCACACATACCGTTCCATAAGCCAAATATGTAATAGACAAGAGCTACTCCTTGCTCAACGAAGTGGACTCAACACCCCATATTAAACGCCTAAGAATATACCTGACTAGTAAGAATCTTAAAACCTATGGATTTATATGTCTCCGAAAGAGAATCAAGCGTGTGTACAGCGGCATAAATGCAGCAGTGATAGGATTGTTGAGGTTTGGTGAGCAAATGCAGACCCTTTGAAGTCATATTGCATGGTACCCATTCCAAGGGTCTCAACTCTCCAGGTTTAAGGGATTCTTCCTTCAGCTAAAACATGCATGTGGAACCCAGAGTATGATCCACCGTGTGATCGGGAAACGTGTTCAAATGTGTCTCAGATTTTGTCCCCTGGTACTTGGGTGCAACATTCCAGATGCTTTACTAACACTCTCCCCACTTGGAGAGTCAGTGCCTTTAACCTCCTGTTTGGCCCAGTGTGCAATTTCTATGGAAAATGAACAGGAATAGGGAGAACCAATGAGAGACTAGCTGGAGGTGTCCGGACGGGCAAATTTAACTCTCATTTCCCACCAGGAAGAGGAATTAACCAAAGGCTCAGCGTGCCATGCCGGAACCACACTAGGGCCAGACGGAATCCTGCGGTGTTGCGGCCAGCTCACAAGAAAGCGAGTTGAAGAAAGGAGCTCAGGGGCACTGTAATTCACAAACCTGCAGAGTTATAAATGACAGCTATCTTCCAAAAATATATTGAAGTAAGGGTGCCAAGAGGAGTTGAAAGCGGGGCAGAATTGCAGGAAACCGATTTCAGGAGGTAGACTGGAATTGCATGTAAAGCATAGGAAAAGAGGCAGAACGTCCATAATGATGCACTTGGCCAAAAAGGGCGTATGCGTTTTTTCCTGAATATATTCAGGAAAAAACGCATACGCCCTTTTTGGCCAACCAAGCAAGTTCGCAAAGGAAATATGCACTACAATGAAGTCTCACTGCCCCCCGGTCAAAAGGGCCATCTGAAAAAAGTGTAAAACCCAGAAAGGCAAGACAGGCCATGGAGAACTGGGAGCCTTGTTATGCTGATGGGCGGGATGTAAATTGCCAGCAGCCACTCTGGAGAAGTGTATGGTGTTTCCTGAAACATCCAAAAAACAAAGCAACAGAGCCTAGGGCACTTCCACTTATGGTCCTATAGCTTAGGGAAATTAAAATAAAAAAGACACAGCCACCCCAAAGTTTGGGACGGCTCTGTTTACAAGAACCTCGTTTACGGTACAAGTTCAATATCACAGAAAGCGAAAAATGGATAAAGAAATTGTGGTACTAACGTACAATGCAATATCACTCAGCAATGAAATCTATGTCATCAGGCCCGTAGCAGCGTAATGAGTGGATTCAGGTACGATGATTCTAAGTGAAATTAGTCACACAGAAAAAGAAACATCATAAGATATCACTACTACACGGAATGTAAACTTGGGTATACAGAAACAGAATTACAAAACAGAACAGGGTGTCAAATGTAGAAAACCAACTCATGCTTGCTTTAGGGGAAAGGTGAGTTGGGGTGCTGCATACAACAAGAGATTGAAATTAGCACAGATACCGTTCCATAAGCCAAATATGTAATAGACAAGAGCTACTCCTTGCTCAACGAAGTGGACTCAACACCCCATATTAAACGCCTAAGAATATACCTGACTAGTAAGAATCTTAAAACCTATGGATTTATATGTCTCCAAAAGAGAATCAAGCGTGTGTACAGCGGCATAAACGCAGCAGTGATAGGATTGGTGAGGTTCGGTGAGCAAATGCAGACCCTTTGAAGTCATATTGCATGGTACCCATTCCATGGTTCTCATCTCTCCAGGTTTAAGGGATTCTTCCTTCAGCTAAAACATGCATGTGGAACCCAGAGTATGATCCACCGTGTGATCGGGAAACGTGTTCAAATGTGTCTCAGTTTTCGTCCCCTGGTACTCGGGTGCAACATTCCAGACGCTTTACTAACACTCTCACCACTTGGAGAGTCAGTGCCTTTAACCTCCTGTTTGGCCCAGTTTGCAATTTCCGTGGGAAATGAACAGGAATAGGGAGAACCAATGAGAGACTAGGTGGAGGTGTCCGGACGGGCAAATTTAACTCTCATTTCCCACCAGGAAGAGGAATAAACCAAAGGCTCAGCATGCCTTGCCGGAACCAAACTAGGGCCTGAAGCAATCCTGCAGTGTTGCGGCCAGCTCACAAGAAAGCGAGTTGAAGAAAGGAGCTCAGGGGCACTCTAATTCACAAACCTGCAGAGTTATAAATGACAGCTATCTTCCAAAAATATATTGAAGTAAGGCAGCCAAGAGGAGTTGAAAGCAGGGAAGAATTGCAGGAAACCGATTTCAGGAGGTAGACTGGAATTGCATGTAAAGCATAGGAAAAGAGGCAGAACGTCCACAATGATGCACTTGGCCAAAAAGGGCGTATGCGTTCTTTCCTGAATATATTCAGGAAAGAACACATACGCACTTTTTGGCCAACCAAGCAAGCTTGCAAAGGAAATCTGCACTACAAAGAAGGCTCACTGCCCCCGAGGTCAAAAGGGCCATCTGAAAAAAGTGTAAAATCCAGAAAGGCAGGACAGGCAATGGAGAATTGGGAGCCTTGTTATGCTGATGGGCGGGATGTAAATTGCCAGCAGCCACTCTGGAGAAGTGTATGGTGTTTCCTGAAACATCCAAAAAACAAAGCAACAGAGCCTAGGGCACTTCCACTTATGGTCCTATAGCTTAGGGAAATTAAAATCAAAAAGACACAGCCACCCCAAAGTTTGGGACGGCTCTGTTTACAAGAACCTCGTTTACGGTACAAGTTCAATATCACAGAAAGCGAAAAATGGATAAAGAAGTTGTGGTACTTACGTACAATGCAGTATCACTCAGCAATGAAATCTATGTCATCAGGCCCATAGCAGCATAATGAGTGGATTTAGGTACGATGATTCTAAGTGAAATAAGTCACACAGAAAAAGAAACATCATAAGATATCACTACTACACGGAATGTAAACTTGGCTACACAGAAACAGAATTCCAAAACAGAACAGGGTGTCAAATGTAGAAAACCAACTCATGCTTGCTTAAGGGGAAAGGTGAGTTGGGGTGCTGCATACAACAAGAGATTGAAATTAGCACAGATACCGTTCCATAAGCCAAATATGTAATAGACAAGAGCTACTCCTTGCTCACCGAAGTGGACTCAACACCCCATATTAAACGCCTAAGAATATACCTGACTAGTAAGAATCTTAAAACCTATGGAGTTATATGTCTCCGAAAGAGAATCAAGCGTGTGTACAGTGGCATAAATGCAGCAGTGATAGGATTGGTGAGGTTTGGTGAGCAAATGCAGACCCTTTGAAGTCATATTGCATGGTACCCATTCCATGGGTCTCAACTCTCCAGGGTTAAGGGATTCTTCCTTCAGCTAAAACATGCATGTGGAACCCAGAGTATGATCCACCGTGTGATCGGGAAACGTGTTCAAATGTGTCTCAGATTTTGTCCCCTGGTACTCGGGTGCAACATTCCAGATGCTTTACTAACACTCTCCCCACTTGGAGAGTCAGTGCCTTTAACCTCCTGTTTGGCACAGTTTGCAATTTCTATGGAAAATGAACAGGAATAGGGAGAATCAATGAGAGACTAGCTGGAGGTGTCCGGACGGGCAAATTTAACTCTCATTTCCCACCAGGAAGAGGAATTAACCAAAGGCTCAGCGTGCCATGCCGGAACCACACTAGGGCCAGAAGCAATCCTGCGGTGTTGCGGCCAGCTCACAAGAAAGCGAGTTGAAGAAAGGAGCTCAGGGGCACTTTAATTCACAAACCTGCAGAGTTATAAATGACAGCTATCTTCCAAAAATATATTGAAGTAAGGCAGCCAAGAGGAGTTGAAAGCGGGGCAGAATTGCAGGAAACCGATTTCAGGAGGTAGACTGGAATTGCATGTAAAGCATAGGAAAAGAGGCAGAACGTCCACAATGATGCACTTGGCCACAAAGGGCGTATGCGTTCTTTCCTGAATATATTCAGGAAAGAACGCATACGCCCTTTTTGGCCAACCAAGCAAGCTTGCAAAGGAAATCTGCACTACAATGAAGGCTCACTGCCCCCGAGGTCAAAAGGGCCATCTGAAAAAAGTGTAAAATCCAGAAAGGCAGGACAGGCCATGGAGAACTGGGAGCCTTGTTATGCTGATGGGCGGGATGTAAATTGCCAGCAGCCACTCTGGAGAAGTGTATGGTGTTTCCTGAAACATCCAAAAAACAAAGCAACAGAGCCTAGGGCACTTCCACTTATGGTCCTATAGCTTAGGGAAATTAAAATCAAAAAGACACAGCCACCCCAAAGTTTGGGACGGCTCTGTTTACAAGAACCTCGTTTACGGTACAAGTTCAATGTCACAGAAAGCGAAAAATGGATAAAGAAGTTGTGGTACTTACGTACAATGCAATATCACTCAGCAATGAAATCTATGTCATCAGGCCCGTAGCAGCATAATGAGTGGATTCAGGTACGATGATTCTAAGTGAAATAAGTCACACAGAAAAAGAAACATCATAAGATATCACTAATACACGGAATGTAAACTTGGCTACACAAGAACTGAATTACAAAACAGAACAGGGTGTCAAATGTAGAAAACCAACTCATGCTTGCTTAAGGGGAAAGGTGAGTTGGGGTGCGGCATAAAACCAGAGATTGAAATTAGCACAGATACCGTTCCATAAGCCAAATATGTAATAGACAAGAGCTTCTCCTTGCTCAATGAAGTGGACTCAACACCCCATATTAAACGCCTAAGAATATACCTGATTAGTAAGAATCTTAAAACCTATGGATTTATATGTCTCCGAAAGAGAATCAAGCGTGTGTACAGTGGCAAAAACGCAGCAGTGATAGGATTGGTGAGGTTCGGTGAGCAAATGCAGACCCTTTGAAGTCATATTGCATGGTACCCATTCCATGGTTCTCAACTCTCCAGGTTTAAGGGATTCTTCCTTCAGCTAAAACATGCATGTGGAACCCAGAGTATGATCCACCGTGTGATCGGGAAACGTGTTCAAATGTGTCTCAGTTTTCGTCCCCTGGTACTCGGGTGCAACATTCCAGACGCTTTACTAAACCTCTCCCCACTTGGAGAGTCAGTGCCTTTAACCTCCTGTTTGGCCCAGTTTGCAATTTCTGTGGAAAATGAACAGGAATAGGGAGAACCAATGAGAGACTAGGTGGAGGTGTCCGGACGGGCAAATTTAACTCTCATTTCCCACCAGGAAGAGGAATAAACCAAAGGCTCAGCATGCCTTGCCGGAACCAAACTAGGGCCTGAAGCAATCCTGCGGTGTTGCGGCCAGCTCACAAGAAAGCGAGTTGAAGAAAGCAGCTCAGGGGCACTCTAATTCACAAACCTGCAGAGTTATAAATGACAGCTACCTTCCAAAAATATATTGAAGTAAGGCAGCCAAGAGGAGTTGAAAGCGGGGCAGAATTGCAGGAAACCGATTTCAGGAGGTAGACTGGAATTGCATGTAAAGCATAGGAAAAGAGGCAGAACGTCCACAATGATGCACTTGGCCAAAAAGGTCATATGCGTTTTTTCCTGAATATATTCAGGAAAAAACACATACGCACTTTTTGACCAACCAAGCAAGCTTGCAAAGGAAATCTGCACTACAATGAAGGATCACTGCCCCCCGGTCAAAAGGGCCATCTGAAAAAAGTGTAAAATCCAGAAAGGCAAGACAGGCCATGGAGAACTGGGAGCCTTGTTATGCTGATGGGCGGGATGTAAATTGCCAGCAGCCACTCTGGAGAAGTGTATGGTGTTTCCTGAAACATCCAACAAACAACGCAACAGAGCCTAGGGCACTTCCACTTATGGTCCTATAGCTTAGGGAAATTAAAATCAAAAAGACACAGCCACCCCAAAGTTTGGGACGGCTCTGTTTACAAGAACCTCGTTTACGGTACAAGTTCAATATCACAGAAAGCGAAAAATGGATAAAGAAGTTGTGGTACTTACGTACAATGCAATATCACTCAGCAATGAAATCTATGTCATCAGGCCCATAGCAGCATAATGAGTGGATTCAGGTACGATGATTCTAAGTGAAATAAGTCACACAGAAAAAGAAACATCATAAGATATCACTACTACACGGAATGTAAACTTGGCTACACAAGAACTGAATTACAAAAGAGAAAAGGGTGTCAAATGTAGAAAACCAACTTATGCTTGCTTAAGGGGAAAGGTGAGTTGGGGTGCGGCATAAAACCAGAGATTGAAATTAGCACAGATACCGTTCCATAAGCCAAATATGTAATAGACAAGTGCTTCTCCTTGCTCAACGAAGTGGACTCAACACCCCATATTAAACGCCAAAGAATATACCTGACTAGTAAGAATCTTAAAACCTATGGATTTATATGTCTCCGAAAGAGAATCAAGCGTGTGTACAGCGGCATAAACGCAGCAGTGATAGGATTGGTCAGGTTCGGTGAGCAAATGCAGACCCTTTGAAGTCATATTGCATGGTACCCATTCCATGGGTCTCAACTCTCCAGGTTTAAGGGATTCTTCCTTCAGCTAAATCATGCATGTGGAACCCAGAGTATCATCCACCGTGTGATCGGGAAACGTGTTCAAATGTGTCTCAGTTTTCGTCCCCTGGTACTCGGGTGCAACATTCCAGACGCTTTACTAACACTCTCCCCACTTGGAGAGTCAGTGCCTTTAACCTCCTGTTTGGCCCAGTTTGCAATTTCAGTGGAAAATGAACAGGAATAAGGAGAACCAATGAGAGACTAGGTGGAGGTGTCCGGACGGGCAAATTTAACTCTCATTTCCCACCAGGAAGAGGAATAAACCAAAGGCTCGGCATGCCTTGCCGGAACCAAAATAGGGCCTGAAGCAATCCTGCGGTGTTGCGGCCAGCTCACAAGAAACCGAGTTGAAGAAAGGAGCTCAGGGGCACTGTAATTCACAAACCTGCAGAGTTATAAATGACAGCTATCTTCCAAAAATATATTGAAGTAAGGCAGCCAAGAGGAGTTGAAAGCGGGGCAAAATTGCAGGAAACCGATTTCAGGAGGTAGACTGGAATTGCATGTAAAGCATAGGAAAAGAGGCAGAACGTCCACAATGATGCACTTGGCCACAAAGGGCGTATGCGTTCTTTCCTGAATATATTCAGGAAAAAACGCATACGCACTTTTTTGACAACCAAGCAAGCTTGCAAAGGAAATCGGCACTACAATGAAGTCTCACTGCCCCCCGGTCAAAAGGGCCATCTGAAAAAATTGTAAAATCCAGAAAGGCAGGACAGGCCATGGAGAACTGGGAGCCTTGTTATGCTAATGGGTGGGATGTAAATTGCCAGCAGCCACTCTGGAGAAGTGTATGGTGTTTCCTGAAACATCCAAAAAACAAAGCAACAGAGCCTAGGGCACTTCCACTTATGGTCCTATAGCTTAGGGAAATTAAAATCAAAAAGACACAGCCACCCCAAAGTTTGGGACGGCTCTGTTTACAAGAACCTCGTTTACGGTACAAGTTCAATATCACAGAAAGCGAAAAATGGATAAAGAAGTTGTGGTACTTACGTACAATGCAATATCACTCAGCAATGAAATCAATGTCATCAGGCCCATAGCAGCATAATGAGTGGATTCAGGTACGATGATTCTAAGTGAAATAAGTCACACAGAAAAAGAAACATCATAAGATATCACTACTACACGGAATGTAAACTTGGCTACACAGAAACAGAATTCCAAAACAGAACAGGGTGTCAAATGTAGAAAACCAACTCATGCTTGCTTAAGGGGAAAGGTGAGTTGGGGTGCTGCATACAACAAGAGATTGAAATTAGCACACATACCGTTCCATAAGCCAAATATGTAATAGACAAGAGCTACTCCTTGCTCAACGAAGTGGACTCAACACCCCATATTAAACGCCTAAGAATATACCTGACTAGTAAGAATCTTAAAACCTATGGAGTTATATGTCTCCGAAAGAGAATCAAGCGTGTGTACAGCGGCATAAATGCAGCAGTGATAGGATTGGTGAGGTTTGGTGAGCAAATGCAGACCCTTTGAAGTCATATTGCATGGTACCCTTTCCATGGGTCTCAACTCTCCAGGTTTAAGGGATTCTTCCTTCAGCTAAATCATGCATGTGGAACCCAGAGTATGATCCACCGTGTGATCGGGAAACGTGTTCAAATGTGTCTCAGATTTTGACCCCTGGTACTCGGGTGCAACATTCCAGATGCTTAACTAACACTCTCCCCACTTGGAGAGTCAGTGCCTTTAACCTCCTGTTTTGCCCAGTGTGCAATTTCTATGGAAAATGAACAGGAATAGGGAGAACCAATGAGAGACTAGCTGGAGGTGTCCGGACGGGCAAATTTAACTCTCATTTCCCACCAGGAAGAGGAATTAACCAAAGGCTCAGCGTGCCATGCCGGAACCACACTAGGGCCAGACGGAATCCTGCGGTGTTGCGGCCAGCTCACAAGAAAGCGAGTTGAAGAAAGGAGCTCAGGGGCACTTTAATTCACAAACCTGCAGAGTTATAAATGACAGCTATCTTCCAAAAATATATTGAAGTAAGGCAGTCAAGAGGAGTTGAAAGCAGGGCAGAATTACAGGAAACCGATTTCAGGAGGTAGACTGGAATTGCATGTAAAGCATAGGAAAAGAGGCAGAACGTCCACAATGATGCACTTGGCCAAAAAGGGTGTATGCGTTTTTTCCTGAATATATTCAGGAAAGAACGCATATGCCCTTTTTGGCCAACCAAGCAAGCTTGCAAAGGAAATCTGCACTACAAAGAAGGCTCACTGCCCCCGAGGTCAAAAGGGCCATCTGAAAAAAGTGTAAAATCCAGAAAGGCAGGACAGGCCATGGAGAACTGGGAGCCTTGTTATGCTGATGGGCGGGATGTAAATTGCCAGCAGCCACTCTGGAGAAGTGTATGGTGTTTCCTGAAACATCCAAAAAACAAAGCAACAGAGCCTAGGGCACTTCCACTTATGGTCCTATAGCTTAGGGAAATTAAAATCAAAAAGACACAGCCACCCCAAAGTTTGGGACGGCTCTGTTTACAAGAACCTCGTTTACGGTACAAGTTCAATGTCACAGAAAGCGAAAAATGGATAAAGAAGTTGTGGTACTTACGTACAATGCAATATCACTCAGCAATGAAATCTATGTCATCAGGCCCGTAGCAGCATAATGAGTGGATTCACGTACGATGATTCTAAGTGAAATAAGTCACACAGAAAAAGAAACATCATAAGTTATCACTACTACACTGAATGTATACTTGGGTACACAGAAACAGAATTACAAAACAGAACAGGGTGTCAAATGTAGAAAACCAACTCATGCTTGCTTAAGGGGAAAGGTGAGTAGGGGTGCTGCATACAACAAGAGATTGAAATTAGCACAGATACCGTTCCATAAGCCAAATATGTAATAGACAAGAGCTACTCCTTGCTCAACGAAGTGGACTCAACACCCCATATTAAACGCCTAAGAATATACCTGACTAGTAAGAATCTTAAAACCTATGGATTTATATGTCTCCGAAAGAGAATCAAGCGTGTGTACAGCGGCATAAACGCAGCAGTGATAGGATTGGTGAGGTTCGGTGAGCAAATGCAGACCCTTTGAAGTCATATTGCATGGTACCCATTCCATGGGTCTCAACTCTCCATGTTTAAGGGATTCTTCCTTCAGTTAAAACATGCATGTGGAACCCAGAGTATGATCCACCGTGTGATCGGAAAACGTGTTCAAATGTGTCTCAGTTTTCGTCCCCTGGTACTCGGGTGCAACATTCCAGATGCTTTACTAACACTCTCCCCACTTGGAGAGTCAGTGCCTTTAACCTCCTGTTTGGCACAGTTTGCAATTACTATGGAAAATGAACAGGAATAGGGAGAACCAATGAGAGACTAGGTGGAGGTGTCTGGACGGGCAAATTTAACTCTCATTTCCCACCAGGAAGAGGAATTAACCAAAGGCTCAGCATGCCGTGGCGGAACCAAACTAGGGCCTGAAGCAATCCTGCGGTGTTGCGGCCAGCTCACAAGAAAGCGAGTTGAAGAAAGGAGCTCAGGGGCACTGTAATTCACAAAACTGCAGAGTTATAAATGACAGCTATCTTCCAAAAATATATTGAAGTAAGGGTGCCAAGAGGAGTTGAAAGCGGGGCAGAATTGCAGGAAACCGATTTCAGGAGGTAGACTGGAATTGCATGTAAAGCATAGGAAAAGAGGCAGAACGTCCACAATGATGCACTTGGCCAAAAAGGGCGTATGCGTTTTTTCCTGAATATATTCAGGAAAAAACGCATACGCCCTTTTTGGCCAACCAAGCAAGCTTGCAAATGAAATATGCACTACAATGAAGTCTCACTGCCCCCCGGTCAAAAGGGCCATCTGAAAAAAGTGTAAAATCCAGAAAGGCAGGACAGGCCATGGAGAACTGGGAGCCTTGTTATGCTGATGGGTGGGATGTAAATTGCCAACAGCCACTCTGGAGAAGTGTACGGTGTTTCCTGAAACATCCAAAAAACAAAGCAACAGAGCCTAGGGCACTTCCACTTATGGTCCTATAGCTTAGGGAAATTAAAATCAAAAAGACACAGCCACCCCAAAGTTTGGGACGGCTCTGTTTACAAGAACCTCGTTTACGGTACAAGTTCAATATCACAAAAAGCGAAAAATGGATAAAGAAGTTGTGGTACTTACGTACAATGCAATATCACTCAGCAATGAAATCTATGTCATCAGGCCCGTAGCAGCATAATGAGTGGATTCAGGTACGATGATTCTAAGTGAAATAAGTCACACAGAAAAAGGAACATCATAAGATATCACTACTACACGGAATGTAAACTTGGCTACACAAGAACTGAATTACAAAACAGAACAGGGTGTCAAATGTAGAAAACCAACTCATGCTTGCTTAAGGGGAAAGGTGAGTTGGGGTGCTGCATACAACAAGAGATTGAAATTAGCACAGATACCGTTCCATAAGCCAAATATGTAATAGACAAGAGCTACTCCTTGCTCAACGAAGTGGACTCAACACCCCATATTAAACGCCTAAGAATATACCTGACTAGTAAGAATCTTAAAACCTATGGATTTATATGTCTCCGAAAGAGAATCAAGCGTGTGTACAGTGGCATAAATGCAGCAGTGATAGGATTGGTGAGGTTTGGTGAGCAAATGTAGACCCTTTGAAGTCATATTGCATGGTACCCATTCCATGGGTCTCAACTCTCCAGGTTTAAGGGATTCTTCCTTCAGCTAAAACATGCATGTGGAACCCAGAGTATGATCCACCGTGTGATCGGGAAACGTGTTCAAATGTGTCTCAGATTTTGTCCCCTGGTACTCGGTTGCAACATTCCAGATGCTTTACTAACACTCTCCCCCCTTGGAGAGTCAGTGCCTTTAACCTCCTGTTTGGCACAGTTTGCAATTTCTATGGAAAATGAACAGGAATAGGGAGAACCAATGAGAGACTAGCTGGAGGTGTCCGGACGGGCAAATTTAACTCTCATTTCCCACCAGGAAGAGGAATTAACCAAAGGCTCAGCGTGCCATGCCGGAACCACACTAGGGCCAGACGGAATCCTGCGGTGTTGCGGGCAGATCACAAGAAAGCGAGTTGAAGAAAGGAGCTCAGGGGCACTTTAATTCACAAACCTGCAGAGTTATAAATGACAGCTATCTTCCAAAAATATATTGAAGTAAGGGTGCCAAGAGGAGTTGAAAGCGGGGCAGAATTGCAGGAAACCGATTTCAGGAGGTAGACTGGAATTGAATGTAAAGCATAGGAAAAGAGGCAGAACGTCCACAATGATGCACTTGGCCAAAAAGGGCGTATGCGTTTTTTCCTGAATATATTCAGGAAAAAACGCATACGCCCTTTTAGGCCAACCAAGCAAGCTTGCAAAGGAAATATGCACTACAATGAAGTCTCACTGCCCCCCGGTCAAAAGGGCCATCTGAAAAAAGTGTAAAATCCAGAAAGGCAGGACAGGCCATGGAGAACTGGGAGCCTTGTTATGCTGATGGGTGGGATGTAAATTGCCAACAGCCACTCTGGAGAAGTGTATGGTGTTTCCTGAAACATCCAAAAAACAAAGCAACAGAGCCTAGGGCACTTCCACTTATGGTCCTATAGCTTAGGGAAATTAAAATCAAAAAGACACAGCCACCCCAAAGTTTGGGACGGCTCTGTTTACAAGAACCTCATTTACCGTACAAGTTCAATATCACAAAAAGCGAAAAATGAATAAAGAAGTTGTGGTACTTCCGTACAATGCAATATCACTCAGCAATGAAATCTATGTCATCAGGCCCGTAGCAGCGTAATGAGTGGATTCAGGTACGATGATTCTAAGTGAAATAAGTCACACAGAAAAAGAAACATCATAAGATATCACTACTACACGGAATGTAAACTTGGCTACACAAGAACTGAATTACAAAACAGAACAGGGTGTCAAATGTAGAAAACCAACTCATGCTTGCTTAAGGGGAAAGGTGAGTTGGGGTGCTGCATACAACAAGAGATTGAAATTAGCACAGATACCGTTCCATAAGCCAAATATGTAATAGACAAGAGCTACTCCTTGCTCAACGAAGTGGACTCAACACCCCATATTAAACGCCTAAGAATCTACCTGACTAGTAAGAATCTTAAAACCTATGGATTTATATGTCTACGAAAGAGAATCAAGCGTGTGTACAGCGGCAAAAACGCAGCAGTGATAGGATTGGTGAGGTTCGGTGAGCAAATGCAGACCCTTTGAAGTCATATTGCATGGTACCCATTCCATGGTTCTCAACTCTCCAGGTTTAAGGGATTCTTCCTTCAGCTAAAACATGCATGTGGAACCCAGAGTATGATCCACCGTGTGATCGGGAAACGTGTTCAAATGTGTCTCAGTTTTCGTCCCCTGGTACTCGGGTGCAACATTCCAGACGCTTTACTAACACTCTCCCCACTTGGAGAGTCAGTGCCTTTAACCTCCTGTTTGGCCCAGTTTGCAATTTCAGTGGAAAATGAACAGGAATAGGGAGAACCAATGAGAGACTAGGTGGAGGTGTCCGGACGGGCAAATTTAACTCTCATTTCCCACCAGGAAGAGGAATTAACCAAAGGCTCAGCGTGCCATGCCGGAACCACACTAGGGCCCGACGGAATCCTGCGGTGTTGCGGCCAGCTCACAAGAAAGCGAGTTGAAGAAAGCAGCTCAGGGGCACTCTAATTCACAAACCTGCAGAGTTATAAATGACAGCTACCTTCCAAAAATATATTGAAGTAAGGCAGCCAAGAGGAGTTGAAAGCGGGGCAGAATTGCAGGAAACCGATTTCAGGAGGTAGACTGGAATTGCATGTAAAGCATAGGAAAAGAGGCAGAACGTCGACAATGATGCACTTGGCCAAAAAGGTCATATGCGTTTTTTCCTGAATATATTCAGGAAAAAACGCATACGCACTTTTTGGCCAACCAAGCAAGCTTGCAAAGGAAATCTGCACTACAATGAAGGATCACTGCTCCCCGGTCAAAAGGGCCATCTGAAAAAAGTGTAAAATCCAGAAAGGCAAGACAGGCCATGGAGAACTGGGAGCCTTGTTATGCTGATGGGCGGGATGTAAATTGCCAGCAGCCACTCTGGAGAAGTGTATGGTGTTTCCTGAAACATCCAAAAAACAAAGCAACAGAGCCTAGGGCACTTCCACTTATGGTCCTATAGCTTAGGGAAATTAAAATCAAAAAGACACAGCCACCCCAAAGTTTGGGACGGCTCTGTTTACAAGAACCTCATTTACGGTACAAGTTCAATATCACAGAAAGCGAAAAATGGATAAAGAAATTGTGATACTAACGTACAATGCAATATCACTCAGCAATGAAATCTATGTCATCAGGCACGAAGCAGCATAATGAGTGGATTCAGGTACGATGATTCTAAGTGAAATTAGTCACACAGAAAAAGAAACATCATAAGATATCACTACTACACGGAATGTAAACTTGGGTACACAGAAACAGAATTACAAAACAGAACAGGGTGTCAAATGTAGAAAACCAACTCATGCTTGCTTAAGGGGAAAGGTGAGTTGGGGTGCTGCATACAACAAGAGATTGAAATTAGCACAGATACCGTTCCATAAGACAAATATGTAATAGACAAGAGCTACTCCTTGCTCACCGAAGTGGACTCAACACCCCATATTAAACGCCTAAGAATATACCTGACTAGTAAGAATCTTAAAACCTATGGATTTATATGTCTCCGAAAGAGAATCAAGCGTGTGTACAGCGGCAAAAACGCAGCAGTGATAGGATTGGTGAGGTTCGGTGAGCAAATGCAGACCCTTTGAAGTCATATTGCATGGTACCCATTCCATGGTTCTCAACTCTCCAGGTTTAAGGGATTCTTCCTTCAGCTAAAACATGCATGTGGAACCCAGAGTATGATGCACCGTGTGATCGGGAAACGTGTTCAAATGTGTCTCAGTTTTCGTCCCCTGGTACTCGGGTGCAACATTCCAGACGCTTTACTAACACTCTCCCCACTTGGAGAGTCAGTGCCTTTAACCTCCTGTTTGGCACAGTTTGCAATTTCTGTGGAAAATGAACAGGAATAGGGAGAACCAATGAGAGACTATGTGGAGGTGTCCGGACGGGCAAATTTAACTCTCATTTCCCACCAGAAAGAGGAATAAACCAAAGGCTCAGCATGCCTTGCCGGAACTAAACTAGGGCCTGAAGCAATCCTGCGGTGTTGCGGCCAGCTCACAAGAAACCGAGTTGAAGAAAGGAGCTCAGGGGCACTGTGATTCACAAACCTGCAGAGTTATAAATGACAGCTATCTTCCAAAAACATATTGAAGTAAGGCAGCCAAGAGGAGTTGAAAGCGGGACAGAATTGCAGGAAACCGATTTCAGGAGGTAGACTGGAATGGCATGTATAGCATAGGAAAAGAGGCAGAACGTCCACAATGATGCACTTGGCCAAAAAGTGCGTATGCGTTTTTTCCTGAATATATTCAGGAAAAAACGCATACGCACTTTTTGGCCAACCAAGCAAGCTTGCAAAGGAAATCTGCATTACAATGAAGTCTCACTGCCCCCCGGTCAAAAGGGCCATCTGAAAAAAGTGTAAAATCCAGAAAGGCAAGACAGGCCATGGAGAACTGGGAGCCTTGTTATGCTGATGGGCGGGATATAAATTGCCAGCAGCCACTCTGGAGAAGTGTATGGTGTTTCCTGAAACATCCAAAAAACAAAGCAACAGAGCCTAGGGCACTTCCACTTATGGTCCTATAGCTTAGGGAAATTAAAATCAAAAAGACACAGCCACCCCAAAGTTTAGGACGGCTCTGTGTACAAGAACCTCATTTACGGAACAAGTTCAATATCACAGAAAGCGAAAAATGGATAAAGAAGTTGTGGTACTTACGTACAATGCAATATCACTCAGCAATGAAATCTATGTCATCAGGCCCGTAGCAGCATAATGAGTGGATTCAGGTACGATGATTCTAAGTGAAATTAGTCACACAGAAAAAGAAACATCATAAGATATCACTACTACACGGAATGTAAACTTGGCTACACAGAAACAGAATTACAAAACAGAAAAGGGTGTCAAATGTAGAAAACCAACTTATGCTTGCTTAAGGGGAAAGGTGAGTTGGGGTGCGGCATAAAACCAGAGATTGAAATTAGCACAGATACCGTTCCATAAGCCAAATATGTAATAGACAAGTGCTTCTCCTTGCTCAACGAAGTGGACTCAACACCCCATATTAAACGCCTAAGAATATACCTGACTAGTAAGAATCTTAAAACCTATGGATTTATATGTCTCCGAAAGAGAATCAAGCGTGTGTACAGCGGCATAAACGCAGCAGTGATAGGATTGGTCAGGTTCGGTGAGCAAATGCAGACCCTTTGAAGTCATATTGCATGGTACCCATTCCATGGGTCTCAACTCTCCAGGTTTAAGGGATTCTTCCTTCAGCTAAAACATGCATGTGGAACCCAGAGTATGATGCACCGTGTGATCGGGAAACGTGTTCAAATGTGTCTCAGTTTTCGTCCCCTGGTACTCGGGTGCAACATTCCAGACGCTTTACTAACACTCTCCCCACTTGGAGAGTCAGTGCCTTTAACCTCCTGTTTGGCACAGTTTGCAATTTCTGTGGAAAATGAACAGGAATAGGGAGAACCAATGAGAGACTATGTGGAGGTGTCCGGACGGGCAAATTTAACTCTCATTTCCCACCAGAAAGAGGAATAAACCAAAGGCTCAGCATGCCTTGCCGGAACTAAACTAGGGCCTGAAGCAATCCTGCGGTGTTGCGGCCAGCTCACAAGAAACCGAGTTGAAGAAAGGAGCTCAGGGGCACTGTGATTCACAAACCTGCAGAGTTATAAATGACAGCTATCTTCCAAAAACATATTGAAGTAAGGCAGCCAAGAGGAGTTGAAAGCGGGACAGAATTGCAGGAAACCGATTTCAGGAGGTAGACTGGAATGGCATGTATAGCATAGGAAAAGAGGCAGAACGTCCACAATGATGCACTTGGCCAAAAAGTGCGTATGCGTTTTTTCCTGAATATATTCAGGAAAAAACGCATACGCACTTTTTGGCCAACCAAGCAAGCTTGCAAAGGAAATCTGCATTACAATGAAGTCTCACTGCCCCCCGGTCAAAAGGGCCATCTGAAAAAAGTGTAAAATCCAGAAAGGCAAGACAGGCCATGGAGAACTGGGAGCCTTGTTATGCTGATGGGCGGGATATAAATTGCCAGCAGCCACTCTGGAGAAGTGTATGGTGTTTCCTGAAACATCCAAAAAACAAAGCAACAGAGCCTAGGGCACTTCCACTTATGGTCCTATAGCTTAGGGAAATTAAAATCAAAAAGACACAGCCACCCCAAAGTTTAGGACGGCTCTGTGTACAAGAACCTCATTTACGGAACAAGTTCAATATCACAGAAAGCGAAAAATGGATAAAGAAGTTGTGGTACTTACGTACAATGCAATATCACTCAGCAATGAAATCTATGTCATCAGGCCCGTAGCAGCATAATGAGTGGATTCAGGTACGATGATTCTAAGTGAAATTAGTCACACAGAAAAAGAAACATCATAAGATATCACTACTACACGGAATGTAAACTTGGCTACACAGAAACAGAATTACAAAACAGAAAAGGGTGTCAAATGTAGAAAACCAACTTATGCTTGCTTAAGGGGAAAGGTGAGTTGGGGTGCGGCATAAAACCAGAGATTGAAATTAGCACAGATACCGTTCCATAAGCCAAATATGTAATAGACAAGTGCTTCTCCTTGCTCAACGAAGTGGACTCAACACCCCATATTAAACGCCTAAGAATATACCTGACTAGTAAGAATCTTAAAACCTATGGATTTATATGTCTCCGAAAGAGAATCAAGCGTGTGTACAGCGGCATAAACGCAGCAGTGATAGGATTGGTCAGGTTCGGTGAGCAAATGCAGACCCTTTGAAGTCATATTGCATGGTACCCATTCCATGGGTCTCAACTCTCCAGGTTTAAGGGATTCTTCCTTCAGCTAAATCATGCATGTGGAACCCAGAGTATGATCCACCGTGTGATCCGGAAACGTGTTCAAATGTGTCTCAGTTTTCGTCCCCTGGTACTCGGGTGCAACATTCCAGACGCTTTACTAACCCTCTCCCCACTTGGAGAGTCAGTGCCTTTAACCTCCTGTTTGGCCCAGTTTGCAATTTCTGTGGAAAATGAACAGGAATAGGGAGAACCAATGAGAGACTATGTGGAGGTGTCCGGACGGGCAAATTTAACTCTCATTTCCCACCAGGAAGAGGAATAAACCAAAGGCTCAGCATGCCTTGCCGGAACCAAACTAGGGCCTGAAGCAATCCTGCGGTGTTGCGGCCAGCTCACAAGAAACCGAGTTGAAGAAAGGAGCTCAGGGGCACTCTAATTCACAAACCTGCAGAGTTATAAATGACAGTTATCTTCCAAAAATATATTGAAGTAAGGCAGCCAAGAGGAGTTGAAAGCGGGGCAGAATTGCAGGAAACCGATTTCAGGAGGTAGACTGGAATTGCATGTAAAGCATAGGAAAAGAGGCAGAACGTCCACAATGATGCATTTGGCCAAAAAGGGCGTATGCGTTTTTTCCTGAATATATTCAGGAAAAAACGCATACGCACTTTTTTGCCAACCAAGCAAGCTTGCAAAGGAAATCTGCACTACAATGAAGTCTCACTGCCCCCTGGTCAAAAGGGCCATCTGAAAAAAGTGTAAAATCCAGAAGGGCAAGACAGGCCATGGAGAACTGGGAGCCTTGTTATGCTGATGGGCGGGATGTAAATTGCCAGCAGCCACTCTGGAGAAGTGTATGGTGTTTCCTGAAACATCCAAAAAACAAAGCAACAGAGCCTAGGGCACTTCCACTTATGGTCCTATAGCTTAGGGAAATTAAAATCAAAAAGACACAGCCACCCCAAAGTTTGGGACGGCTCTGTTTACAAGAACCTCGTTTACGGTACAACTTCAATATCACAGAAAGCGAAAAATGGATAAACAAATTGTGGTACTAACGTACAATGCAATATCACTCAGCAATGAAATCTATGTCATCAGGCCCGAAGCAGCATAATGAGTGGATTCAGGTACGATGATTCTAAGTGAAATTAGTCACACAGAAAAAGAAACATCATAAGATATCACTACTACACGGAATGTAAACTTGGGTACACAGAAACAGAATTACAAAACAGAACAGGGTGTCAAATGTAGAAAACCAACTCATGCTTGCTTAAGGGGAAAGGTGAGTTGGGGTGCGGCATAAAACCAGAGATTGAAATTAGCACAGATACCGTTCCATAAGCCAAATATGTAATAGACAAGTGCTTCTCCTTGCTCAACGAAGTGGACTCAACACCCCATATTAAACGCCTAAGAATATACCTGACTAGTAAGAATCTTAAAACCTATGGATTTATATGTCTCCGAAAGAGAATCAAGCGTGTGTACAGCGGCATAAACGCAGCAGTGATAGGATTGGTCAGGTTCGGTGAGCAAATGCAGACCCTTTGAAGTCATATTGCATGGTACCCATTCCATGGGTCTCAACTCTCCAGGTTTAAGGGATTCTTCCTTCAGCTAAATCATGCATGTGGAACCCAGAGTATGATCCACCGTGTGATCCGGAAACGTGTTCAAATGTGTCTCAGTTTTCGTCCCCTGGTACTCGGGTGCAACATTCCAGACGCTTTACTAACACTCTCCCCACTTGGAGAGTCAGTGCCTTTAACCTCCTGTTTGGCCCAGTTTGCAATTTCTGTGGAAAATGAACAGGAATAGGGAGAACCAATGAGAGACTATGTGGAGGTGTCCGGACGGGCAAATTTAACTCTCATTTCCCACCAGGAAGAGGAATAAACCAAAGGCTCAGCATGCCTTGCCGGAACCAAACTAGGGCCTGAAGCAATCCTGCGGTGTTGCGGCCAGCTCACAAGAAACCGAGTTGAAGAAAGGAGCTCAGGGGCACTCTAATTCACAAACCTGCAGAGTTATAAATGACAGCTATCTTCCAAAAATATATTGAAGTAAGGCAGCCAAGAGGAGTTGAAAGCGGGGCAGAATTGCAGGAAACCGATTTCAGGAGGTAGACTGGAATTGCATGTAAAGCATAGGAAAAGAGGCAGAACGTCCACAATGATGCATTTGGCCAAAAAGGGCGTATGCGTTTTTTCCTGAATATATTCAGGAAAAAACGCATACGCACTTTTTTGCCAACCAAGCAAGCTTGCAAAGGAAATCTGCACTACAATGAAGTCTCACTGCCCCCTGGTCAAAAGGGCCATCTGAAAAAAGTGTAAAATCCAGAAGGGCAAGACAGGCCATGGAGAACTGGGAGCCTTGTTATGCTGATGGGCGGGATGTAAATTGCCAGCAGCCACTCTGGAGAAGTGTATGGTGTTTCCTGAAACATCCAAAAAACAAAGCAACAGAGCCTAGGGCACTTCCACTTATGGTCCTACAGCTTAGGGAAATTAAAATCAAAAAGACACAGCCACCCCAAAGTTTGGGACGGCTCTGTTTACAAGAACCTCGTTTACGGTACAACTTCAATATCACAGAAAGCGAAAAATGGATAAAGAAATTGTGGTACTAACGTACAATGCAATATCACTCAGCAATGAAATCTATGTCATCAGGCCCGAAGCAGCATAATGAGTGGATTCAGGTACGATGATTCTAAGTGAAATTAGTCACACAGAAAAAGAAACATCATAAGATATCACTACTACACGGAATGTAAACTTGGGTACACAGAAACAGAATTACAAAACAGAACAGGGTGTCAAATGTAGAAAACCAACTCATGCTTGCTTAAGGGGAAAGGTGAGTTGGGGTGCTGCATACAACAAGAGATTGAAATTAGCACAGATACCGTTCCATAAGCCAAATATGTAATAGACAAGAGCTACTCCTTGCTCACCGAAGTGGACTCAACACCCCATATTAAACGCCTAAGAATATACCTGACTAGTAAGAATCTTAAAACCTATGGATTTATATGTCTCCGAAAGAGAATCAAGCGTGTGTACAGCGGCAAAAACGCAGCAGTGATAGGATTGGTGAGGTTCGGTGAGCAAATGCAGACCCTTTGAAGTCATATTGCATGGTACCCATTCCATGGTTCTCAACTCTCCAGGTTTAAGGGATTCTTCCTTCAGCTAAAACATGCATGTGGAACCCAGAGTATGATCCACCGTGTGATCGGGAAACGTGTTCAAATGTGTCTCAGTTTTCGTCCCCTGGTACTCGGGTGCAACATTCCAGACGCTTTACTAACACTCTCCCCACTTGGAGAGTCAGTGCCTTTAAACTCCTGTTTGGCCCAGTTTGCAATTTCTGTGGCAAATGAACAGGAATAGGGAGAACCAATGAGAGACTAGGTGGAGGTGTCCAGATGGGCAAATTTAACTCTCATTTCCCACCAGGAAGAGGAATAAACCAAAGGCTCAGCATGCCTTGCCGGAACCAAACTAGGGCCTGAAGCAATCCTGCGGTGTTGCGGCCAGCTCACAAGAAAGCGAGTTGAAGAAAGCAGCTCAGGGGCACTCTAATTCACAAACCTGCAGAGTTATAAATGACAGCTATCTTCCAAAAATATATTGAAGTAAGGCAGCCAAGAGGAGTTGAAAGCGGGGCAGAATTGCAGGAAACCGATTTCAGGAGGTAGACTGGAATTGCATGTAAAGCATAGGAAAAGAGGCAGAACGTCCACAATGATGCACTTGGCCAAAAAGGGCGTATGCGTTTTTTCCTGAATATATTCAGGAAAAAACGAATACGCACTTTTTGGCCAACCAAGCAAGCTTGCAAAGGAAATCTGCATTACAATGAAGTCTCACTGCCCCCCGGTCAAAAGGGCCATCTGAAAAAAGTGTAAAATCCAGAAAGGCAAGACAGGCCATGGAGAACTGGGAGCCTTGTTATGCTGATGGGCGGGATGTAAATTGCCAGCAGCCACTCTGGAGAAGTGTATGGTGTTTCCTGAAACATCCAAAAAACAAAGCAACAGAGCCTAGGGCACTTCCACTTATGGTCCTATAGCTTAGGGAAATTAAAATCAAAAAGACACAGCCACCCCAAAGTTTGGGACGGCTCTGTTTACAAGAACCTCGTTTACGGTACAAGTTCAATATCACAGAAAGCGAAAAATGGATAAAGAAGTTGTGGTACTTACGTACAATGCAATATCACTCAGCAATGAAATCTATGTCATCAGGCCAGTAGCAGCGTAATGAGTGGATTCAGGTACGATGATTCTAAGTGAAATAAGTCACACAGAAAAAGAAACATCATAAGATATCACTAATACACGGAATGTAAACTTGGCTACACAAGAACTGAATTACAAAACAGAAAAGGGTGTCAAATGTAGAAAACCAACTTATGCTTGCTTAAGGGGAAAGGTGAGTTGGGGTGCGGCATAAAACCAGAGATTGAAATTAGCACAGATACCGTTCCATAAGCCAAATATGTAATAGACAAGAGCTTCTCCTTGCTCAACGAAGTGGACTCAACACCCCATATTAAACGCCTAAGAATATACCTGACTAATAAGAATCTTAAAACCTATGGATTTATATGTCTCTGAAAGAGAATCAAGCGTGTGTACAGCGGCATAAACGCAGCAGTGATAGGATTGGTGAGGTTCGGTGAGCAAATGCAGACCCTTTGAAGTCATATTGCATGGTACCCATTCCATGGTTCTCAACTCTCCAGGTTTAAGGGATTCTTCCTTCAGCTAAAACATGCATGTGGAACCCAGAGTATGATCCACCGTGTGATCGGGAAACGTGTTCAAATGTGTCTCAGTTTTCGTTCCCTGGTACTCGGGTGCAACATTCCAGACGCTTTACTAACACTCTCCCCACTTGGAGAGTCAGTGCCTTTAAACTCCTGTTTGGCCCAGTTTGCAATTTCTGTGGCAAATGAACAGGAATAGGGAGAACCAATGAGAGACTAGGTGGAGGTTTCCGGACGGGCAAATTTAACTCTCATTTCCCACCAGGAAGAGGAATAAACCAAAGGCTCAGCATGCCTTGCCGGAACCAAACTAGGGCCTGAAGCAATCCTGCAGTGTTGCGGCCAGCTCACAAGAAAGCGAGTTGAAGAAAGCAGCTCAGGGGCACTCTAATTCACAAACCTGCAGAGTTACAAATGACAGCTATCTTCCAAAAATATATTGAAGTAAGGCAGCCAAGAGGAGTTGAAAGCGGGGCAGAATTGCAGGAAACCGATTTCAGGAGGTAGACTGGAATTGCATGTAAAGCATAGGAAAAGAGGCAGAAAGTCCACAATGATCCACTTGGCCAAAAAGGGCGTATGCGTTTTTTCCTGAATATATTCAGGAAAAAACGCATACGCCCTTTTTGGCCAACCAAGCAAGCTTGCAAAGGAAATCTGCATTACAATGAAGTCTCACTGCCCCCTGGTCAAAAGGGCCATCTGAAAAAAGTGTAAAATCCAGAAAGGCAAGACAGGCCATGGAGAACTGGGAGCCTTGTTATGCTGATGGGCGGGATGTAAATTGCCAGCAGCCACTCTGGAGAAGTGTATGGTGTTTCCTGAAACATCCAAAAAACAAAGCAACAGAGCCTAGGGCACTTCCACTTATGGTCCTATAGCTTAGGGAAATTAAAATCAAAAAGACACAGCCACCCCAAAGTTTGGGACGGCTCTGTTTACAAGAACCTCATTTACGGTACAAGTTCAATATCACAGAAAGCGAAAAATGGATAAAGAAGTTGTGGTACTTACGTACAATGCAATATCACTCAGCAATGAAATCTATGTCATCAGGCCCGTAGCAGCATAATGAGTGGATTCAGGTACGATGATTCTAAGTGAAATTAGTCACACAGAAAAAGAAACATCATAAGATATCACTACTACACGGAATGTAAACTTGGCTACACAGAAATAGAATTACAAAACAGAACAAGGTGTCAAATGTGGAAAACCAACTCATGCTTGCTTAAGGGGAAAGGTGAGTTGGGGTGCTGCATACAACAAGAGATTGAAATTAGCACACATACCGTTCCATAAGCCAAATATGTAATAGACAAGAGCTACTCCTTGCTCAACGAAGTGGACTCAACACCCCATATTAAACGCCTAAGAATATACCTGACTAGTAAGAATCTTAAAACCTATGGATTTATATGTCTCCGAAAGAGAATCAAGCGTGTGTACAGCGGCATAAACGCAGCAGTGATAGGATTGGTCAGGTTCGGTGAGCAAATGCAGACCCTTTGAAGTCATATTGCATGGTACCCATTCCATGGGTCTCAACTCTCCAGGTTTAAGGGATTCTTCCTTCAGCTAAATCATGCATGTGGAACCCAGAGTATGATCCACCGTGTGATCCGGAAACGTGTTCAAATGTGTCTCAGTTTTCGTCCCCTGGTACTCGGGTGCAACATTCCAGACGCTTTACTAACACTCTCCCCACTTGGAGAGTCAGTGCCTTTAACCTCCTGTTTGGCCCAGTTTGCAATTTCTGTGGAAAATGAACAGGAATAGGGAGAACCAATGAGAGACTATGTGGAGGTGTCCGGACGGGCAAATTTAACTCTCATTTCCCACCAGGAAGAGGAATAAACCAAAGGCTCAGCATGCCTTGCCGGAACCAAACTAGGGCCTGAAGCAATCCTGCGGTGTTGCGGCCAGCTCACAAGAAACTGAGTTGAAGAAAGGAGCTCAGGGGCACTCTAATTCACAAACCTGCAGAGTTATAAATGACAGCTATCTTCCAAAAATATATTGAAGTAAGGCAGCCAAGAGGAGTTGAAAGCGGGGCAGAATTGCAGGAAACCAATTTCAGGAGGTAGACTGGAATTGCATGTAAAGCATAGGAAAAGAGGCAGAACGTCCACAATGATGCATTTGGCCAAAAAGGGCGTATGCGTTTTTTCCTGAATATATTCAGGAAAAAACGCATACGCACTTTTTTGCCAACCAAGCAAGCTTGCAAAGGAAATCTGCACTACAATGAAGTCTCACTGCCCCCTGGTCAAAAGGGCCATCTGAAAAAAGTGTAAAATCCAGAAGGGCAAGACAGGCCATGGAGAACTGGGAGCCTTGTTATGCTGATGGGCGGGATGTAAATTGCCAGCAGCCACTCTGGAGAAGTGTATGGTGTTTCCTGAAACATCCAAAAAACAAAGCAACAGAGCCTAGGGCACTTCCACTTATGGTCCTATAGCTTAGGGAAATTAAAATCAAAAAGACACAGCCACCCCAAAGTTTGGGACGGCTCTGTTTACAAGAACCTCGTTTACGGTACAACTTCAATATCACAGAAAGCGAAAAATGGATAAAGAAATTGTGGTACTAACGTACAATGCAATATCACTCAGCAATGAAATCTATGTCATCAGGCCCGAAGCAGCATAATGAGTGGATTCAGGTACGATGATTCTAAGTGAAATTAGTCACACAGAAAAAGAAACATCATAAGATATCACTACTACACGGAATGTAAACTTGGGTACACAGAAACAGAATTACAAAACAGAACAGGGTGTCAAATGTAGAAAACCAACTCATGCTTGCTTAAGGGGAAAGGTGAGTTGGGGTGCTGCATACAACAAGAGATTGAAATTAGCACAGATACCGTTCCATAAGCCAAATATGTAATAGACAAGAGCTACTCCTTGCTCACCGAAGTGGACTCAACACCCCATATTAAACGCCTAAGAATATACCTGACTAGTAAGAATCTTAAAACCTATGGATTTATATGTCTCCGAAAGAGAATCAAGCGTGTGTACAGCGGCAAAAACGCAGCAGTGATAGGATTGGTGAGGTTCGGTGAGCAAATGCAGACCCTTTGAAGTCATATTGCATGGTACCCATTCCATGGTCCTCAACTCTCCAGGTTTAAGGGATTCTTCCTTCAGCTAAAACATGCATGTGGAACCCAGAGTATGATCCACCGTGTGATCGGGAAACGTGTTCAAATGTGTCTCAGTTTTCGTCCCCTGGTACTCGGGTGCAACATTCCAGACGCTTTACTAACACTCTCCCCACTTGGAGAGTCAGTGCCTTTAAACTCCTGTTTGGCCCAGTTTGCAATTTCTGTGGCAAATGAACAGGAATAGGGAGAACCAATGAGAGACTAGGTGGAGGTGTCCAGATGGGCAAATTTAACTCTCATTTCCCACCAGGAAGAGGAATAAACCAAAGGCTCAGCATGCCTTGCCGGAACCAAACTAGGGCCTGAAGCAATCCTGCGGTGTTGCGGCCAGCTCACAAGAAAGCGAGTTGAAGAAAGCAGCTCAGGGGCACTCTAATTCACAAACCTGCAGAGTTATAAATGACAGCTATCTTCCAAAAATATATTGAAGTAAGGCAGCCAAGAGGAGTTGAAAGCGGGGCAGAATTGCAGGAAACCGATTTCAGGAGGTAGACTGGAATTGCATGTAAAGCATAGGAAAAGAGGCAGAACGTCCACAATGATGCACTTGGCCAAAAAGGGCGTATGCGTTTTTTCCTGAATATATTCAGGAAAAAACGAATACGCACTTTTTGGCCAACCAAGCAAGCTTGCAAAGGAAATCTGCATTACAATGAAGTCTCACTGCCCCCCGGTCAAAAGGGCCATCTGAAAAAAGTGTAAAATCCAGAAAGGCAAGACAGGCCATGGAGAACTGGGAGCCTTGTTATGCTGATGGGCGGGATGTAAATTGCCAGCAGCCACTCTGGAGAAGTGTATGGTGTTTCCTGAAACATCCAAAAAACAAAGCAACAGAGCCTAGGGCACTTCCACTTATGGTCCTATAGCTTAGGGAAATTAAAATCAAAAAGACACAGCCACCCCAAAGTTTGGGACGGCTCTGTTTACAAGAACCTCGTTTACGGTACAAGTTCAATATCACAGAAAGCGAAAAATGGATAAAGAAGTTGTGGTACTTACGTACAATGCAATATCACTCAACAATGAAATCTATGTCATCAGGCCCGTAGCAGCGTAATGAGTGTATTCAGGTACGATGATTCTAAGTGAAATAAGTCACACAGAAAAAGAAACATCATAAGATATCACTAATACACGGAATGTAAACTTGGCTACACAAGAACTGAATTACAAAACAGAAAAGGGTGTCAAATGTAGAAAACCAACTTATGCTTGCTTAAGGGGAAAGGTGAGTTGGGGTGCGGCATAAAACCAGAGATTGAAATTAGCACAGATACCGTTCCATAAGCCAAATATGTAATAGACAAGTGCTTCTCCTTGCTCAACGAAGTGGACTCAACACCCCATATTAAACGCCTAAGAATATACCTGACTAGTAAGAATCTTAAAACCTATGGATTTATATGTCTCCGAAAGAGAATCAAGCGTGTGTACAGCGGCATAAACGCAGCAGTGATAGGATTGGTCAGGTTCGGTGAGCAAATGCAGACCCTTTGAAGTCATATTGCATGGTACCCATTCCATGGGTCTCAACTCTCCAGGTTTAAGGGATTCTTCCTTCAGCTAAATCATGCATGTGGAACCCAGAGTATGATCCACCGTGTGATCCGGAAACGTGTTCAAATGTGTCTCAGTTTTCGTCCCCTGGTACTCGGGTGCAACATTCCAGACGCTTTACTAACACTCTCCCCACTTGGAGAGTCAGTGCCTTTAACCTCCTGTTTGGCCCAGTTTGCAATTTCTGTGGAAAATGAACAGGAATAGGGAGAACCAATGAGAGACTATGTGGAGGTGTCCGGACGGGCAAATTTAACTCTCATTTCCCACCAGGAAGAGGAATAAACCAAAGGCTCAGCATGCCTTGCCGGAACCAAACTAGGGCCTGAAGCAATCCTGCGGTGTTGCGGCCAGCTCACAAGAAACCGAGTTGAAGAAAGGAGCTCAGGGGCACTGTAATTCACAAACCTGCAGAGTTATAAATGACAGCTATCTTCCAAAAATATATTGAAGTAAGGCAGCCAAGAGGAGTTGAAAGCGGGGCAGAATTGCAGGAAACCGATTTCAGGAGGTAGACTGGAATTGCATGTAAAGCATAGGAAAAGAGGCAGAACGTCCACAATGATGCATTTGGCCAAAAAGGGCGTATGCGTTTTTTCCTGAATATATTCAGGAAAAAACGCATACGCACTTTTTTGCCAACCAAGCAAGCTTGCAAAGGAAATCTGCACTACAATGAAGTCTCACTGCCCCCTGGTCAAAAGGGCCATCTGAAAAAAGTGTAAAATCCAGAAGGGCAAGACAGGCCATGGAGAACTGGGAGCCTTGTTATGCTGATGGGCGGGATGTAAATTGCCAGCAGCCACTCTGGAGAAGTGTATGGTGTTTCCTGAAACATCCAAAAAACAAAGCAACAGAGCCTAGGGCACTTCCACTTATGGTCCTATAGCTTAGGGAAATTAAAATCAAAAAGACACAGCCACCCCAAAGTTTGGGACGGCTCTGTTTACAAGAACCTCGTTTACGGTACAACTTCAATATCACAGAAAGCGAAAAATGGATAAAGAAATTGTGGTACTAACGTACAATGCAATATCACTCAGCAATGAAATCTATGTCATCAGGCCCGAAGCAGCATAATGAGTGGATTCAGGTACGATGATTCTAAGTGAAATTAGTCACACAGAAAAAGAAACATCATAAGATATCACTACTACACGGAATGTAAACTTGGGTACACAGAAACAGAATTACAAAACAGAACAGGGTGTCAAATGTAGAAAACCAACTCATGCTTGCTTAAGGGGAAAGGTGAGTTGGGGTGCTGCATACAACAAGAGATTGAAATTAGCACAGATACCGTTCCATAAGCCAAATATGTAATAGACAAGAGCTACTCCTTGCTCACCGAAGTGGACTCAACACCCCATATTAAACGCCTAAGAATATACCTGACTAGTAAGAATCTTAAAACCTATGGATTTATATGTCTCCGAAAGAGAATCAAGCGTGTGTACAGCGGCAAAAACGCAGCAGTGATAGGATTGGTGAGGTTCGGTGAGCAAATGCAGACCCTTTGAAGTCATATTGCATGGTACCCATTCCATGGTCCTCAACTCTCCAGGTTTAAGGGATTCTTCCTTCAGCTAAAACATGCATGTGGAACCCAGAGTATGATCCACCGTGTGATCGGGAAACGTGTTCAAATGTGTCTCAGTTTTCGTCCCCTGGTACTCGGGTGCAACATTCCAGACGCTTTACTAACACTCTCCCCACTTGGAGAGTCAGTGCCTTTAAACTCCTGTTTGGCCCAGTTTGCAATTTCTGTGGCAAATGAACAGGAATAGGGAGAACCAATGAGAGACTAGGTGGAGGTGTCCAGATGGGCAAATTTAACTCTCATTTCCCACCAGGAAGAGGAATAAACCAAAGGCTCAGCATGCCTTGCCGGAACCAAACTAGGGCCTGAAGCAATCCTGCGGTGTTGCGGCCAGCTCACAAGAAAGCGAGTTGAAGAAAGCAGCTCAGGGGCACTCTAATTCACAAACCTGCAGAGTTATAAATGACAGCTATCTTCCAAAAATATATTGAAGTAAGGCAGCCAAGAGGAGTTGAAAGCGGGGCAGAATTGCAGGAAACCGATTTCAGGAGGTAGACTGGAATTGCATGTAAAGCATAGGAAAAGAGGCAGAACGTCCACAATGATGCACTTGGCCAAAAAGGGCGTATGCGTTTTTTCCTGAATATATTCAGGAAAAAACGAATACGCACTTTTTGGCCAACCAAGCAAGCTTGCAAAGGAAATCTGCATTACAATGAAGTCTCACTGCCCCCCGGTCAAAAGGGCCATCTGAAAAAAGTGTAAAATCCAGAAAGGCAAGACAGGCCATGGAGAACTGGGAGCCTTGTTATGCTGATGGGCGGGATGTAAATTGCCAGCAGCCACTCTGGAGAAGTGTATGGTGTTTCCTGAAACATCCAAAAAACAAAGCAACAGAGCCTAGGGCACTTCCACTTATGGTCCTATAGCTTAGGGAAATTAAAATCAAAAAGACACAGCCACCCCAAAGTTTGGGACGGCTCTGTTTACAAGAACCTCGTTTACGGTACAAGTTCAATATCACAGAAAGCGAAAAATGGATAAAGAAGTTGTGGTACTTACGTACAATGCAATATCACTCAACAATGAAATCTATGTCATCAGGCCCGTAGCAGCGTAATGAGTGTATTCAGGTACGATGATTCTAAGTGAAATAAGTCACACAGAAAAAGAAACATCATAAGATATCACTAATACACGGAATGTAAACTTGGCTACACAAGAACTGAATTACAAAACAGAAAAGGGTGTCAAATGTAGAAAACCAACTTATGCTTGCTTAAGGGGAAAGGTGAGTTGGGGTGCGGCATAAAACCAGAGATTGAAATTAGCACAGATACCGTTCCATAAGCCAAATATGTAATAGACAAGTGCTTCTCCTTGCTCAACGAAGTGGACTCAACACCCCATATTAAACGCCTAAGAATATACCTGACTAGTAAGAATCTTAAAACCTATGGATTTATATGTCTCCGAAAGAGAATCAAGCGTGTGTACAGCGGCATAAACGCAGCAGTGATAGGATTGGTCAGGTTCGGTGAGCAAATGCAGACCCTTTGAAGTCATATTGCATGGTACCCATTCCATGGGTCTCAACTCTCCAGGTTTAAGGGATTCTTCCTTCAGCTAAATCATGCATGTGGAACCCAGAGTATGATCCACCGTGTGATCCGGAAACGTGTTCAAATGTGTCTCAGTTTTCGTCCCCTGGTACTCGGGTGCAACATTCCAGACGCTTTACTAACACTCTCCCCACTTGGAGAGTCAGTGCCTTTAACCTCCTGTTTGGCCCAGTTTGCAATTTCTGTGGAAAATGAACAGGAATAGGGAGAACCAATGAGAGACTATGTGGAGGTGTCCGGACGGGCAAATTTAACTCTCATTTCCCACCAGGAAGAGGAATAAACCAAAGGCTCAGCATGCCTTGCCGGAACCAAACTAGGGCCTGAAGCAATCCTGCGGTGTTGCGGCCAGCTCACAAGAAACCGAGTTGAAGAAAGGAGCTCAGGGGCACTGTAATTCACAAACCTGCAGAGTTATAAATGACAGCTATCTTCCAAAAATATATTGAAGTAAGGCAGCCAAGAGGAGTTGAAAGCGGGGCAGAATTGCAGGAAACCGATTTCAGGAGGTAGACTGGAATTGCATGTAAAGCATAGGAAAAGAGGCAGAACGTCCACAATGATGCATTTGGCCAAAAAGGGCGTATGCGTTTTTTCCTGAATATATTCAGGAAAAAACGCATACGCACTTTTTTGCCAACCAAGCAAGCTTGCAAAGGAAATCTGCACTACAATGAAGTCTCACTGCCCCCTGGTCAAAAGGGCCATCTGAAAAAAGTGTAAAATCCAGAAGGGCAAGACAGGCCATGGAGAACTGGGAGCCTTGTTATGCTGATGGGCGGGATGTAAATTGCCAGCAGCCACTCTGGAGAAGTGTATGGTGTTTCCTGAAACATCCAAAAAACAAAGCAACAGAGCCTAGGGCACTTCCACTTATGGTCCTATAGCTTAGGGAAATTAAAATCAAAAAGACACAGCCACCCCAAAGTTTGGGACGGCTCTGTTTACAAGAACCTCGTTTACGGTACAACTTCAATATCACAGAAAGCGAAAAATGGATAAAGAAATTGTGGTACTAACGTACAATGCAATATCACTCAGCAATGAAATCTATGTCATCAGGCCCGAAGCAGCATAATGAGTGGATTCAGGTACGATGATTCTAAGTGAAATTAGTCACACAGAAAAAGAAACATCATAAGATATCACTACTACACGGAATGTAAACTTGGGTACACAGAAACAGAATTACAAAACAGAACAGGGTGTCAAATGTAGAAAACCAACTCATGCTTGCTTAAGGGGAAAGGTGAGTTGGGGTGCTGCATACAACAAGAGATTGAAATTAGCACAGATACCGTTCCATAAGCCAAATATGTAATAGACAAGAGCTACTCCTTGCTCACCGAAGTGGACTCAACACCCCATATTAAACGCCTAAGAATATACCTGACTAGTAAGAATCTTAAAACCTATGGATTTATATGTCTCCGAAAGAGAATCAAGCGTGTGTACGGCGGCAAAAACGCAGCAGTGATAGGATTGGTGAGGTTCGGTGAGCAAATGCAGACCCTTTGAAGTCATATTGCATGGTACCCATTCCATGGTTCTCAACTCTCCAGGTTTAAGGGATTCTTCCTTCAGCTAAAACATGCATGTGGAACCCAGAGTATGATCCACCGTGTGATCGGGAAACGTGTTCAAATGTGTCTCAGTTTTCGTCCCCTGGTACTCGGGTGCAACATTCCAGACGCTTTACTAACACTCTACCCACTTGGAGAGTCAGTGCCTTTAAACTCCTGTTTGGCCCAGTTTGCAATTTCTGTGGCAAATGAACAGGAATAGGGAGAACCAATGAGAGACTAGGTGGAGGTGTCCAGATGGGCAAATTTAACGCTCATTTCCCACCAGGAAGAGGAATAAACCAAAGGCTCAGCATGCCTTGCCGGAACCAAACTAGGGCCTGAAGCAATCCTGCGGTGTTGCGGCCAGCTCACAAGAAAGCGAGTTGAAGAAAGGAGCTCAGGGGCACTCTAATTCACAAACCTGCAGAGTTATAAATGACAGCTATCTTCCAAAAATATATTGAAGTAAGGCAGCCAAGAGGAGTTGAAAGCGGGGCAGAATTGCAGGAAACCGATTTCAGGAGGTAGACTGGAATTGCATGTAAAGCATAGGAAAAGAGGCAGAACGTCCACAATGATGCATTTGGCCAAAAAGGGCGTATGCGTTTTTTCCTGAATATATTCAGGAAAAAACGCATACGCACTTTTTTGCCAACCAAGCAAGCTTGCAAAGGAAATCTGCACTACAATGAAGTCTCACTGCCCCCTGGTCAAAAGGGCCATCTGAAAAAAGTGTAAAATCCAGAAGGGCAAGACAGGCCATGGAGAACTGGGAGCCTTGTTATGCTGATGGGCGGGATGTAAATTGCCAGCAGCCACTCTGGAGAAGTGTATGGTGTTTCCTGAAACATCCAAAAAACAAAGCAACAGAGCCTAGGGCACTTCCACTTATGGTCCTATAGCTTAGGGAAATTAAAATCAAAAAGACACAGCCACCCCAAAGTTTGGGACGACTCTGTTTACAAGAACCTCGTTTACGGTACAACTTCAATATCACAGAAAGCGAAAAATGGATAAAGAAATTGTGGTACTAACGTACAATGCAATATCACTCAGCAATGAAATCTATGTCATCAGGCCCGAAGCAGCATAATGAGTGGATTCAGGTACGATGATTCTAAGTGAAATTAGTCACACAGAAAAAGAAACATCATAAGATATCACTACTACACGGAATGTAAACTTGGGTACACAGAAACAGAATTACAAAACAGAACAGGGTGTCAAATGTAGAAAACCAACTCATGCTTGCTTAAGGGGAAAGGTGAGTTGGGGTGCTGCATACAACAAGAGATTGAAATTAGCACAGATACCGTTCCATAAGCCAAATATGTAATAGACAAGAGCTACTCCTTGCTCACCGAAGTGGACTCAACACCCCATATTAAACGCCTAAGAATATACCTGACTAGTAAGAATCTTAAAACCTATGGATTTATATGTCTCCGAAAGAGAATCAAGCGTGTGTACAGCGGCAAAAACGCAGCAGTGATAGGATTGGTGAGGTTCGGTGAGCAAATGCAGACCCTTTGAAGTCATATTGCATGGTACCCATTCCATGGTTCTCAACTCTCCAGGTTTAAGGGATTCTTCCTTCAGCTAAAACATGCATGTGGAACCCAGAGTATGATCCACCGTGTGATCGGGAAACGTGTTCAAATGTGTCTCAGTTTTCGTCCCCTGGTACTCGGGTGCAACATTCCAGACGCTTTACTAACACTCTCCCCACTTGGAGAGTCAGTGCCTTTAAACTCCTGTTTGGCCCAGTTTGCAATTTCTGTGGCAAATGAACAGGAATAGGGAGAACCAATGAGAGACTAGGTGGAGGTGTCCAGATGGGCAAATTTAACTCTCATTTCCCACCAGGAAGAGGAATAAACCAAAGGCTCAGCATGCCTTGCCGGAACCAAACTAGGGCCTGAAGCAATCCTGCGGTGTTGCGGCCAGCTCACAAGAAAGCGAGTTGAAGAAAGCAGCTCAGGGGCACTCTAATTCACAAACCTGCAGAGTTATAAATGACAGCTATCTTCCAAAAATATATTGAAGTAAGGCAGCCAAGAGGAGTTGAAAGCGGGGCAGAATTGCAGGAAACCGATTTCAGGAGGTAGACTGGAATTGCATGTAAAGCATAGGAAAAGAGGCAGAACGTCCACAATGATGCACTTGGCCAAAAAGGGCGTATGCGTTTTTTCCTGAATATATTCAGGAAAAAACGAATACGCACTTTTTGGCCAACCAAGCAAGCTTGCAAAGGAAATCTGCATTACAATGAAGTCTCACTGCCCCCCGGTCAAAAGGGCCATCTGAAAAAAGTGTAAAATCCAGAAAGGCAAGACAGGCCATGGAGAACTGGGAGCCTTGTTATGCTGATGGGCGGGATGTAAATTGCCAGCAGCCACTCTGGAGAAGTGTATGGTGTTTCCTGAAACATCCAAAAAACAAAGCAACAGAGCCTAGGGCACTTCCACTTATGGTCCTATAGCTTAGGGAAATTAAAATCAAAAAGACACAGCCACCCCAAAGTTTGGGACGGCTCTGTTTACAAGAACCTCGTTTACGGTACAAGTTCAATATCACAGAAAGCGAAAAATGGATAAAGAAGTTGTGGTACTTACGTACAATGCAATATCACTCAGCAATGAAATCTATGTCATCAGGCCAGTAGCAGCGTAATGAGTGGATTCAGGTACGATGATTCTAAGTGAAATAAGTCACACAGAAAAAGAAACATCATAAGATATCACTAATACACGGAATGTAAACTTGGCTACACAAGAACTGAATTACAAAACAGAAAAGGGTGTCAAATGTAGAAAACCAACTTATGCTTGCTTAAGGGGAAAGGTGAGTTGGGGTGCGGCATAAAACCAGAGATTGAAATTAGCACAGATACCGTTCCATAAGCCAAATATGTAATAGACAAGAGCTTCTCCTTGCTCAACGAAGTGGACTCAACACCCCATATTAAACGCCTAAGAATATACCTGACTAATAAGAATCTTAAAACCTATGGATTTATATGTCTCTGAAAGAGAATCAAGCGTGTGTACAGCGGCATAAACGCAGCAGTGATAGGATTGGTGAGGTTCGGTGAGCAAATGCAGACCCTTTGAAGTCATATTGCATGGTACCCATTCCATGGTTCTCAACTCTCCAGGTTTAAGGGATTCTTCCTTCAGCTAAAACATGCATGTGGAACCCAGAGTATGATCCACCGTGTGATCGGGAAACGTGTTCAAATGTGTCTCAGTTTTCGTCCCCTGGTACTCGGGTGCAACATTCCAGACGCTTTACTAACACTCTCCCCACTTGGAGAGTCAGTGCCTTTAAACTCCTGTTTGGCCCAGTTTGCAATTTCTGTGGCAAATGAACAGGAATAGGGAGAACCAATGAGAGACTAGGTGGAGGTTTCCGGACGGGCAAATTTAACTCTCATTTCCCACCAGGAAGAGGAATAAACCAAAGGCTCAGCATGCCTTGCCGGAACCAAACTAGGGCCTGAAGCAATCCTGCGGTGTTGCGGCCAGCTCACAAGAAACCGAGTTGAAGAAAGGAGCTCAGGGGCACTCTAATTCACAAACCTGCAGAGTTATAAATGACAGCTATCTTCCAAAAATATATTGAAGTAAGGCAGCCAAGAGGAGTTGAAAGCGGGGCAGAATTGCAGGAAACCGATTTCAGGAGGTAGACTGGAATTGCATGTAAAGCATAGGAAAAGAGGCAGAAAGTCCACAATGATCCACTTGGCCAAAAAGGGCGTATGCGTTTTTTCCTGAATATATTCAGGAAAAAACGCATACGCCCTTTTTGGCCAACCAAGCAAGCTTGCAAAGGAAATCTGCATTACAATGAAGTCTCACTGCCCCCTGGTCAAAAGGGCCATCTGAAAAAAGTGTAAAATCCAGAAAGGCAAGACAGGCCATGGAGAACTGGGAGCCTTGTTATGCTGATGGGCGGGATGTAAATTGCCAGCAGCCACTCTGGAGAAGTGTATGGTGTTTCCTGAAACATCCAAAAAACAAAGCAACAGAGCCTAGGGCACTTCCACTTATGGTCCTATAGCTTAGGGAAATTAAAATCAAAAAGACACAGCCACCCCAAAGTTTGGGACGGCTCTGTTTACAAGAACCTCATTTACGGTACAAGTTCAATATCACAGAAAGCGAAAAATGGATAAAGAAGTTGTGGTACTTACGTACAATGCAATATCACTCAGCAATGAAATCTATGTCATCAGGCCCGTAGCAGCATAATGAGTGGATTCAGGTACGATGATTCTAAGTGAAATTAGTCACACAGAAAAAGAAACATCATAAGATATCACTACTACACGGAATGTAAACTTGGCTACACAGAAATAGAATTACAAAACAGAACAGGGTGTCAAATGTGGAAAACCAACTCATGCTTGCTTAAGGGGAAAGGTGAGTTGGGGTGCTGCATACAACAAGAGATTGAAATTAGCACACATACCGTTCCATAAGCCAAATATGTAATAGACAAGAGCTACTCCTTGCTCAACGAAGTGGACTCAACACCCCATATTAAACGCCTAAGAATATACCTGACTAGTAAGAATCTTAAAACCTATGGATTTATATGTCTCCGAAAGAGAATCAAGCGTGTGTACAGCGGCATAAACGCAGCAGTGATAGGATTGGTCAGGTTCGGTGAGCAAATGCAGACCCTTTGAAGTCATATTGCATGGTACCCATTCCATGGGTCTCAACTCTCCAGGTTTAAGGGATTCTTCCTTCAGCTAAATCATGCATGTGGAACCCAGAGTATGATCCACCGTGTGATCCGGAAACGTGTTCAAATGTGTCTCAGTTTTCGTCCCCTGGTACTCGGGTGCAACATTCCAGACGCTTTACTAACACTCTCCCCACTTGGAGAGTCAGTGCCTTTAACCTCCTGTTTGGCCCAGTTTGCAATTTCTGTGGAAAATGAACAGGAATAGGGAGAACCAATGAGAGACTATGTGGAGGTGTCCGGACGGGCAAATTTAACTCTCATTTCCCACCAGGAAGAGGAATAAACCAAAGGCTCAGCATGCCTTGCCGGAACCAAACTAGGGCCTGAAGCAATCCTGCGGTGTTGCGGCCAGCTCACAAGAAACCGAGTTGAAGAAAGGAGCTCAGGGGCACTCTAATTCACAAACCTGCAGAGTTATAAATGACAGCTATCTTCCAAAAATATATTGAAGTAAGGCAGCCAAGAGGAGTTGAAAGCGGGGCAGAATTGCAGGAAACCGATTTCAGGAGGTAGACTGGAATTGCATGTAAAGCATAGGAAAAGAGGCAGAACGTCCACAATGATGCATTTGGCCAAAAAGGGCGTATGCGTTTTTTCCTGAATATATTCAGGAAAAAACGCATACGCACTTTTTTGCCAACCAAGCAAGCTTGCAAAGGAAATCTGCACTACAATGAAGTCTCACTGCCCCCTGGTCAAAAGGGCCATCTGAAAAAAGTGTAAAATCCAGAAGGGCAAGACAGGCCATGGAGAACTGGGAGCCTTGTTATGCTGATGGGCGGGATGTAAATTGCCAGCAGCCACTCTGGAGAAGTGTATGGTGTTTCCTGAAACATCCAAAAAACAAAGCAACAGAGCCTAGGGCACTTCCACTTATGGTCCTATAGCTTAGGGAAATTAAAATCAAAAAGACACAGCCACCCCAAAGTTTGGGACGGCTCTGTTTACAAGAACCTCGTTTACGGTACAAGTTCAATGTCACAGAAAGCGAAAAATGGATAAAGAAGTTGTGGTACTTACGTACAATGCAATATCACTCAGCAATGAAATCTATGTCATCAGGCCCGTAGCAGCATAATGAGTGGATTCAGGTACGATGATTCTAAGTGAAATAAGTCCCACAGAAAAAGAAACATCATAAGATATCACTACTACACGGAATGTAAACTTGGCTACACAAGAACTGAATTACAAAACAGAACAGGGTGTCAAATGTAGAAAACCAACTTATGCTTGCTTAAGGGGAAAGGTGAGTTGGGGTGCTGCATACAACAAGTGATTGAAATTATCACAGATACCGTTCCATAAGCCAAATATGTAATAGACAAGAGCTACTCCTTGCTCACCGAAGTGGACTCAACACCCCATATTAAACGCCTAAGAATATACCTGACTAGTAAGAATCTTAAAACCTATGGATTTATATGTCTCCGAAAGAGAATCAAGCGTGTGTACAGCGGCAAAAACGCAGCAGTGATAGGATTGGTGAGGTTCGGTGAGCAAATGCAGACCCTTTGAAGTCATATTGCATGGTACCCATTCCATGGTTCTCAACTCTCCAGGTTTAAGGGATTCTTCCTTCAGCTAAAACATGCATGTGGAACCCAGAGTATGATCCACCGTGTGATCGGGAAACGTGTTCAAATGTGTCTCAGTTTTCGTCCCCTGGTACTCGGGTGCAACATTCCAGACGCTTTACTAACACTCTCCCCACTTGGAGAGTCAGTGCCTTTAAACTCCTGTTTGGCCCAGTTTGCAATTTCTGTGGCAAATGAACAGGAATAGGGAGAACCAATGAGAGACTAGGTGGAGGTGTCCAGATGGGCAAATTTAACTCTCATTTCCCACCAGGAAGAGGAATAAACCAAAGGCTCAGCATGCCTTGCCGGAACCAAACTAGGGCCTGAAGCAATCCTGCGGTGTTGCGGCCAGCTCACAAGAAAGCGAGTTGAAGAAAGCAGCTCAGGGGCACTCTAATTCACAAACCTGCAGAGTTATAAATGACAGCTATCTTCCAAAAATATATTGAAGTAAGGCAGCCAAGAGGAGTTGAAAGCGGGGCAGAATTGCAGGAAACCGATTTCAGGAGGTAGACTGGAATTGCATGTAAAGCATAGGAAAAGAGGCAGAACGTCCACAATGATGCACTTGGCCAAAAAGGGCGTATGCGTTTTTTCCTGAATATATTCAGGAAAAAACGAATACGCACTTTTTGGCCAACCAAGCAAGCTTGCAAAGGAAATCTGCATTACAATGAAGTCTCACTGCCCCCCGGTCAAAAGGGCCATCTGAAAAAAGTGTAAAATCCAGAAAGGCAAGACAGGCCATGGAGAACTGGGAGCCTTGTTATGCTGATGGGCGGGATGTAAATTGCCAGCAGCCACTCTGGAGAAGTGTATGGTGTTTCCTGAAACATCCAAAAAACAAAGCAACAGAGCCTAGGGCACTTCCACTTATGATCCTATAGCTTAGGGAAATTAAAATCAAAAAGACACAGCCACCCCAAAGTTTGGGACGGCTCTGTTTACAAGAACCTCGTTTACGGTACAAGTTCAATATCACAGAAAGCGAAAAATGGATAAAGAAGTTGTGGTACTTACGTACAATGCAATATCACTCAGCAATGAAATCTATGTCATCAGGCCCGTAGCAGCGTAGTGAGTGGATTCAGGTACGATGATTCTAAGTGAAATAAGTCACACAGAAAAAGAAACATCATAAGATATCACTACTACACGGAATGTAAACTTGGCTACACAAGAACTGAATTACAAAACAGAAAAGGGTGTCAAATGTAGAAAACCAACTTATGCTTGCTTAAGGGGAAAGGTGAGTTGGGGTGCGGCATAAAACCAGAGATTGAAATTAGCACAGATACCGTTCCATAAGCCAAATATGTAATAGACAAGAGCTTCTCCTTGCTCAACGAAGTGGACTCAACACCCCATATTAAACGCCTAAGAATATACCTGACTAATAAGAATCTTAAAACCTATGGATTTATATGTCTCCGAAAGAGAATCAAGCGTGTGTACAGCGGCATAAACGCAGCAGTGATAGGATTGGTGAGGTTCGGTGAGCAAATGCAGACCCTTTGAAGTCATATTGCATGGTACCCATTCCATGGTTCTCAACTCTCCAGGTTTAAGGGATTCTTCCTTCAGCTAAAACATGCATGTGGAACCCAGAGTATGATCCACCGTGTGATCGGGAAACGTGTTCAAATGTGTCTCAGTTTTCGTCCCCTGGTACTCGGGTGCAACATTCCAGACGCTTTACTAACACTCTCCCCACTTGGAGAGTCAGTGCCTTTAAACTCCTGTTTGGCCCAGTTTGCAATTTCTGTGGCAAATGAACAGGAATAGGGAGAACCAATGAGAGACTAGGTGGAGGTTTCCGGACGGGCAAATTTAACTCTCATTTCCCACCAGGAAGAGGAATAAACCAAAGGCTCAGCATGCCTTGCCGGAACCAAACTAGGGCCTGAAGCAATCCTGCGGTGTTGCGGCCAGCTCACAAGAAAGCGAGTTGAAGAAAGCAGCTCAGGGGCACTCTAATTCACAAACCTGCAGAGTTATAAATGACAGCTATCTTCCAAAAATATATTGAAGTAAGGCAGCCAAGAGGAGTTGAAAGCGGGGCAGAATTGCAGGAAACCGATTTCAGGAGGTAGACTGGAATTGCATGTAAAGCATAGGAAAAGAGGCAGAAAGTCCACAATGATCCACTTGGCCAAAAAGGGCGTATGCGTTTTTTCCTGAATATATTCAGGAAAAAACGCATACGCCCTTTTTGGCCAACCAAGCAAGCTTGCAAAGGAAATCTGCATTACAATGAAGTCTCACTGCCCCCTGGTCAAAAGGGCCATCTGAAAAAAGTGTAAAATCCAGAAAGGCAAGACAGGCCATGGAGAACTGGGAGCCTTGTTATGCTGATGGGCGGGATGTAAATTGCCAGCAGCCACTCTGGAGAAGTGTATGGTGTTTCCTGAAACATCCAAAAAACAAAGAAACAGAGCCTAGGGCACTTCCACTTATGGTCCTATAGCTTAGGTAAATTAAAATCAAAAAGACACAGCCACCCCAAAGTTTGGGACGGCTCTGTTTACAAGAACCTCATTTACGGTACAAGTTCAATATCACAGAAAGCGAAAAATGGATAAAGAAGTTGTGGTACTTACGTACAATGCAATATCACTCAGCAATGAAATCTATGTCATCAGGCCCGTAGCAGCATAATGAGTGGATTCAGGTACGATGATTCTAAGTGAAATTAGTCACACAGAAAAAGAAACATCATAAGATATCACTACTACACGGAATGTAAACTTGGCTACACAGAAATAGAATTACAAAACAGAACAGGGTGTCAAATGTGGAAAACCAACTCATGCTTGCTTAAGGGGAAAGGTGAGTTGGGGTGCTGCATACAACAAGAGATTGAAATTAGCACACATACCGTTCCATAAGCCAAATATGTAATAGACAAGAGCTACTCCTTGCTCAACGAAGTGGACTCAACACCCCATATTAAACGCCTAAGAATATACCTGACTAGTAAGAATCTTAAAACCTATGGATTTATATGTCTCCAAAAGAGAAACAAGCATGTGTACAGCGGCAAAAACGCAGCAGTGATAGGATTGGTGAGGTTCGGTGAGCAAATGCAGACCCTTTGAAGTCATATTGCATGGTACCCATTCCATGGTTCTCAACTCTCCAGGTTTAAGGGATTCTTCCTTCAGCTAAAACATGCATGTGGAACCCAGAGTATGATCCACCGTGTGATCGGGAAACGTGTTCAAATGTGTCTCAGTTTTCGTCCCCTGGTACTCGGGTGCAACATTCCAGACGCTTTACTAACACTCTCCCCACTTGGAGAGTCAGTGCCTTTAAACTCCTGTTTGGCCCAGTTTGCAATTTCTGTGGCAAATGAACAGGAATAGGGAGAACCAATGAGAGACTAGGTGGAGGTTTCCGGACGGGCAAATTTAACTCTCATTTCCCACCAGGAAGAGGAATAAACCAAAGGCTCAGCATGCCTTGCCGGAACCAAACTAGGGCCTGAAGCAATCCTGCGGTGTTCCTGCCAACTCACAAGAAAGCGAGTTGAAGAAAGGAGCTCAGGGGCACTCTAATTCACAAACCTGCAGAGTTATAAATGACAGCTATCTTCCAAAAATATATTGAAGTAAGGCAGCCAAGAGGAGTTGAAAGCGGGGCAGAATTGCAGGAAACCGATTTCAGGAGGTAGACTGGAATTGCATGTAAAGCATAGGAAAAGAGGCAGAACGTCCACAATGATGCACTTGGCCAAAAAGGGCGTATGCGTTTTTTCCTGAATATATTCAGGAAAAAACGCATACGCCCTTTTTGGCCAACCAAGCAAGCTTGCAAAGGAAATCTGCACTACAATGAAGGCTCACTGCCACCCGGTCAAAAGGGCCATCTGAAAAAAGTGTAAAATCCAGAAAGGCAGGACAGGCCATGGAGAACAGGGAGCCTTGTTATGCTACTGGGAGGGATGTAAATTGCTAACAGCCACTCTGGAGAAGTGTATGGTGTTTCCTGAAACATCCAAAAAACCAAGCAACAGAGCCTAGGGCACTTCCACTTATGGTCCTATAGCTTAGGGAAATTAAAATCAAAAAGACACAGCCACCCCAAAGTTTGGGACGGCTCTGTTTACAAGAACCTCGTTTACCGGACAAGTTCAATATCACAGAAAGCGAAAAATTGATAAAGAAGTTGTGGTACTTACGTACAATGCAATATCACTCAGCAATGAAATCTATGTCATCAGGCCCGTAGCAGCGTAATGAGTGGATTCAGGTACGATGATTCTAAGTGAAATAAGTCACACAGAAATAGAAACATCATAAGATATCACTAATACACGGAATGTAAACTTGGCTACACAAGAACTGAATTACAAAACAGAACAGGGTGTCAAATGTAGAAAACCAACTTATGCTTGCTTAAGGGGAAAGGTGAGTTGGGGTGCGGCATAAAACCAGAGATTGAAATTAGCACAGATAACGTTCCATAAGCCAAATATGTAATAGACAAGAGCTTCTCCTTGCTCAACGAAGTGGACTCAACACCCCATATTAAACGCCTAAGAATATACCTGACTAGTAAGAATCTTAAAACCTATGGATTTATATGTCTCCGAAAGAGAATCAAGCATGTGTACAGCGGCATTAACGCAGCAGTGATAGGATTGGTGAGGTTCGGTGAGCAATGCAGACCCTTTGAAGTCATATTGCATGGTACCCATTCCATGGGTCTCAACTCTCCAGGTTTAAGGGATTCTTCCTTCAGCTAAAACATGCATGTGGAACCCAGAGTATGATCCACCGTGTGATCGGAAAACGTGTTCAAATGTGTCTCAGATTTCGTCCCCTGGTACTCGGGTGCAACATTCCAGATGCTTTACTAACACTCTCCCCACTTGGAGAGTCAGTGCCTTTAACCTCCTGTTTGGCCCAGTTTGCAATTTCTGTGGAAAATGAACAGGAATAGGGAGAACCAATGAGAGACTAGGTGGAGGTGTCTGGACGGGCAAATTTAACTCTCATTTCCCACGAGGAAGAGGAATTAACCAAAGGCTCAGCATGCCGTGCCGGAACCAAACTAGGGCCTGAAGCAATCATGCGGTGTTGCGGCCAGCTCACAAGAAAGCGAGTTGAAGAAAGGAGCTCAGGGGCACTGTAATTCACAAACCTGCAGAGTTATAAATGACAGCTATCTTCCAAAAATATATTGAAGTAAGGCAGCCAAGAGGAGTTGAAAGCGGGGCAGAATTGCAGGAAACCGATTTCAGGAGGTAGACTGGAATTGCATGTAAAGCATAGGAAAAGAGGCAGAACGTCCACAATGATGCACTTGGCCAAAAAGGGCGTATGCGTTCTTTCCTGAATATATTCAGGAAAGAACGCATACGACCTTTTTGGCCAACCAAGCAAGCTTGCAAAGGAAATCTGCACTACAATGAAGGCTCACTGCCCCCGAGGTCAAAAGGGCCATCTGAAAAAAGTGTAAAATCCAGAAAGGCAGGACAGGCCATGGAGAACTGGGAGCCTTGTTATGCTGATGGGCGGGATGTAAATTGCCAGCAGCCACTCTGGAGAAGTGTATGGTGTTTCCTGAAACACCCAAAAAACAAAGCAACAGAGCCTAGGGCACTTCCACTTATGGTCCTATAGCTTAGGGAAATTAAAATCAAAAAGACACAGCCACCCCAAAGTTTGGGACGGCTCTGTTTACAAGAACCTCGTTTACGGTACAAGTTCAATATAACAGAAAGCGAAAAATGGATAAAGAAGTTGTGGTACTTACGTACAATGCAATATCACTCAGCAATGAAATCTATGTCATCAGGCCCGTAGCAGCATAATGAGTGGATTCAGGTACGATGATTCTAAGTGAAATAAGTCACACAGAAAAAGAAACATCATAAGATATCACTACTACACGGAATGTAAACTTGGCTACACAGAAACAGAATTACAAAACAGAACAGGGTGTCAAATGTAGAAAACCAACTCATGCTTGCTTAAGGGGAAAGGTGAGTTGGGGTGCTGCATACAACAAGAGATTGAAATTAGCACAGATACCGTTCCATAAGCCAAATATGTAATAGACAAGAGCTACTCCTTGCTCAACGAAGTGGACTCAACACCCCATATTAAACGCCTAAGAATCTACCTGACTAGTAAGAATCTTAAAACCTATGGATTTATATGTCTCCGAAAGAGAATCAAGCGTGTGTACAGCGGCATAAATGCAGCAGTGATAGGATTGGTGAGGCTCGGTGAGCAAATGCAGAACCTTTGAAGTCATATTGCATGGTACCCATTCCATGGGTCTCAACTCTCCAGGTTTAAGGGATTCTTCCTTCAGCTAAAACATGCATGTGGAACCCAGAGTATGATCCACCATGTGATCGGGAAACGTGTTCAAATGTGTCTCAGTTTTCGTCCCCTGGTATTCGGGTGCAACATTCCAGACGCTTTACTAACACTCTCCCCACTTGGAGAGTCAGTGCCTTTAACCTCCTGTTTGGCCCAGTTTGCAATTTCTGTGGAAAATGAACAGGAATAGGGAGAACCAATGAGAGACTAGGTGGAGGTGTCCAGATGGGCAAATTTAACTCTCATTTCCCACCAGGAAGAGGAATAAACCAAAGGCTCAGAATGCCTTGCCGGACCAAACTAGGGCCTGAAGCAATCCTGCGGTGTTGCGGCCAGCTCACAAGAAACCGAGTTGAAGAAAGGAGCTCAGGGGCACTCTAATTCACAAACCTGCAGAGTTATAAATGACAGCTATCTTCCAAAAATATATTGAAGTAAGGCAGCCAAGAGGAGTTGAAAGCGGGGCAGAATTGCAGGAAACCGATTTCAGGAGGTAGACTGGAATTGCATGTAAAGCATAGGAAAAGAGGCAGAACGTCCACAATGATGCACTTGGCCAAAAAGGGCGTATGCGTTTTTTCCTGAATATATTCAGGAAAAAACGCATACGCACTTTTTGGCCAACCAAGCAAACTTGCAAAGGAAATCTGCATTACAATGAAGTCTCACTGCCCCCCGGTCAAAAGAGCCATCTGAAAAAAGTGTAAAATCCAGAAAGGCAAGACAGGCCATGGAGAACTGGGAGCCTTGTTATGCTGATGGGCGGGATGTAAATTGTCAGCAGCCACTCTGGAGAAGTGTATGGTGTTTCCTGAAACATCCAAAAAACAAAGCAACAGAGCCTAGTGCACTTCCACTTATGGTCCTATAGCTTAGGGAAATTAAAATCAAAAAGACACAGCCACCCCAAAGTTTGGGACGGCTCTGTGTACAAGAACCTCGTTTACCGTACAAGTTCAATATCACAGAAAGCGAAAAGTGGATAAAGAAGTTGTGGTACTTACGTACAATGCAATATCACTCAGCAATGAAATCTATGTCATCAGGCCCGTAGCAGCATAATGAGTGGATTCAGGTACGATGATTCTAAGTGAAATTAGTCACACAGAAAAAGAAACATCATAAGATATCACTACTACACGGAATGTAAACTTGGCTACACAGAAACAGAATTACAAAACAGAACAGGGTGTCAAATGTAGAAAACCAACTCATGCTTGCTTAAGGGGAAAGGTGAGTTGGGGTGCTGCATACAACAAGAGATTGAAATTAGCACAGATACCGTTCCATAAGCCAAATATGTAATAGACAAGAGCTACTCCTTGCTCAACGAAGTGGACTCAACACCCCATATTAAACGCCTAAGAATCTACCTGACTAGTAAGAATCTTAAAACCTATGGATTTATATGTCTCCGAAAGAGAATCAAGCGTGTGTACAGCGGCATAAATGCAGCAGTGATAGGATTGGTGAGGTTCGGTGAGCAAATGCAGACCCTTTGAAGTCATATTGCATGGTACCCATTCCATGGGTCTCAACTCTCCAGGTTTAAGGGATTCTTCCTTCAGCTAAAACATGCATGTGGAACTCAGAGTATGATCCACCGTGTGATCGGGAAACGTGTTCAAGTGTGTCTCAGTATTCCTCCCCTGGTACTCGGGTGCAACATTCCAGACGCTTTACTAACACTCTCCCCACTTGGAGAGTCAGTGCCTTTAACCTCCTGTTTGGCCCAGTGTGCAATTTCTATGGAAAATGAACAGGAATAGGGAGAACCAATGAGAGACTAGCTGGAGGTGTCCGGACGGGCAAATTTAACTCTCATTTCCCACCAGGAAGAGGAATTAACCAAAGGCTCAGCGTGCCATGCCGGAACCACACTAGGGCCAGACGGAATCCTGCGGTTTTGCGGCCAGCTCACAAGAAAGCGAGTTGAAGAAAGGAGCTCAGGGGCACTTTAATTCACAAACCTGCAGAGTTATAAATGACAGCTATCTTCCAAAAATATATTGAAGTAAGGCAGCCAAGAGGAGTTGAAAGCGGGGCAGAATTGCAGGAAACCGATTTCAGGAGGTAGACTGGAATTGCATGTAAAGCATAGGAAAAGAGGCAGAACGTCCACAATGATGCACTTGGCCAAAAAGGGCGTATGCGTTCTTTCCTGAATATATTCAGGAAAAAACGCATACGCCCTTTTTTGGCCAACCAAGCAATCTTGCAAAGAAATCTGCACTACAATGAAGGCTCACTGCCACCGAGGTCAAAAGGGCCATCTGAAAAAAGTGTAAAATCCAGAAAGGCAGGACAGGCCATGGAGAACTCGGAGCCTTGTTATGCTGATGGGCGGAATGTAAATTGCCAACAGCCACTCTGGAGAAGTGTATGGTGTTTCCTGATACATCCAAAAAACAAAGCAACAGAGCCTAGGGCACTTCCACTTATGGTCCTATAGCTTAGGTAAATTAAAATAAAAAAGACACAGCCACCCCAAAGTTTGGGACGGCTCTGTTTACAAGAACCTCGTTTACCGTACAAGTTCAATATCACAGAAAGCGAAAAATGGATAAAGAAGTTGTGGTACTTACGTACAATGCAATATCACTCAGCAATGAAATCTATGTCATCAGGCCCGTAGCAGCGTAATGAGTGGATTCAGGTACGATGATTCTAAGTGAAATAAGTCACACAGAAAAAGAAACATCATAAGATATCACTACTACACGGAATGTAAACTTGGGTACACAGAAACAGAATTACAAAACAGAACAGGGTGTCAAATGTAGAAAACCAACTTATGCTTGCTTAAGGGGAAAGGTGAGTTGGGGTGCGGCATAAAACCAGAGATTGAAATTAGCACAGATAACGTTCCATAAGCCAAATATGTAATAGACAAGAGCTTCTCCTTGCTCAACGAAGTGGACTCAACACCCCATATTAAACGCCTAAGAATATACCTGACTAGTAAGAATCTTAAAACCTATGGATTTATATGTCTCCAAAAGAGAATCAAGCATGTGTACAGCGGCATTAACGCAGCAGTGATAGGATTGGTGAGGTTCGGTGAGCAATGCAGACCCTTTGAAGTCATATTGCATGGTACCCATTCCATGGGTCTCAACTCTCCAGGTTTAAGGGATTCTTCCTTCAGCTAAAACATGCATGTGGAACCCAGAGTATGATCCACCGTGTGATCGGAAAACGTGTTCAAATGTGTCTCAGATTTCGTCCCCTGGTACTCGGGTGCAACATTCCAGACGCTTTACTAACACTCTCCCCACTTGGAGAGTCAGTGCCTTTAACCTCCTGTTTGGCCCAGTTTGTAATTTCTGTGGAAAATGAACAGGAATAGGGAGAACCAATGAGAGACTAGGTGGAGGTGTCTGGACGGGCAAATTTAACTCTCATTTCCCACGAGGAAGAGGAATTAACCAAAGGCTCAGCATGCCGTGCCGGAACCAAACTAGGGCCTGAAGCAATCATGCGGTGTTGCGGCCAGCTCACAAGAAAGCGAGTTGAAGAAAGGAGCTCAGGGGCACTGTAATTCACAAACCTGCAGAGTTATAAATGACAGCTATCTTCCAAAAATATATTGAAGTAAGGCAGCCAAGAGGAGTTGAAAGCGGGGCAGAATTGCAGGAAACCGATTTCAGGAGGTAGACTGGAATTGCATGTAAAGCATAGGAAAAGAGGCAGAACGTCCACAATGATGCACTTGGCCAAAAAGGGCGTATGCGTTCTTTCCTGAATATATTCAGGAAAGAACGCATACGACCTTTTTGGCCAACCAAGCAAGCTTGCAAAGGAAATCTGCACTACAATGAAGGCTCACTGCCCCCGAGGTCAAAAGGGCCATCTGAAAAAAGTGTAAAATCCAGAAAGGCAGGACAGGCCATGGAGAACTGGGAGCCTTGTTATGCTGATGGGCGGGATGTAAATTGCCAGCAGGCACTCTGGAGAAGTGTATGGTGTTTCCTGAAACACCCAAAAAACAAAGCAACAGAGCCTAGGGCACTTCCACTTATGGTCCTATAGCTTAGGGAAATTAAAATCAAAAAGACACAGCCACCCCAAAGTTTGGGACGGCTCTGTTTACAAGAACCTCGTTTACGGTACAAGTTCAATATCACAGAAAGCGAAAAATGGATAAAGAAGTTGTGGTACTTACGTACAATGCAATATCACTCAGCAATGAAATCTATGTCATCAGGCCCGTAGCAGCATAATGAGTGGATTCAGGTACGATGATTCTAAGTGAAATAAGTCACACAGAAAAAGAAACATCATAAGATATCACTACTACACGGAATGTAAACTTGGCTACACAGAAACAGAATTACAAAACAGAACAGGGTGTCAAATGTAGAAAACCAACTCATGCTTGCTTAAGGGGAAAGGTGAGTTGGGGTGCTGCATACAACAAGAGATTGAAATTAGCACAGATACCGTTCCATAAGCCAAATATGTAATAGACAAGAGCTACTCCTTGCTCAACGAAGTGGACTCAACACCCCATATTAAACGCCTAAGAATCTACCTGACTAGTAAGAATCTTAAAACCTATGGATTTATATGTCTCCGAAAGAGAATCAAGCGTGTGTACAGCGGCATAAATGCAGCAGTGATAGGATTGGTGAGGCTCGGTGAGCAAATGCAGAACCTTTGAAGTCATATTGCATGGTACCCATTCCATGGGTCTCAACTCTCCAGGTTTAAGGGATTCTTCCTTCAGCTAAAACATGCATGTGGAACCCAGAGTATGATCCACCATGTGATCGGGAAACGTGTTCAAATGTGTCTCAGTTTTCGTCCCCTGGTATTCGGGTGCAACATTCCAGACGCTTTACTAACACTCTCCCCACTTGGAGAGTCAGTGCCTTTAACCTCCTGTTTGGCCCAGTTTGCAATTTCTGTGGAAAATGAACAGGAATAGGGAGAACCAATGAGAGACTAGGTGGAGGTGTCCAGACGGGCAAATTTAACTCTCATTTCCCACCAGGAAGAGGAATAAACCAAAGGCTCAGAATGCCTTGCCGGACCAAACTAGGGCCTGAAGCAATCCTGCGGTGTTGCGGCCAGCTCACAAGAAACCGAGTTGAAGAAAGGAGCTCAGGGGCACTCTAATTCACAAACCTGCAGAGTTATAAATGACAGCTATCTTCCAAAAATATATTGAAGTAAGGCAGCCAAGAGGAGTTGAAAGCGGGGCAGAATTGCAGGAAACCGATTTCAGGAGGTAGACTGGAATTGCATGTAAAGCATAGGAAAAGAGGCAGAACGTCCACAATGATGCACTTGGCCAAAAAGGGCGTATGCGTTTTTTCCTGAATATATTCAGGAAAAAACGCATACGCACTTTTTGGCCAACCAAGCAAACTTGCAAAGGAAATCTGCATTACAATGAAGTCTCACTGCCCCCCGGTCAAAAGAGCCATCTGAAAAAAGTGTAAAATCCAGAAAGGCAAGACAGGCCATGGAGAACTGGGAGCCTTGTTATGCTGATGGGCGGGATGTAAATTGTCAGCAGCCACTCTGGAGAAGTGTATGGTGTTTCCTGAAACATCCAAAAAACAAAGCAACAGAGCCTAGTGCACTTCCACTTATGGTCCTATAGCTTAGGGAAATTAAAATCAAAAAGACACAGCCACCCCAAAGTTTGGGACGGCTCTGTGTACAAGAACCTCGTTTACCGTACAAGTTCAATATCACAGAAAGCGAAAAGTGGATAAAGAAGTTGTGGTACTTACGTACAATGCAATATCACTCAGCAATGAAATCTATGTCATCAGGCCCGTAGCAGCATAATGAGTGGATTCAGGTACGATGATTCTAAGTGAAATTAGTCACACAGAAAAAGAAACATCATAAGATATCACTACTACACGGAATGTAAACTTGGCTACACAGAAACAGAATTACAAAACAGAACAGGGTGTCAAATGTAGAAAACCAACTCATGCTTGCTTAAGGGGAAAGGTGAGTTGGGGTGCTGCATACAACAAGAGATTGAAATTAGCACACATACCGTTCCATAAGCCAAATATGTAATAGACAAGAGCTACTCCTTGCTCAACGAAGTGGACTCAACACCCCATATTAAACGCCTAAGAATCTACCTGACTAGTAAGAATCTTAAAACCTATGGATTTATATGTCTCCGAAAGAGAATCAAGCGTGTGTACAGCGGCATAAATGCAGCAGTGATAGGATTGGTGAGGTTCGGTGAGCAAATGCAGACCCTTTGAAGTCATATTGCATGGTACCCATTCCATGGGTCTCAACTCTCCAGGTTTAAGGGATTCTTCCTTCAGCTAAAACATGCATGTGGAACTCAGAGTATGATCCACCGTGTGATCGGGAAACGTGTTCAAGTGTGTCTCAGTATTCCTCCCCTGGTACTCGGGTGCAACATTCCAGACGCTTTACTAACACTCTCCCCACTTGGAGAGTCAGTGCCTTTAACCTCCTGTTTGGCCCAGTGTGCAATTTCTATGGAAAATGAACAGGAATAGGGAGAACCAATGAGAGACTAGCTGGAGGTGTCCGGACGGGCAAATTTAACTCTCATTTCCCACCAGGAAGAGGAATTAACCAAAGGCTCAGCGTGCCATGCCGGAACCACACTAGGGCCAGACGGAATCCTGCGGTGTTGCGGCCAGCTCACAAGAAAGCGAGTTGAAGAAAGGAGCTCAGGGGCACTGTAATTCACAAACCTGCAGAGTTATAAATGACAGCTATCTTCCAAAAATATATTGAAGTAAGGCAGCCAAGAGGAGTTGAAAGCGGGGCAGAATTGCAGGAAACCGATTTCAGGAGGTAGACTGGAATTGCATGTAAAGCATAGGAAAAGAGGCAGAACGTCCACAATGATGCACTTGGCCAATAAGGGCGTATGCGTTCTTTCCTGAATATATTCAGGAAAAAACGCATACGCCCTTTTTTGGCCAACCAAGCAATCTTGCAAAGAAATCTGCACTACAATGAAGGCTCACTGCCACCGAGGTCAAAAGGGCCATCTGAAAAAAGTGTAAAATCCAGAAAGGCAGGACAGGCCATGGAGAACTCGGAGCCTTGTTATGCTGATGGGCGGAATGTAAATTGCCAACAGCCACTCTGGAGAAGTGTATGGTGTTTCCTGATACATCCAAAAAACAAAGCAACAGAGCCTAGGGCACTTCCACTTATGGTCCTATAGCTTAGGTAAATTAAAATAAAAAAGACACAGCCACCCCAAAGTTTGGGACGGCTCTGTTTACAAGAACCTCGTTTACCGTACAAGTTCAATATCACAGAAAGCGAAAAATGGATAAAGAAGTTGTGGTACTTACGTACAATGCAATATCACTCAGCAATGAAATCTATGTCATCAGGCCCGTAGCAGCGTAATGAGTGGATTCAGGTACGATGATTCTAAGTGAAATAAGTCACACAGAAAAAGAAACATCATAAGATATCACTACTACACGGAATGTAAACTTGGGTACACAGAAACAGAATTACAAAACAGAACAGGGTGTCAAATGTAGAAAACCAACTCATGCTTGCTTAAGGGGAAAGGTGAGTTGGGGTGCTGCATACAACAAGAGATTGAAATTAGCACACATACCGTTCCATAAGTCAAATATGTAATAGACAAGAGCTACTCCTTGCTCACCGAAGTGGACTCAACACCCCATATTAAACGCCTAAGAATATACCTGACTAGTAAGAATCTTAAAACCTATGGATTTATATGTCTCCGAAAGGGAATCAAGCGTGTGTACAGCAGCAAAAACGCAGCAGTGATAGGATTGGTGAGGTTCGGTGAGCAAATGCAGACCCTTTGAAGTCATATTGCATGGTACCCATTCCATGGTTCTCAACTCTCCAGGTTTAAGGGATTCTTCCTTCAGCTACAACATGCATGTGGAACCCAGAGTATGATGCACCGTGTGATCGGGAAACGTGTTCAAATGTGTCTCAGTTTTCGTCCCCTGGTACTCGGTTGCAACATTCCAGACGCTTTACTAACACTCTCCCCACTTGGAGAGTCAGTGCCTTTAACCTCCTGTTTGGCCCAGTTTGCAATTTCTGTGGAAAATGAACAGGAATAGGGAGAACCAATGAGAGACTATGTGGAGGTGTCCGGACGGGCAAATTTAACTCTCATTTCCCACCAGGAAGAGGAATAAACCAAAGGCTCAGCATGCCTTGCCGGAACCAAACTAGGGCCTGAAGCAATCCTGCGGTGTTGCGGCCAGCTCACAAGAAACCGAGTTGAAGAAAGGAGCTCAGGGGCACTCTAATTCACAAACCTGCAGAGTTATAAATGACAGCTATCTTCCAAAAATATATTGAAGTAAGGGTGCCAAGAGGAGTTGAAAGCGGGGCAGAATTGCAGGAAACCGATTTCAGGAGGTAGACTGGAATTGCATGTAAAGCATAGGAAAAGAGGCAGAACGTCCACAATGATGCACTTGGCCAAAAAGGGCGTATGCCTTTTTTCCTGAATATATTCAGGAAAAAACGCATACGCCCTTTTTGGCCAACCAAGCAAGCTTGCAAAGGAAATATGCACTACAAAGAAGTCTCACTGCCCCCAGGTCAAAAGGGCCATCTGAAAACAGTGTAAAATCCAGAAAGGCAGGACAGGCCATGGAGAACTGGGAGCCTTGTTATGCTGATGGGTGGGATGTAAACTGCCAGCAGCCACTCTGCAGAAGTGTATGGTGTTTCCTGAAACATCCAAAAAACAAAGCAACAGAGCCTAGGGCACTTCCACTTATGGTCCTATAGCTTAGGGAAAATAAAACCAAAAGACACAGCCACCCCAAAGTTTGGGACGGCTCTGTTTACAAGAACCTCGTTTACCGTACAAGCTCAATATCACAGAAAGCGAAAAATGGATAAAGAAGTTGTGGTACTTACGTACAATGCAATATCACTCAGCAATGAAATCTATGTCATCAGGCCCGTAGCAGCGTAATGAGTGGATTCAGGTACGATGATTCTAAGTGAAATAAGTCACACAGAAAAAGAAACATCATAAGATATCACTACTACACGGAATGTAAACTTGGCTACACAGAAACAGAATTACAAAACAGAACAGGGTGTCAAATGTAGAAAACCAACTCATGCTTGCTTAAGGGGAAAGGTGAGTTGGGGTGCTGCATACAACAAGAGATTGAAATTAGCACACATACCGTTCCATAAGCCAAATATGTAATAGACAAGAGCTACTCCTTGCTCAACGAAGTGGACTCAACACCCCATATTAAACGCCTAAGAATATACCTGACTAGTAAGAATCTTAAAACCTATGGATTTATATGTCTCCGAAAGAGAATCAAGCGTGTGTACAGCGGCATAAACGCAGCAGTGATAGGATTGGTGAGGTTCGGTGAGCAAATGCAGACCCTTTGAAGTCATATTGCATGGTACCCATTCCATGGGTCTCAACTCTCCATGTTTAAGGGATTCTTCCTTCAGCTAAAACATGCATGTGGAACCCAGAGTATGATCCACCGTGTGATCGGAAAACGTGTTCAAATGTGTCTCAGTTTTCGTCCCCTGGTACTCGGGTACAACATTCTAGACGCTTTACTAACACCCTCCCCACTTGGAGAGTCAGTGCCTTTAACCTCCTGTTTGGCCCAGTTTGCAATTTCTGTGGAAAAAAAACAGGAATAGGGAGAACCAATGAGAGACTAGGTGGAGGTGTCTGGACGGGCAAATTTAACTCTCATTTCCCACCAGAAAGAGGAATTAACCAAAGGCTCAGCATGCCGTGCCAGAAGCAAACTAGGGCCTGAAGCAATCCTGCGGTGTTGCGGCCAGCTCACAAGAAAGCGAGTTGAAGAAAGGAGCTCAGGGGCACTGTAATTCACAAACCTGCAGAGTTATAAATGACAGCTATCTTCCAAAAATATATTGAAGTAAGGGTGCCAAGAGGAGTTGAAAGTGGGGCAGAATTGCAGGAAACCGATTTCAGGAGGTAGACTGGAATTGCATGTAAAGCATAGGAAAAGAGGCAGAACGTCCACAATGATGCACTTGGCCAAAAAGGGCGTATGCGTTTTTTCCTGAATATATTCAGGAAAAAACGCATACGCCCTTTTTGGCCAACCAAGCAAGCTCGCAAAGGAAATATGCACTACAATGAAGTCTCACTGCCCCCCGGTCAAAAGGGCCATCTGAAAAAACTGTAAAACCCAGAAAGGCAAGACAGGCCATGGAGAACTCGGAGCATTGTTATGCTGATGGGCAGGATGTAAATTGCCAGCAGCCACTCTGGAGAAGTGTATGGTGTTTCCTGAAACATCCAAAAAACAAAGCAACAGAGCCTAGGGCACTTCCACTTATGGTCCTATAGCTTAGGGAAATTAAAATCAATAAGACACAGCCACCCCAAAGTTTGGGACGGCTCTGTTTACAAGAACCTCGTTTACGGTACAAGTTCAATATCACAGAAAGCGAAAAATGGATAAAGAAGTTGTGGTACTTACGTACAATGCAATATCACTCAGCAATGAAATCTATGTCATCAGGCCCGTAGCAGCATAATGAGTGGATTCAGGTACGATGATTCTAAGTGAAATTAGTCACACAGAAAAAGAAACATCATAAGATATCACTACTACACGGAATGTAAACTTGGCTACACAGAAACAGAATTACAAAACAGAACAGGGTGTCAAATGTAGAAAACCAACTCATGCTTGCTTAAGGGGAAAGGTGAGTTGGGGTGCTGCATACAACAAGAGATTGAAATTAGCACACATACCGTTCCATAAGCCAAATATGTAATAGACAAGAGCTACTCCTTGCTCACCGAAGTGGACTCAACACCCCATATTAAACGCCTAAGAATGTACCTGACTAGTAAGAATCTTAAAACCTATGGATTTATATGTCTCCGAAAGAGAATCAAGCGTGTGTACAGCAGCATAAATGCAGCAGTGATAGGATTGGTGAGGTTTGGTGAGCAAATGCAGAACCTTTGAAGTCATATTGCATGGTACCCATTCCATGGGTCTCAACTCTCCAGGTTTAAGGGATTCTTCCTTCAGCTAAAACATGCATGTGGAACCCAGAGTATGATCCACCGTGTGATCGGGAAACGTGTTCAAATGTGTCTCAGATTTTGTCCCCTGGTACTCGGGTGCAAAATTCCAGATGCTTTACTAACACTCTCCCCACTTGGAGAGTCAGTGCCTTTAACCTCCTGTTTGGCCCAGTGTGCAATTTCTATGGAAAATGAACAGGAATAGGGAGAACCAATGAGAGACTAGCTGGAGGTGTCCGGACGGGCAAATTTAACTCTCATTTCCCACCAGGAAGAGGAATTAACCAAAGGCTCAGCGTGCCATGCCGGAACCACACTAGGGCCAGACGGAATCCTGCGGTGTTGCGGCCAGCTCACAAGAAAGCGAGTTGAAGAAAGGAGCTCAGGGGCACTGTAATTCACAAACCTGCAGAGTTATAAATGACAGCTATCTTCCAAAAATATATTGAAGTAAGGCCGCCAAGAGGAGTTGAAAGCGGGGCAGAATTGCAGGAAACTGATTTCAGGAGGTACACTGGAATTGCATGTAAAGCATAGGAAAAGAGGCTGAACGTCCACAATGATGCACTTGGCCATAAAGGGCGTATGCGTTTTTTCCTGAATATATTCAGGAAAAAAAGCATACGCCCTTTTTGGCCAACCAAGCAAGCTTGCAAAGGAAATCTGCACTACAATGAAAGCTCACTGCCCCCCGGTAAAAATGGCCATCTGAAAAAAGTGTAAAATCCAGAAAGGCAGGACAGGCCATGGAGAACTGGGAGCCTTGTTATGCTGATGGGCGGGATGTAAACTGCCAACAGCCACTCTGGAGAAGTGTATGGTGTTTCCTGAAACATCCAAAAAACAAAGCAACAGAGCCTAGGGCACTTCCACTTATGGTCCTATAGCTTAGGGAAATTAAAATCAAAAAGACACAGCCACCCCAAAGTTTGGGACGGCTCTGTTTACAAGAACCTCGTTTACCGTACAAGTTCAATATCACAGAAAGCGAAAAATGGATAAAGAAGTTGTGGTACTTACGTACAATGCAATATCACTCAGCAATGAAATCTATGTCATCAGGCCCGTAGCAGCGTAATGAGTGGATTCAGGTACGATGATTTAAGTGAAATAAGTCACACAGAAAAAGAAACATCATAAGATATCACTACTACACGGAATGTAAACTTGGCTACACAAGAACTGAATTACAAAACAGAAAAGGGTGTCAAATGTAGAAAACCAACTCATGCTTGCTTAAGGGGAAAGGTGAGTTGGGGTGCGGCATAAAACCAGAGATTGAAATTAGCACAGATACCGTTCCATAAGCCAAATATGTAATAGACAAGAGCTTCTCCTTGCTCAACGAAGTGGACTCAACACCCCATATTAAAAGCCTAAGAATATACCTGACTAGTAAGAATCTTAAAACCTATGGATTTATATGTCTCCGAAAGAGAATCAAGCGTGTGTACAGCGGCATAAACGCAGCAGTGATAGGATTGTTGAGGTTCGGTGAGCAAATGCAGACCCTTTGAAGTCATATTGCATGGTACCCATTCCATGGTTTTCAACTCTACAGGTTTAAGGGATTCTTCCTTCAGCTAAAAAATGCATGTGGAACCCAGAGTATGATCCACCGTGTGATCGGGAAATGTGTTCAAATGTGTCTCAGTTTTCGTCCCCTGGTACTCGGGTGCAACATTCCAGACGCTTTACTACACTCTCCCCACTTGGAGAGTCAGTGCCTTTAACCTCCTGTTTGGCCCAGTTTGCAATTTCTGTGGAAAATGAACAGGAATAGGGAGAACCAATGAGAGACTATGTGGAGGTGTCCGGACGGGCAAATTTAACTCTCATTTCCCATCAGGAAGAGGAATAAACCAAAGGCTCAGCATGCCTTGCCGGAACCAAACTAGGGCCTGAAGCAATCCTGCGGTGTTGCGGCCAGCTCACAAGAAAGCGAGTTGAAGAAAGCAGCTCAGGGGCACTCTAATTCACAAACCTGCAGAGTTATAAATGACAGCTATCTTCCAAAAATATATTGAAGTAAGGCAGCCAAGAGGAGTTGAAAGCGGGACAGAATTGCAGGAAACCAATTTCAGGAGGTAGACTGGAATTGCATGTAAAACATAGGAAAAGAGGCTGAACGTCCACAATGATGCACTTGGCCAAAAAGGGCGTATGCGTTTTTTCCTGAATATATTCAGGAAAAAACACATACGCCCTTTTTGGCCAAACAAGCAAGCTTGCAAAGGAAATCTGCACTACAATGAAGGCTCACTGCCCCCTGGTCAAAAGGGCCATCTGAAAAAAGTGTAAAATCCAGAAAGGCAGGACAGGCCATGGAGAACTGGGAGCCTTGTTATGCTGATGGGCGGGATGTAAATTGCCAAAAGCCACTCTGGAGAAGTGTATGGTGTTTCCTGAAACATCCAAAAAACAAAGCAACAGAGCCTAGGGCACTTCCACTTATGGTCCTATAGCTTAGGGAAATTAAAATCAAAAAGACACAGCCACCCCAAAGTTTGGGACGGCTCTGTTTACAAGAACCTCATTTACCGTACAAGTTCAATATCACAGAAAGCGAAAAATGGATAAAGAAGTTGTGGTACTTACGTACAATGCAATATCACTCAGCAATGAAATCTATGTCATCAGGCCCGTAGCAGCGTAATGAGTGGATTCAGGTACGATGATTCTAAGTGAAATAAGTCACACAGAAAAAGAAACATCATAAGATATCACTAATACACGGAATGTAAACTTGGCTACACAAGAACTGAATTACAAAACAGAACAGGGTGTCAAATGTAGAAAACCAACTAATGCTTGCTTAAGGGGAAAGGTGAGTTGGGGTGCGGCATAAAACCAGAGATTGAAATTAGCACAGATACCGTTCCATAAGCCAAATATGTAATAGACAAGAGCTTCTCCTTGCTAAATGAAGTGGACTCAACACCCCATATTAAACGCCTAAGAATATACCTGATTAGTAAGAATCTTAAAACCTATGGATTTATATGTCTCCAAAAGAGAATCAAGCGTGTGTACAGCGGCATAAACGCAGCAGTGATAGGATTGGTGAGGTTCGGTGAGCAAATGCAGACCCTTTGAAGTCATATTGCATGGTACCCATTCCATGGTTCTCAACTCTCTAGGTTTAAGGGATTCTTCCTTCAGCTAAAACATGCATGTGGAACCCAGAGTATGATCCACCGTGTGATCGGGAAACGTGTTCAAATGTGTCTCAGTTTTCGTCCCCTGGTACTCGGGTGCAACATTCCAGACGCTTTACTAACACTCTCCCCACTTGGAGAGTCAGTGCCTTTAACCTCCTGTTTGGCCCAGTTTGCAATTTCTGTGGAAAATGAACAGGAATAGGGAGAACCAATGAGAGACTAGGTGGAGGTGTCCGGACGGGCAAATTTAACTCTCATTTCCCACCAGGAAGAGGAATAAACCAAAGGCTCAGCATGCCTTGCCAGAACCAAACTAGGGCCTGAAGCAATCCTGCGGTGTTGCGGGCAGCTCACAAGAAACCGAGTTGAAGAAAGCAGCTCAGGGGCACTCTAATTCACAAACATGCAGAGTTATAAATGACAGCTATCTTCCAAAAATATATTGAAGTAAGGCAGCCAAGAGGAGTTGAAAGCGGGGCAGAATTGCAGGAAACCGATTTCAGGAGGTAGACTGGAATTGCATGTAAAGCATAGGAAAAGAGGCAGAACGTCCACAATGATGCATTTGGCCAAAAAGGGCGTATGCGTTTTTTCCTGAATATATTCAGGAAAAAACGCATACGCACTTTTTTGCCAACCAAGCAAGCTTGCAAAGGAAATCTGCACTACAATGAAGTCTCACTGCCCCCCGGTCAAAAGGGCCATCTGAAAAAAGTGTAAAATCCAGAAGGGCAAGACAGGTCATGGAGAACTGGGAGCCTTGTTATGCTGATGGGCGGGATGTAAATTGCCAGCAGCCACTCTGGAGAAGTGTGTGGTGTTTCCTGAAACATCCAAAAAACAAAGCAACAGAGCCTAGGGCACTTCCACTTATGGTCCTATAGCTTAGGGAAATTAAAATCAAAAAGACACAGCCACCCCAAAGTTTGGGACGGCTCTGTTTACAAGAACCTCGTTTACGGTACAAGTTCAATATCACAGAAAGCGAAAAATGGATAAAGAAATTGTGGTACTAACGTACAATGCAATATCACTCAGCAATGAAATCTATGTCATCAGGCCCGTAGCAGCATAATGAGTGGATTCAGGTACGATGATTCTAAGTGAAATTAGTCACACAGAAAAAGAAACATCATAAGATATCACTACTACACGGAATGTAAACTTGGCTACACAGAAACAGAATTACAAAACAGAACAGGGTGTCAAATGTAGAAAACCAACTCATGCTTGCTTAAGGGGAAAGGTGAGTTGGGGTGCTGCATACAACAAGAGATTGAAATTAGCACACATACCGTTCCATAAGCCAAATATGTAATAGACAAGAGCTACTCCTTGCTCAACGAAGTGGACTCAACACCCCATATTAAACGCCTAAGAATATACCTGACTAGTAAGAATCTTAAAACCTATGGATTTATATGTCTCCGAAAGAGAATCAAGCGTGTGTACAGCGGCATAAATGCAGCAGTGATAGGATTGGTGAGGTTCGGTGAGCAAATGCAGACCCTTTGAAGTCATATTGCATGGTACCCATTCCATGGTTCTCAACTCTCCAGGTTTAAGGGATTCTTCCTTCAGCTAAAACATGCATGTGGAACCCAGAGTATGATCCACCGTGTGATCGGGAAACGTGTTCAAATGTGTCTCAGATTTTGTCCCCTGGTACTCGGGTGCAACATTCCAGATGCTTTACTAACACTCTCCCCACTTGGAGAGTCAATGCCTTTAAACTCCTGTTTGGCCCAGTGTGCAATTTCTGTGGCAAATGAACAGGAATAGGGAGAACCAATGAGAGACTAGCTGGAGGTTTCCGGACGGGCAAATTTAACTCTCATTTCCCACCAGGAAGAGGAATAAACCAAAGGCTCAGCATGCCTTGCCGGAACCAAACTAGGGCCTGAAGCAATCCTGCGGTGTTGCGGCCAGCTCACAAGAAAGCGAGTTGAAGAAAGCAGCTCAGGGGCACTCTAATTCACAAACCTGCAGAGTTATAAATGACAGCTATCTTCCAAAAATATATTGAAGTAAGGCAGCCAAGAGGAGTTGAAAGCGGGGCAGAATTGCAGGAAACCGATTTCAGGAGGTAGACTGGAATTGCATGTAAAGCATAGGAAAAGAGGCAGAAAGTCCACAATGATCCACTTGGCCAAAAAGGGCGTATGCGTTTTTTCCTGAATATATTCAGGAAAAAACGCATACGCCCTTTTTGGCCAACCAAGCAAGCTTGCAAAGGAAATCTGCATTACAATGAAGTCTCACTGCCCCCCGGTCAAAAGGGCCATCTGAAAAAAGTGTAAAATCCAGAAAGGCAAGACAGGCCATGGAGAACTGGGAGCCTTGTTATGCTGATGGGCGGGATGTAAATTGCCAGCAGCCACTCTGGAGAAGTGTATGGTGTTTCCTGAAACATCCAAAATACAAAGCAACAGAGCCTAGGGCACTTCCACTTATGGTCCTATAGCTTAGGGAAATTAAAATCAAAAAGACACAGCCACCCCAAAGTTTGGGACGGCTCTGTTTACAAGAACCTCATTTACGGTACAAGTTCAATATCACAGAAAGCGAAAAATGGATAAAGAAGTTGTGGTACTTACGTACAATGCAATATCACTCAGCAATGAAATCTATGTCATCAGGCCCGTAGCAGCATAATGAGTGGATTCAGGTACGATGATTCTAAGTGAAATTAGTCACACAGAAAAAGAAACATCATAAGATATCACTACTACACGGAATGTAAACTTGGCTACACAGAAACAGAATTACAAAACAGAACAGGGTGTCAAATGTAGAAAACCAACTCATGCTTGCTTAAGGGGAAAGGTGAGTTGGGGTGCTGCATACAACAAGAGATTGAAATTAGCACACATACCGTTCCATAAGCCAAATATGTAATAGACAAGAGCTACTCCTTGCTCAACGAAGTGGACTCAACACCCCATATTAAACGCCTAAGAATATACCTGACTAGTAAGAATCTTAAAACCTATGGATTTATATGTCTCCGAAAGAGAATCAAGCATGTGTACAGCGGCAAAAACGCAGCAGTGATAGGATTGGTGAGGTTCGGTGAGCAAATGCAGACCCTTTGAAGTCATATTGCATGGTACCCATTCCATGGTTCTCAACTCTCCAGGTTTAAGGGATTCTTCCTTCAGCTAAAACATGCATGTGGAACCCAGAGTATGATCCACCGTGTGATCGGGAAACGTGTTCAAATGTGTCTCAGTTTTCGTCCCCTGGTACTCGGGTGCAACATTCCAGACGCTTTACTAACACTCTCCCCACTTGGAGAGTCAGTGCCTTTAAACTCCTGTTTGGCCCAGTTTGCAATTTCTGTGGCAAATGAACAGGAATAGGGAGAACCAATGAGAGACTAGGTGGAGGTTTCCGGACGGGCAAATTTAACTCTCATTTCCCACCAGGAAGAGGAATAAACCAAAGGCTCAGCATGCCTTGCCGGAACCAAACTAGGGCCTGAAGCAATCCTGCGGTGTTGCGGCCAGCTCACAAGAAAGCGAGTTGAAGAAAGCAGCTCAGGGGCACTCTAATTCACAAACCTGCAGAGTTATAAATGACAGCTATCTTCCAAAAATATATTGAAGTAAGGCAGCCAAGAGGAGTTGAAAGCGGGGCAGAATTGCAGGAAACCGATTTCAGGAGGTAGACTGGAATTGCATGTAAAGCATAGGAAAAGAGGCAGAAAGTCCACAATGATCCACTTGGCCAAAAAGGGCGTATGCGTTTTTTCCTGAATATATTCAGGAAAAAACGCATACGCCCTTTTTGGCCAACCAAGCAAGCTTGCAAAGGAAATCTGCATTACAATGAAGTCTCACTGCCCCCCGGTCAAAAGGGCCATCTGAAAAAAGTGTAAAATCCAGAAAGGCAAGACAGGCCATGGAGAACTGGGAGCCTTGTTATGCTGATGGGCGGGATGTAAATTGCCAGCAGCCACTCTGGAGAAGTGTATGGTGTTTCCTGAAACATCCAAAATACAAAGCAACAGAGCCTAGGGCACTTCCACTTATGGTCCTATAGCTTAGGGAAATTAAAATCAAAAAGACACAGCCACCCCAAAGTTTGGGACGGCTCTGTTTACAAGAACCTCATTTACGGTACAAGTTCAATATCACAGAAAGCGAAAAATGGATAAAGAAGTTGTGGTACTTACGTACAATGCAATATCACTCAGCAATGAAATCTATGTCATCAGGCCCGTAGCAGCATAATGAGTGGATTCAGGTACGATGATTCTAAGTGAAATTAGTCACACAGAAAAAGAAACATCATAAGATATCACTACTACACGGAATGTAAACTTGGCTACACAGAAACAGAATTACAAAACAGAACAGGGTGTCAAATGTAGAAAACCAACTCATGCTTGCTTAAGGGGAAAGGTGAGTTGGGGTGCTGCATACAACAAGAGATTGAAATTAGCACACATACCGTTCCATAAGCCAAATATGTAATAGACAAGAGCTACTCCTTGCTCAACGAAGTGGACTCAACACCCCATATTAAACGCCTAAGAATATACCTGACTAGTAAGAATCTTAAAACCTATGGATTTATATGTCTCCGAAAGAGAATCAAGCATGTGTACAGCGGCAAAAACGCAGCAGTGATAGGATTGGTGAGGTTCGGTGAGCAAATGCAGACCCTTTGAAGTCATATTGCATGGTACCCATTCCATGGTTCTCAACTCTCCAGGTTTAAGGGATTCTTCCTTCAGCTAAAACATGCATGTGGAACCCAGAGTATGATCCACCGTGTGATCGGGAAACGTGTTCAAATGTGTCTCAGTTTTCGTCCCCTGGTACTCGGGTGCAACATTCCAGACGCTTTACTAACACTCTCCCCACTTGGAGAGTCAGTGCCTTTAAACTCCTGTTTGGCCCAGTTTGCAATTTCTGTGGCAAATGAACAGGAATAGGGAGAACCAATGAGAGACTAGGTGGAGGTTTCCGGACGGGCAAATTTAACTCTCATTTCCCACCAGGAAGAGGAATAAACCAAAGGCTCAGCATGCCTTGCCGGAACCAAACTAGGGCCTGAAGCAATCCTGCGGTGTTGCGGCCAGCTCACAAGAAAGCGAGTTGAAGAAAGCAGCTCAGGGGCACTCTAATTCACAAACCTGCAGAGTTATAAATGACAGCTATCTTCCAAAAATATATTGAAGTAAGGCAGCCAAGAGGAGTTGAAAGCGGGGCAGAATTGCAGGAAACCGATTTCAGGAGGTAGACTGGAATTGCATGTAAAGCATAGGAAAAGAGGCAGAAAGTCCACAATGATCCACTTGGCCAAAAAGGGCGTATGCGTTTTTTCCTGAATATATTCAGGAAAAAACGCATACGCCCTTTTTGGCCAACCAAGCAAGCTTGCAAAGGAAATCTGCATTACAATGAAGTCTCACTGCCCCCCGGTCAAAAGGGCCATCTGAAAAAAGTGTAAAATCCAGAAAGGCAAGACAGGCCATGGAGAACTGGGAGCCTTGTTATGCTGATGGGCGGGATGTAAATTGCCAGCAGCCACTCTGGAGAAGTGTATGGTGTTTCCTGAAACATCCAAAATACAAAGCAACAGAGCCTAGGGCACTTCCACTTATGGTCCTATAGCTTAGGGAAATTAAAATCAAAAAGACACAGCCACCCCAAAGTTTGGGACGGCTCTGTTTACAAGAACCTCATTTACGGTACAAGTTCAATATCACAGAAAGCGAAAAATGGATAAAGAAGTTGTGGTACTTACGTACAATGCAATATCACTCAGCAATGAAATCTATGTCATCAGGCCCGTAGCAGCATAATGAGTGGATTCAGGTACGATGATTCTAAGTGAAATTAGTCACACAGAAAAAGAAACATCATAAGATATCACTACTACACGGAATGTAAACTTGGCTACACAGAAACAGAATTACAAAACAGAACAGGGTGTCAAATGTAGAAAACCAACTCATGCTTGCTTAAGGGGAAAGGTGAGTTGGGGTGCTGCATACAACAAGAGATTGAAATTAGCACACATACCGTTCCATAAGCCAAATATGTAATAGACAAGAGCTACTCCTTGCTCAACGAAGTGGACTCAACACCCCATATTAAACGCCTAAGAATATACCTGACTAGTAAGAATCTTAAAACCTATGGATTTATATGTCTCCGAAAGAGAATCAAGCATGTGTACAGCGGCAAAAACGCAGCAGTGATAGGATTGGTGAGGTTCGGTGAGCAAATGCAGACCCTTTGAAGTCATATTGCATGGTACCCATTCCATGGTTCTCAACTCTCCAGGTTTAAGGGATTCTTCCTTCAGCTAAAACATGCATGTGGAACCCAGAGTATGATCCACCGTGTGATCGGGAAACGTGTTCAAATGTGTCTCAGTTTTCGTCCCCTGGTACTCGGGTGCAACATTCCAGACGCTTTACTAACACTCTCCCCACTTGGAGAGTCAGTGCCTTTAAACTCCTGTTTGGCCCAGTTTGCAATTTCTGTGGCAAATGAACAGGAATAGGGAGAACCAATGAGAGACTAGGTGGAGGTTTCCGGACGGGCAAATTTAACTCTCATTTCCCACCAGGAAGAGGAATAAACCAAAGGCTCAGCATGCCTTGCCGGAACCAAACTAGGGCCTGAAGCAATCCTGCGGTGTTGCGGCCAGCTCACAAGAAAGCGAGTTGAAGAAAGCAGCTCAGGGGCACTCTAATTCACAAACCTGCAGAGTTATAAATGACAGCTATCTTCCAAAAATATATTGAAGTAAGGCAGCCAAGAGGAGTTGAAAGCGGGGCAGAATTGCAGGAAACCGATATCAGGAGGTAGACTGGAATTGCATGTAAAGCATAGGAAAAGAGGCAGAAAGTCCACAATGATCCACTTGGCCAAAAAGGGCGTATGCGTTTTTTCCTGAATATATTCAGGAAAAAACGCATACGCCCTTTTTGGCCAACCAAGCAAGCTTGCAAAGGAAATCTGCATTACAATGAAGTCTCACTGCCCCCCGGTCAAAAGGGCCATCTGAAAAAAGTGTAAAATCCAGAAAGGCAAGACAGGCCATGGAGAACTGGGAGCCTTGTTATGCTGATGGGCGGGATGTAAATTGCCAGCAGCCACTCTGGAGAAGTGTATGGTGTTTCCTGAAACATCCAAAAAACAAAGCAACAGAGCCTAGGGCACTTCCACTTATGGTCCTATAGCTTAGGGAAATTAAAATCAAAAAGACACAGCCACCCCAAAGTTTGGGACGGCTCTGTTTACAAGAACCTCATTTACGGTACAAGTTCAATATCACAGAAAGCGAAAAATGGATAAAGAAGTTGTGGTACTTACGTACAATGCAATATCACTCAGCAATGAAATCTATGTCATCAGGCCCGTAGCAGCATAATGAGTGGATTCAGGTACGATGATTCTAAGTGAAATTAGTCACACAGAAAAAGAAACATCATAAGATATCACTACTACACGGAATGTAAACTTGGCTACACAGAAACAGAATTACAAAACAGAACAGGGTGTCAAATGTAGAAAACCAACTCATGCTTGCTTAAGGGGAAAGGTGAGTTGGGGTGCTGCATACAACAAGAGATTGAAATTAGCACACATACCGTTCCATAAGCCAAATATGTAATAGACAAGAGCTACTCCTTGCTCAACGAAGTGGACTCAACACCCCATATTAAACGCCTAAGAATATACCTGACTAGTAAGAATCTTAAAACCTATGGATTTATATGTCTCCGAAAGAGAATCAAGCGTGTGTACAGCGGCAAAAACGCAGCAGTGATAGGATTGGTGAGGTTCGGTGAGCAAATGCAGACCCTTTGAAGTCATATTGCATGGTACCCATTCCATGGTTCTCAACTCTCCAGGTTTAAGGGATTCTTCCTTCAGCTAAAACATGCATGTGGAACCCAGAGTATGATGCACCGTGTGATCGGGAAACGTGTTCAAATGTGTCTCAGTTTTCGTCCCCTGGTACTCGGGTGCAACATTCCAGACGCTTTACTAACACTCTCCCCACTTGGAGAGTCAGTGCCTTTAACCTCCTGTTTGGCCCAGTTTGCAATTTCTGTGGAAAATGAACAGGAATAGGGAGAACCAATGAGAGACTATGTGGAGGTGTCCGGACGGGCAAATTTAACTCTCATTTCCCACCAGGAAGAGGAATAAACCAAAGGCTCAGCATGCCTTGCCGGAACCAAACTAGGGCCTGAAGCAATCCTGCGGCGTTGCGGCCAGCTCACAAGAAACCGAGTTGAAGAAAGGAGCTCAGGGGCACTCTAATTCACAAACCTGCAGAGTTATAAATGACAGCTATCTTCCAAAAATATATTGAAGTAAGGCAGCCAAGAGGAGTTGAAAGCGGGGCAGAATTGCAGGAAACCGATTTCAGGAGGTAGACTGGAATTGCATGTAAAGCATAGGAAAAGAGGCAGAACGTCCACAATGATGCATTTGGCCAAAAAGGGCGTATGCGTTTTTTCCTGAATATATTCAGGAAAAAACGCATACGCACTTTTTTGCCAACCAAGCAAGCTTGCAAAGGAAATCTGCACTACAATGAAGTATCACTGCCCCCTGGTCAAAAGGGCCATCTGAAAAAAGTGTAAAATCCAGAAGGGCAAGACAGGCCATGGAGAACTGGGAGCCTTGTTATGCTGATGGGCGGGATGTAAATTGCCAGCAGCCACTCTGGAGAAGTGTATGGTGTTTCCTGAAACATCCAAAAAACAAAGCAACAGAGCCTAGGGCACTTCCACTTATGGTCCTATAGCTTAGGGAAATTAAAATCAAAAAGACACAGCCACCCCAAAGTTTGGGACGGCTCTGTTTACAAGAACCTCGTTTACGGTACAAGTTCAATATCACAGAAAGCGAAAAATGGATAAAGAAATTGTGGTACTAACGTACAATGCAATATCACTCAGCAATGAAATCTATGTCATCAGGCCCGAAGCAGCATAATGAGTGGATTCAGGTACGATGATTCTAAGTGAAATTAGTCACACAGAAAAAGAAACATCATAAGATATCACTACTACACGGAATGTAAACTTGGGTACACAGAAACAGAATTACAAAACAGAACAGGGTGTCAAATGTAGAAAACCAACTCATGCTTCCTTAAGGGGAAAGGTGAGTTGGGGTGCTGCATACAACAAGAGATTGAAATTAGCACAGATACCGTTCCATAAGCCAAATATGTAATAGACAAGAGCTACTCCTTGCTCACCGAAGTGGACTCAACACCCCATATTAAACGCCTAAGAATATACCTGACTAGTAAGAATCTTAAAACCTATGTATTTATATGTCTCCGAAAGAGAATCAAGGGTGTGTACAGCGGAAAAACGCAGCAGTGATAGGATTGGTGAGGTTCGGTGAGCAAATGCAGACCCTTTGAAGTCATATTGCATGGTACCCATTCCATGGTTCTCAACTCTCCAGGTTTAAGGGATTCTTCCTTCAGCTAAAACATGCATGTGGAACCCAGAGTATGATCCACCGTGTGATTGGGAAACGTGTTCAAATGTGTCTCAGTTTTCGTCCCCTGGTACTCGGGTGCAACATTCCAGACGCTTTACTAACACTCTCCCCACTTGGAGAGTCAGTGCCTTTAACCTCCTGTTTGGCCCAGTTTGCAATTTCTGTGGAAAATGAACAGGAATAGGGAGAACCAATGAGAGACTAGGTGGAGGTGTCCAGATGGGCAAATTTAACTCTCATTTCCCACCAGGAAGAGGAATAAACCAAAGGCTCAGCATGCCTTGCCGGAACCAAACTAGGGCCTGAAGCAATCCTGCGGTGTTGCGGCCAGCTCACAAGAAAGCGAGTTGAAGAAAGCAGCTCAGGGGCACTCTAATTCACAAACCTGCAGAGTTATGAATGACAGCTATCTTCCAAAAATATATTGAAGTAAGGCAGCCAAGAGGAGTTGAAAGCGGGGCAGAATTGCAGGAAACCGATTTCAGGAGGTAGACTGGAATTGCATGTAAAGCATAGGAAAAGAGGCAGAACGTCCACAATGATGCACTTGGCCAAAAAGGGCATATGCGTTTTTTCCTGAATATATTCAGGAAAAAACGAATACGCACTTTTTGGCCAACCAAGCAAGCTTGCAAAGGAAATCTGCATTACAATGAAGTCTCACTGCCCCCCGGTCAAAAGGGCCATCTGAAAAAAGTGTAAAATCCAGAAAGGCAAGACAGGCCATGGAGAACTGGGAGCCTTGTTATGCTGATGGGCGGGATGTAAATTGCCAGCAGCCACTCTGGAGAAGTGTATGGTGTTTCCTGAAACATCCAAAAAACAAAGCAACAGAGCCTAGGGCACTTCCACTTATGGTCCTATAGCTTAGGGAAATTAAAATCAAAAAGACACAGCCACCCCAAAGTTTGGGACGGCTCTGTTTACAAGAACCTCGTTTACCGTACAAGCTCAATATCACAGAAAGCGAAAAATGGATAAAGAAGTTGTGGTACTTACGTACAATGCAATATCACTCAGCAATGAAATCTATGTCATCAGGCCCGTAGCAGCGTAATGAGTGGATTCAGGTACGATGATTCTAAGTGAAATAAGTCACACAGAAAAAGAAACATCATAAGATATCACTAATACACGGAATGTAAACTTGGCTACACAAGAACTGAATTACAAAACAGAAAAGGGTGTCAAATGTAGAAAACCAACTTATGCTTGCTTAAGGGGAAAGGTGAGTTGGGGTGCGGCATAAAACCAGAGATTGAAATTAGCACAGATACCGTTCCATAAGCCAAATATGTAATAGACAAGAGCTTCTCCTTGCTCAACGAAGTGGACTCAACACCCCATATTAAACGCCTAAGAATATACCTGACTAATAAGAATCTTAAAACCTATGGATTTATATGTCTCCGAAAGAGAATCAAGCGTGTGTACAGCGGCATAAACGCAGCAGTGATAGGATTGGTGAGGTTCGGTGAGCAAATGCAGACCCTTTGAAGTCATATTGCATGGTACCCATTCCATGGTTCTCAACTCTCCAGGTTTAAGGGATTCTTCCTTCAGCTAAAACATGCATGTGGAACCCAGAGTATGATCCACCGTGTGATCGGGAAACGTGTTCAAATGTGTCTCAGTTTTCGTCCCCTGGTACTCGGGTGCAACATTCCAGACGCTTTACTAACACTCTCCCCACTTGGAGAGTCAGTGCCTTTAAACTCCTGTTTGGCCCAGTTTGCAATTTCTGTGGCAAATGAACAGGAATAGGGAGAACCAATGAGAGACTAGGTGGAGGTTTCCGGACGGGCATATTTAACTCTCATTTCCCACCAGGAAGAGGAATAAACCAAAGGCTCAGCATGCCTTGCCGGAACCAAACTAGGGCCTGAAGCAATCCTGCGGTGTTGCGGCCAGCTCACAAGAAAGCGAGTTGAAGAAAGCAGCTCAGGGGCACTCTAATTCACAAACCTGCAGAGTTATAAATGACAGCTATCTTCCAAAAATATATTGAAGTAAGGCAGCCAAGAGGAGTTGAAAGCGGGGCAGAATTGCAGGAAACCGATTTCAGGAGGTAGACTGGAATTGCATGTAAAGCATAGGAAAAGAGGCAGAACGTCCACAATGATGCACTTGGCCAAAAAGGGCGTATGCGTTTTTTCCTGAATATATTCAGGAAAAAACGAATACGCACTTTTTGGCCAACCAAGCAAGCTTGCAAAGGAAATCTGCATTACAATGAAGTCTCACTGCCCCCCGGTCAAAAGGGCCATCTGAAAAAAGTGTAAAATCCAGAAAGGCAAGACAGGCCATGGAGAACTGGGAGCCTTGTTATGCTGATGGGCGGGATGTAAATTGCCAGCAGCCACTCTGGAGAAGTGTATGGTGTTTCCTGAAACATCCAAAAAACAAAGCAACAGAGCCTAGGGCACTTCCACTTATGATCCTATAGCTTAGGGAAATTAAAATCAAAAAGACACAGCCACCCCAAAGTTTGGGACGGCTCTGTTTACAAGAACCTCGTTTACGGTACAAGTTCAATATCACAGAAAGCGAAAAATGGATAAAGAAGTTGTGGTACTTACGTACAATGCAATATCACTCAGCAATGAAATCTATGTCATCAGGCCCGTAGCAGCGTAATGAGTGGATTCAGGTACGATGATTCTAAGTGAAATAAGTCACACAGAAAAAGAAACATCATAAGATATCACTACTACACGGAATGTAAACTTGGCTACACAAGAACTGAATTACAAAACAGAAAAGGGTGTCAAATGTAGAAAACCAACTCATGCTTGCTTAAGGGGAAAGGTGAGTTGGGGTGCGGCATAAAACCAGAGATTGAAATTAGCACAGATACCGTTCCATAAGCCAAATATGTAATAGACAAGAGCTTCTCCTTGCTCAACGAAGTGGACTCAACACCCCATATTAAACGCCTAAGAATATACCTGACTAATAAGAATCTTAAAACCTATGGATTTATATGTCTCCGAAAGAGAATCAAGCGTGTGTACAGCGGCATAAACGCAGCAGTGATAGGATTGGTGAGGTTCGGTGAGCAAATGCAGACCCTTTGAAGTCATATTGCATGGTACCCATTCCATGGTTCTCAACTCTCCAGGTTTAAGGGATTCTTCCTTCAGCTAAAACATGCATGTGGAACCCAGAGTATGATCCACCGTGTGATCGGGAAACGTGTTCAAATGTGTCTCAGTTTTCGTCCCCTGGTACTCGGGTGCAACATTCCAGACGCTTTACTAACACTCTCCCCACTTGGAGAGTCAGTGCCTTTAAACTCCTGTTTGGCCCAGTTTGCAATTTCTGTGGCAAATGAACAGGAATAGGGAGAACCAATGAGAGACTAGGTGGAGGTTTCCGGACGGGCAAATTTAACTCTCATTTCCCACCAGGAAGAGGAATAAACCAAAGGCTCAGCATGCCTTGCCGGAACCAAACTAGGGCCTGAAGCAATCCTGCGGTGTTGCGGCCAGCTCACAAGAAAGCGAGTTGAAGAAAGCAGCTCAGGGGCACTCTAATTCACAAACCTGCAGAGTTATAAATGACAGCTATCTTCCAAAAATATATTGAAGTAAGGCAGCCAAGAGGAGTTGAAAGCGGGGCAGAATTGCAGGAAACCGATTTCAGGAGGTAGACTGGAATTGCATGTAAAGCATAGGAAAAGAGGCAGAAAGTCCACAATGATCCACTTGGCCAAAAAGGGCGTATGCGTTTTTTCCTGAATATATTCAGGAAAAAACGCATACGCCCTTTTTGGCCAACCAAGCAAGCTTGCAAAGGAAATCTGCATTACAATGAAGTCTCACTGCCCCCTGGTCAAAAGGGCCATCTGAAAAAAGTGTAAAATCCAGAAAGGCAAGACAGGCCATGGAGAACTGGGAGCCTTGTTATGCTGATGGGCGGGATGTAAATTGCCAGCAGCCACTCTGGAGAAGTGTATGGTGTTTCCTGAAACATCCAAAAAACAAAGAAACAGAGCCTAGGGCACTTCCACTTATGGTCCTATAGCTTAGGTAAATTAAAATCAAAAAGACACAGCCACCCCAAAGTTTGGGACGGCTCTGTTTACAAGAACCTCATTTACGGTACAAGTTCAATATCACAGAAAGCGAAAAATGGATAAAGAAGTTGTGGTACTTACGTACAATGCAATATCACTCAGCAATGAAATCTATGTCATCAGGCCCGTAGCAGCATAATGAGTGGATTCAGGTACGATGATTCTAAGTGAAATTAGTCACACAGAAAAAGAAACATCATAAGATATCACTACTACACGGAATGTAAACTTGGCTACACAGAAATAGAATTACAAAACAGAACAGGGTGTCAAATGTGGAAAACCAACTCATGCTTGCTTAAGGGGAAAGGTGAGTTGGGGTGCTGCATACAACAAGAGATTGAAATTAGCACACATACCGTTCCATAAGCCAAATATGTAATAGACAAGAGCTACTCCTTGCTCAACGAAGTGGACTCAACACCCCATATTAAACGCCTAAGAATATACCTGACTAGTAAGAATCTTAAAACCTATGGATTTATATGTCTCCAAAAGAGAAACAAGCATGTGTACAGCGGCAAAAACGCAGCAGTGATAGGATTGGTGAGGTTCGGTGAGCAAATGCAGACCCTTTGAAGTCATATTGCATGGTACCCATTCCATGGTTCTCAACTCTCCAGGTTTAAGGGATTCTTCCTTCAGCTAAAACATGCATGTGGAACCCAGAGTATGATCCACCGTGTGATCGGGAAACGTGTTCAAATGTGTCTCAGTTTTCGTCCCCTGGTACTCGGGT